>NC_133666.1:301439271-301769948 GCF_037893015.1 Macrotis lagotis
AAAAACTCTTTGTATCCAATCTACATTTTCTTCAGTAGTACCCAATGAGGCACATAGGAGACATCCAAGGAAAAAAAAAACTATTTCTAGAACTGAATTAAAATAGATTGACCAGTTAATCTAGTCACAATTGAGTTTCCTAAAATACCAAAAATAAAAAAGTCAATTGTATTAAAAATTGAAAGGGCAAATTAAGAAAATAATTAAAAAGTTAAACAAAATGCTATTTTGGGGAATGATGTAATCTACCAAAGCCGGCAATGGCTTGCCATGTCAGGAGAGGCAAGGAGCTGTGGTTGTGGGGCAGAGTAATCTTAGAGAAGCTGTTAGAATGGTAAAAGGTCATTTGCTAGTGATAATGTTTGATGATTCCTCCTTCAGAATTCCAGACTAAGGTTTAGGATCAAGGTATGAGGGTTTTCATCTCAATAACTATCACTTCCCCTATTTTCTAATGAAGGAATTGGACTGATTATTATTAGCTTATTCTTGCATCAGAGCTTCTTTCTTTTTTTTTTAATTTTATTTATTTAAGGCAATGGGGTTAAGTGACTTGCCCAAGGTCACAAAGCTAGGCAGTTATTAAGTGTCGGAGACCAGATTTAAACTCAGGTCCTCCTGACTCAAGGGCTAGTGCTCTATCCACCATGCCATCTAGCTGCCCTATCAGAGTTCTTTCTAAGTCACTTTGCTTTGGCTTGATGAGCTATCATTTTGCATGATGTAGGGAAAGGTAGGAAGTTAAACAGCTCTAGGTCTCCATCTGAATATACCTCACAACAAAGCCCTATCTATTTTCCAGATTTATCCACTCTTCCCCAACATGGATCTTCTGTTCCTACTAGGCCATATCACACAACATATTCCCCCATTCCAAACCCCATGATGTGGTTTGTGTCATTCTTCCTAATTATATAAACCGCCCCAAATCTTCTCCCTTTATAGAATTCCTACCAGTTCTCCTAGGTCCAGATGAAGTCTCACTTCTTTTAAGAAGCCTTAACAATCAAGACCACACCAATTTCTCCAGTCTCTAATAGAAAAATTTATCATCAAATATTTCAAATTTTTCCTTTTGTTCTCTTCAAATCAAATAGGAAGATGCTTAAAAACAGAGATCACAAAACACTTTCTTTTTTCTTCCCAACAGGTGCTTAATAAAGTTTTCTTTGAGAATTGGTGATGGAATCAGACTTTTCAGAGAAGTAATGGGACCCAGGACAGTTCATTTTTCTTATTTACAGATAAAGAAACTTAAGCCAGATTTGCCAAGTTCCTAGAATCATGTAACTAGTTAAAGGAACAACTAGGGCTAGAATCCATGTCCCTTGAATTATACTGATTTATGAGTACTATCTTCTCTAGGGCACTGCTCCTCCCCTTCCATATACACTGAAAGCAAACAGAGCAGTTTGAATTGCTTCTAGTTGAAGAAGGGCTCAAGCATGTCTCACAACTCAATACAGGTCAACCTGACAGTCCTAGAAAACAAATGCAATTTTAAGCTATATAAAAAGAGCCATAGCATTAGAAATAAATAGAAATAACCTCATTGTTTTCTGCTATCCCTCGTCACATTATAGATAGATTATTGAATTCAATGCTTGGACCATTCAGAAGAGACAAACCAAGAGGACAAAAGTCCTCAGGTGAGAACTACTTGGAGGAAAACTAATGACATAAGGCATTAAAATTTCTTAAAATATTTGAAAGGTTATAAAATGGATAAAACATATTTTGCTTGACCTTAGCATGCAAAACTTTAAACAATGGAATGTTTTAAAAAATAACCAAAAAAATAGATTTAACATCAGGAAAATTTTCCTAACACTTATATTTATCCAAAAGTGGAATGGAAAACTTTTTTTTTCATTTTTATTTAATATTTAGTTATTCTCATTTTGTACAATTTTTATATAATTAATAAAATATTCTTGTTTAAGAGTAAAAAAAAATACCCCCCCCAAAAATATAGACTCACTTGAGCGATAAAGTAAAGGGGAGAGAAAAAAATTGAAATTAAAATAAAAAATAAATAATAGTAATAATTGTAGGTGTGGCCAAGTGGCGCAGTGGACAGAGCACCAGCCCTGGAGCCAGGAGCACCCAAGCCCATATCCAGCCCCATACACCCAACAATCACCCAGCTGTGTGACATGCAAGTCACCCCAACCACACTGCCCCGCATAAACCAAAAAAAGAAAAAAAAATTCTAAAATAAAATAAAATAGTAATAATAGTAGGGGCGGCTGGGTGGTGGACAGAGCACTGGCCCTTGAGCCAGGAGCACCTGGGTCCTAATCTGGCCTCAGATACATCAATGATCACCCTGCTATGTGGCCCCAGGCAGGCCACCCAGCCCCATTTGCCCTGCACCACCCCCCAAATAATAATAAAAAATGTGCTTCAGTCTGTTTTCCAACACCAACAACTCTGTCATGGGTGGATCACATTCTTTATGATAAGTCCACCACAAAAGTTGCTTCCATATTTTTCCAACGTTGCCATTGCTGGTCACAACTCCCTCCTTTCATATTTCTCCACTACCATGTACTATATTTTCTCTGTCCTTTCACTCTGACTCTGCTGTAGGGTAGCTGAGTGATGCAGCAGACAGATCCCGGACTCTGGGACCAAGAGGCCCCAAGCCCACATACCACCCCTTAGGCCCAGCATCCACCCAGCCCTATGGTCCCAGACAGGCCATCTAATCCCAGTCTCTTGCAAGAAGTAAAAAAGAACATGTGTTATATCTGACCACTCTCTCCCCATGGTCCATCCTCTCCTCCTTCATTCACATCCCCCCCTTCCCCCGTCCCCCTCCTCTCATTCTTACTCCAGATATCTACACCCCATTGAGTATATATGCTGTTTCCTCTCTTAGCCACCTCTGATGAGAGCGAAGATTCCCTCATTCCCCCTTGCCTTCCCCCTTCCATATCATTGCAATAGCTCATTGTAATAAAGAAAAATCTTATTATATGAAATATCTTGGCCTATCCCCCCTCTCCTTTTTCTTTCTCCCATTACATTTCCCTTTTTTCTGTTGACTCCATTTTTACACCATATTTTATCTTCAAATTCAGCTTTCTCCTGTGCTTCATCTATAAAAGCTCCTTCTACCTGCTCTGTTAATTGAGAAGTTTCATATGAGTATTATCAGTGTCATTTTTCTATGCTGGAATACATGCAGTTCATCCTCATATAGTCCCTCATATTTTCCCCTTCTCCTCCAATCTTTATGCTTCACCTGAGTCCTGTATTTGAAGATCAAACCTTCTGTTCAGCTCTGGCCATTCCAACAGTAACATTTGAAATTCCCTTGGTTCATTGAAAGTCCATCTTTTTCCCTGGAAAAGGACATTCAGTTTTGCTGGGTAGTTGATTCTTGGTTGCATTCTAAGCTCTTTTGCCTTCTGGTATATTATATTTCAAGCCCTATGCACTTTTAATGTAGTTGCTGCTAAGTCCTGTGAGATCCTGACTGCAGCTCCACGGTATTTGAATTGTGTCCTTCTGGCTCCTTGTAATATTTTCTCTTTGCCTTGGGAGTTCTGGAACTTGGCTATAATATTCCCGGAGGTTGGTTTTTTGGGATTGCTTTCTCGGGGGGATCTGTGCATTCTCTCCATTTCTATTTTGCCTTCTGCTTCTAGGATATCAGGGCAATTTTCCTATAGTAATTCTTTGAAAATGATGTCAAAGCTCTTTTCTTGATCATAACTTTCAGGTATTCCAATAATTTTTAAATTATCTTTCCTAAATCTGTTTTCATATCAGTTGTTTTTTTTCAATGAGATGTTTCACATTTTCTTCTAATTTTTCATTCTTTTGGTTTTGAAGTATTGAGTCCTGATTTCTCATAAATTCACCAATCTCCCTGAGTTCTATTCTTTGTCCGAAGGATTTGTTTTCCTCAGAGAACTTTCTTATCTCTTTTTCCATCTGGCCAATTCTGCTTTTTAAAGCATTCTTCTCCTCGATAACTTTTGGAACTGTTTTATCCATTTGACCTAAGCTGGTTTTTAGCATGCTATTTTCTTCAGCATGTTTTTGGATTTCCTTGACTAGGCTGCTGACTTCATTTTCATGTTTTTCCTGCATCTCTCTCATTTCTTTTCCCAGTTTTTCTTCTAACTCCCTCATTTGATTTTCAAAGTCTTTTTTGAGCTCTGTCATAGCCTGAGCCCAATTTCTGTTATTCTTGGAGTCTTTAGATGCAGGAGCTTGTGCTTCCTCATCTTCAGACTGAATATTTTGATCCTTCTTGGGGTCATATGCAAAATATTTCTCAATAGTGTTCTTCTTGTTTCTCTGCTTGCTCATTTTCCCAGCCTTAGCCTGTTTTGGGGGTGCATCCTGAGCTTTTGGGACACTCCCACAAGGTTCTCAGTGTGTGAGGCTCTGTCCTCCCTCCTGGTCTGTGAATGACCATATGTGCCCCCTTCTGCCACGGGGCTGAGGTGGGGGGTGCTGCTGTTCTATGGTGGGGGCCTAGACTCCAATCAGGATCTGAATGTGGTCAGAGCCCCAGAGTCCTGTTCCAGGACAGAGCTAGGCAGTCTCTCTTTACTTCCCTCCCTAGATTCAGTGGGCTCATGCCCTGGGGGCTCCTGCTTACCGGCTCCACCTGCTTCTGTTTTCTGGATCTGGACTGCTTTGGCCACTGCTCGTTGTGTGCCCTGAGGGCTGGGCTTCACTTGCTCGCTCTGGCAGAGGTTCCCCGCTGTTCCTCCAAGTTGTGCCCAGTGCTCCCCAGGGCTTAACTCAGGAAACCCCCCCGCTGCTGTGAGCTGTGGCTCCCAGCGCCCTGGGGCTGCCTCCATGAGGTCGAAGTTCTTTCGCTCTGGTGGGCCTCTCCTCTGGTGGGCCGCCCCTCCAATCCCGGAGAGCAGAGCCTTTCTGTTCTTTTCCAGGTTACCTTGAGTAGGAGAACTGCTTCACTGGGTCCCTCTGTGGGTTCTGTCTCTCGAAAATTTAGAGTCCTTAGTTTAGAAGTTTTATGAGAGAGCACCTAAGACAAGATCCTCTCTTGTCGCCATCTTGGCTCGCCTGGGAATGGAAACCTTAAAAGGATTTACTTCTTATTGGAAATGTAGCAAAAACTGGATAACCACTTGTAGGTAAATTGAAGAAAAGTTTGGTGAAAAGGAAGTATGATTTTGGATTGAATAATCATTAAATTTACTTCCAGCTTGGAATATTTATAATTTTTTTTTTTAAGGAGAGAAATGTTAGAATTAGAGGTGGGAAGAAATTGTTCATCTTGAAATGGAAGGATATAGTATGTTGCACACATATGACTCATGGAAAAATGGGACCATTTGGAAATTGCTCTCCCTACTTGAAAATTGGAAGGCAGGGTCCACTGAAGCACAAAGAAAAACTGTTTGAGAACTTAACATTATATTAGTGAGGAAGGGTAAAAACCACTTTTATTGAGGTGAAAAACAAAGAACTTAGGGATAAGTGTTTTAAAAAGCTTCTGATAACAGCAAAAACTGGACTATTTATTTTTTTAAAGGTTTTCATTAGTTACAAAGCTTAACTATTTTATTTTATTTTAGGCTTTTTTTGCAAGGCAATAGGGTTAAATGGTTTGCCGAAGGCCACACAGCTAGGTAATTATTTAAGTGTCTGAGGCAGGATTTGAACTCAGGTACTCCTGACTCCAGGGCTAGAGTTCTATCCACTGCTTCATCTAGCTGCTCCCTAACTATTTTATTAACAGTATTGCTTTTGAATTTAGTTTTTTGATTCAGTGAAACTTTTTCAAATGACCTTTATTGCTTTTTACATGTTTAATTAAATTATTTTCCTTACCTTGACAACTACAATTTTCCATGTGGAAATTCTTTGTTTATTGCACATAGATTCTTTTTATTTTAGGTTTTTGTAAGGCAAATGGGGTTAAGTGGCTTGCCCAAGGCCACACAGCTAGGTAATTATTAAGTGTCTGAGAACAAATTTGAACCCAGGTACTCCTGACTCCAAGGGCGGTGCTTTATCCACTTCGCCACCTAGCTGCCCCTCTGCACATAGATTCTTAAATATCTCAAATATTTAAACATGGTAGCAGATGTATAGTATGTGTATTGAAAAATGTTAGCCTCAGAGTTATGCTAAACACGGAGGTCAAGTTCTGAATATATAGCAAATATTTTAGTAGTGTGACCCTAGACAATTAATTTCAACTCTTACTGCCCAATCATATCTGGCATTCTGGACTGTTGTTGATATACAGTAGTAGAAGTTTCTTTAAGGGTTGATTTTCATTCTTATTATCAATGGATCTTTCCTTTTATCCACCAAAATTCTTTCTTCTCTGCTTCCAATCTCCCCATTACCAAACATTGACAAATTTTCTGAAACCTGGAAATTTCACACAGCAGGGACTTTACTTGTAAGAAAGTTTGTTTACTAAAGTTACTTTTTTCATTTTCTTTATTGAACTGTAATCTCTCCTCTCTCCCCTCAATTTTCTATTATTGCTCCTATTGTTCAGTTTTATCATTTAAAATGTTTGTCATTTAGAAGTGTTTAGTAAGATTTGATGATTTGATGTCCCTGAAGAAAGGATACTCACTCTCAAAACCTAAGACAAATAAAAATTAATTTGGGAACTCTTCCTGAATTTCAATCATCATCTGCCACAGAGATGTCTGCTTCTGTGCAATCTTCCCCAGTGACAGAAGACTAAATACAATTGTGAACAGTTAGGTAGTGCAGGATACAAGTAGTAGTTGGACCTAGAGAGCCATGATTACTCTCATGGGGCTTTGGATAAGTCATTTAACTTCTTTAGTCTCAATTTCCTTATATGTAAAATAGGGACAACCATAGCATCCATTTTCCAGGAGTGTATGATAAAATTATATAAACATATAAATGTATACATAATTTTTCAAACCTTAAAATGCTACATAAATATCAGTATTATTATTACTATCATTATTATGGATCAGAGCAATAACTTTATAGCTGCATCACTGCTCAAATAACTCTTGGATTGCAGTCTAAGTTCTCCAAGTCAATGCAATTCTGACACAAGAATCCCAGGAAGACAGAGAGACTCTACAGAGGCTCCTAGAGAGCTGGTCACTCACAGAACTACTAGAGAATAGCGGATAACTCATATTATCTCAGTTGAGCAAGTCTGACATTGTCCAACTCCTCCCCCTCACTTATTCTTACATCACAATGTGAATTGTGTAAGGGTTAACCCTGACAATACTGAAAGGGATGCCAGATTGGATTAAAAATAAAACTGAATCTGTTTGAGGTCTCTAATGCTTACTCATCTACAGTAGGAAATTCAACACAACTTTTCATCTGTAACTTGTGGTTAACCATCCTTTTTGCCTGTGTGCAAATGAATCATAGGGACCAAAACTAAAGACAGTGGCAAAACAAAGGGTGTGTATGCCCTCTCTCTGTTCCCAAGATATGGTTTGTTTTTGTTTTATTTTGCTTTATTTTTGAAAATCAATAATACTGGGGCAACTAAGTGACAGTGAATAAAGCACAAGTTCTGAGTTCAAATGTGACCTGAGACACTATTTGCCTAGTGTGACCTTGGACAACTCACTTAAACCTCATTGCCTTAAATAAATTGAAAAAGAAAAGCAACAAAACTTTTTCAAAGTGGAATTGTTTTTATTCTATTATTTTTTTGGTTTTGCTCTGTTTTCTGAACTATATGTTCAATTTATTCCAACCAGAGTAACTGAGTATTCCCAGATTTCATTGTCAATAGGAGTCTAATTCCTTGCAATGTTCTATTCTTCTGCTAGTTTAAGGACCAATCGAGGGGAGGAATGATCCCCTGCATTGTTAACAGACTCCACAAAATAAAGGCCCTGTTCCTTCAGAGAAGTCACTTCTCATTTGGGGACTATAGGATAGTACATAGTCTGTGGTCAGAGGAACTAGCCAATCTTCCAGGTGTAGCTTTACAACCCTCCCTCTGAATTGATAGATTTGTTTTCTGAGTTTTCCAGTTGTTGTTAGGAAGGAATTGTTTGGATCATTCAAAGTTGCTATGGCCAGACCCATTTCCAGATGCTGAAATTTCCTAGCCAGTCTTTCCCTTGTGTAGTTTTGAGTCAGAGCTTAGAGCTCTCATTAGTAATGCTATATAATAGGATCATTAAGAATCCTGGCACCAAACTCTCATACATTTTCAGTGTCACTGGAAGGAGATTTATTTGATCTCCTGCAGGGTTGCCTAAGCTCTGCATCTTTCTTGAGGAGGTAGAAATAAATGTTAGATGGTGTGGTGGGTCTGCGGGGACCTCTCTAACAGGACCTTCACTGAGTCCATTAGCCTTATGAGAGACTTGAAACTAAGAAGACACACCAGGATCTATTTTTTTCTCAGTGTGGCAATGCGATCTCTCATTTTTTAGCAAGTGGATACATAGAGAAGAGGAGGGAATTGTATGCTATTATAAATTGTATTTTAAGGCATTTTTTAATGTTGCAGACTAGAGAGGACTTTTAGAAAATCAAACTCATAGAGAAGGGGACGTTGGTTTTATAAACCCGAGACAGGAAGATAGGTAGAGCAGGTATCTGTTATTAATTGGTTCGAAGTGCTTCTGCCACTTCAGCTCTGTGAGCCAAGGTTGCCTAGAAAAGAATTTGGAAAAACTCTTGTACGGCATTGATAGAGACAAAGAAGGGGATGATGGGGCCCAAGTCTTTAAGTTCTGGGTATGGAAGAATGAATGGGATTCTTTAAATAGAAAAAGAGGAAGATCCCTTATGAAGAAGTTAAGATTTTAGTTGAAGAGCACAGAAAGATATTGCATTTTGGGGGGGCAAGGTAACGAGGTTAAGTGACATGCCCAAGGTCACACAGCTAGGTAATTATTAAGAGTCTGAGATCAGATTTGAACTCAGGTCCTTCTGACTCCAGGGCTTGTGCTCTATCCACTTTGCCCCTGCATTGCTTGTGAATTTGTTT
The DNA here is from genome assembly GCF_037893015.1 of Macrotis lagotis. Taxonomy (NCBI): domain Eukaryota; kingdom Metazoa; phylum Chordata; class Mammalia; order Peramelemorphia; family Peramelidae; genus Macrotis; species Macrotis lagotis. The sequence continues at coordinate 301,448,240 of NC_133666.1, forward strand.
TAGGCCAATGATGCCATATTCAAATTGAAATGGAGGCCTCTAAATCATACAGAAGCATATTGACTTCAAAGTCACATATTTTGCCTTATTTTTTCTTTGTCAAATATTTCCCAGTAAAAGTCACTGAGCTATCAAGGAGGGTGAAGAAAGAAAGTTGATGTTCAAGGGAAGAATCTATAGAACCTAGATAAGGAAGAGTCTTTTTATGCATGGAACCAAAGGGCAAGAACAATACTTTATTGGGCTGATAGTGAGATTACTGGAGGGGGTGGGGTTTCCAGGTTCATACTGGGGGAAACTGAAATTTCAACAACTATTCAACAGTACTAAGTGTCTATTTTAATAGAAGATCAAAAGGATACTGTAGATAGAACTTGCTCATATTTTAGTTAAACATTTTACAAAGTCTCTAATCCTACTCTTGTGGATAAGATGAAAAATGGGAGCTACAAAGCAGGTTGGATTTGGAACTAGTTAATTGACCAGACATAAAGATTAGCCATTAATTATTCAGTGTCCACAAGGAAGAAGCTTCTAATAAAAGCCTAAAAAAAAAAACCTTTTCACTAAGGGAAGCTTCCTGAGTTATGTACTTGGTCCTGTGCTGTTTGACAATTTTTTCAGTGACATAGAAAAAGGGATGGGTGGCCTATTTACTACATTTGTAGGCTACACAGAGCTGGGAGGGACAAACTTACACACCGAATAACAAAATCAAGGTTTGAAATTATCTTAAAATCCTAGAACCTTGGCCTAAATGTAAGGAAATAAAATTTAATATACAGAAATAAAAAATCTCACAGATTAAAAAAATAATTTCATTATCATAATATAGATAGAATATTCTTTCTAAAAAGATCTGACCAATCTGCAATATTAATAGGAATCAATAAGATGATGTTAGTATCCAAAGAAACTAAAATGATGTAAGGGTACATTAAGGGAAACATCATTTCCAGAACCAGAAAAGAGTTAATACTTTTGTATTCTATTCTACTTAGATAACACCTAGAATATTGTTAAATTCTGGGCTCTGAATATTAGAAAATACATTTTTAAGTCTGAAAGCATCTGGAGAAGGGTGAACAAGACACTGTTCTGGATCAGTCCTGATTTAGATTGCTCTGATGGTTTAGAATTGGAACTGAATTAAATGGTACATAAAAGGAGTTTATTCAGCAACAGCGTTCAGTAGATATTTGGTTTAGATGAATGTGACTCTGCTCATCTTTACAGGGAGATGAATTAATCCAGGAGAGTGTATTGATTCACATGGAAGTAAGGATTCAAAAAATCCTGAGTCCTCATCCAAAGTCCTCATAAATTGGGTTTTGGGCCCTTATTACTCATGGAAGTTAATCCCTTTACTTGTTCAAATGATCTTATTCTATCCTATTTCCCCCCTAAAGATTATGTCCTTTGATATCCTCTTCCACTCATTTTCAATTTCTCTTTCTCTACTGCTTCATTCCTATTGCCTAAAAACATGCCTATTTCCCCCATTCTTTAAAAACCTATCAATTGACCCTTAGCACCTCTGCTAACTATACTCTTATATCTCATCTATCCTTTTTAACTAAATTCCTTCAAAAACATGTCTTCAGTAGATGTCTCCACTTTTTTTCTTCTCTCTCTCTCTCTTTAACTCCTTACAATCTGGCTTCTGACTTTATTATTTCAAAACTACTCTCCAAAGCACTAATTATCTCTTAATTGCCAAATTCAAAGGCCTTTTCTTAATCCTTATTCTCCTTGATCTCTCTGAGGCCTTGGACACTGTCGATCCTTCTCTCCTTGATTCTTTCTTCTCTCTAGATACCATAGGTGTTGTTCTTCAGGGTTCTGTTCTGAGACTTTTTCTCTTCTTCCTCAATTCTACTTCACTTGATGATCTCTTCGGCTCCCACTGATTTAACTACCATATATAGGCTGATGATCCCCAAATGTATCTTTCTTGTCCCACTTTCTGTGTTGACCTCCAATCTCACGCCTCCCAGTGACTTACAAATATCTTAAATTGGATGTTTAATAGATATCTTAAACTCACTATGTCTAAAGCACAATTCAGTATGTTTAATAGATATCTTAAACTCAATATATCTAAAGTACAATCTTTCACCCTAAACCTTGCCTTTTACCTTCCCTAGTGTGAAGAGCAATCATTTTTCCTAGTCTGTCAAGTTCATAACCTAGGAGTCATTCTGAATTCCTCACTGTCTCGCACCCCATATATCTGAATTGTTACTAAGTCCTGTCAATTTTATCTTTGCAACATCTCTCCAATATATCTCACTTTCCCCTTTGACACTGCCACCACTCTAGGGTAGGTTCTCATCATCTCACAACTTGATTATTGCAATAGATTTCTGGTGGATGTTCCTGCTTGGGTCTCTCTCTAATCCATTCTCTATTTAGTCACTAAAATAATTTTTCTTAAATGTAAATCTAATCATGTAACCACTTTATTCACTAAATTCCAGTGCCTCCAGATACCTCCAGCTACCCAATACCTCTAGGACCAAATACAAAATGCTCTGTTTGAAATTCAAAACTCTTTCTAACCTAATCCCCTCTAACCTTTTCTTATATCTTACTCTCATGCACCTACTGTTTCATCCAATAATACTGACCTCCTGGATGTTCCATGAAAAAACAGTCCATCTCTTGGCTCCAGACACTTTTCCTGGATATCTACTATGTCTGGAATGTCCTATCTTTTCTGTGACTACTGATTTCCCTTGCTTCCTTTAAGCTCCAAATTATTTATTACCTTGTTCAGGAAGCCTTTCCAATTTCTCTAAATTTCATTTCTTTTTCCTCTGCTAGCTAGTTCTTATTTATTTTCTATATAGCTCACTTTGTATATATTTGCATGTGGTCTTCCCCATTAAATTGTAAACTCCTTGAAGACAAGGATTGTCTTTTTCTACTTTTTTGTGCCCCTAGCAGTTTGTATAGCATTTGGTACAGAGTGGGAACTTAATAAATATTTATTATGCCAATAAATGTTTATTAGACATCATATGATGCTATGACAAGCAGATGGATTGGATTTGAATGAGGGGGATTATGCTAAGTCACTAGCCTCACTTTCTCCTCTAGAACCACCTGGGTCCATTGTCCAGATGTAATCAAGATGACTGGAGATGGCCCTGGATGCAAATCAATCAGGGTTAAGTGACTGCTTAAGGTCACACAGCTAGTAAGTGTCCAATGTCTGAGACTGGAATCAAACTCCCATTCTCCTGACTCCAAGGCCAGTGCTCTATCCACTGTGCCACCTAGCTGCTCTTTGTAGCAAGTCTGATACAACATTTGGGTGGTGTCATTTAGTGCATTATACTGCCAAGGAATGCTTTAGGGTCTGAGCTGGAAGAGTTTTGCAATCATAGGTTCATGATTTATAGTAAGAAGGGACTTTAGAGTCCATCGCATACAACTGGACTTCTCCCACACTTTTTACAAATGAGGTCCTTAATTTTTTTGCTTCTTTCTTCTTCTTCCTTCCTTCTTCCCTTCTCACCTTCCTCCTTTTTCTTTCTTTTCCTTTTTTCCTTTTTTCCCTTTCTCCTTTCTTCCATCACTTTCTCCTTCTCTTCCTTTCTTCTTTTTTCCCCTCTCTTCCTTTCCTTTCTTTCTTCTTTTCTTTTTTCCTACTTTCCTTCCTTTCTCTATCTCTCTCTCTCAGTCAGTTAAAGCATATTTAGAATTACTGACCTTGAATTGATCTTTGAGAATATCTAAGTACAATTTGTTCATTTTACAGAGGAGAACAATAAGACTCAGAAAGACAAAGTGTGACAGAGCAAGTAGCAGGGCTAGGATTCAAATCCAAGTCTCTACTCTCAAATTCCAATCTTTTTTTGGGTATATTCCCCTGCATTAAAGCTCTGCTGAAGTTATAGCTTAAGCATTGAGAAGGATTCACTGCTATAATAAATTTTTTTTTCTAAAAAAAGTGTGTGTGTGGGGAGGGACTTATAAGCAAATTCCTAGAGACAGGCTCTTCTTTGCTGGTTTAAGTGATAGAAAGGTACACTTTCAGGTTTACTTCCCAGCAGCTTTTATGAAGGCTATAATCTGTAAAATCTGTCATTCTAAACAAACTGGAGTGTACATTTGTTTGGATGTTGATAAATGAACCTGAGAAGGTGACATAGATTTGAGAGTTGTTTTCTTGCTCTAACTACACTCAAATTTTCTCTTAACTAAGGGGGGGGGGACCCAAACTCTACTGCTTAACAGGGGAATAAAAATTGCTATGGGCTGGTAAATACTAAAATGAACTGAACTGAACAGAATCCATAGCTGCTCAACCCTTGAGTACTTAAAGCTCTGAGCCAACAAGTAAAATGGGTAGCACTGAGAGTCTGCCTTCAAAGAAATGGTGATTAATGGGGGAAAAATAGCTCCTTTTAGTCAAATCATTTCCCTATTATGAACGTTTGCAGAGAAGGTAAAGGCTATATGATTCTCTGCAGAGGTGGGGGGAGGTTTGAGTAAAATTATGTCAATTTTTAGCCTGTTTTTTGTTGGTTCAATAGTTGTACTCCATCAATTTGCAGAAATAGGATGGGGAGAAATATGGAAAGAGATTAATTTCTATATGAACCATTTGGAGAAATAATGGTTAGTGATTTATTTTTTAAAATTTAGGACATATTTCATTGGAACCTACTATGTGCAAGGCAAAGGGAATATAAAGATGGATAGAACAGTTGCTCCCTTCACAAACCTGCCTATCTGGCTTGGGGAATAAAGAAGTATAATTCAAAGTTAAATGTAAAAATATGTATAAGGTTTATACCTTATATACAAGGTTCAATTTATGTGCACAATGGGAGAGGGATTAATTCTGACTGATGAAGACTATATGGAGGGGTATTTAACCTGAGCCTTGGATAATGACTATAACCTTATTGACTTTATTTAAGGAATATTCCTGGGTAGAGGATGGAGAGGAAGAATAAGAATTTGGATACTTCAGAAATGATGGAAAATAGCCACAACTGGATTGTTGTGATGCTAAACCTGCCCTGGATAGTGAAAGACAGAGGATACATGGACACAGTAGAACTATTACTAGTCTAATAAAGGTCCTACCTCCTCACCTCTGATTCATAAAAGGCATGCACAGGATTATATTAATTATACAAGACTATCTCACAACATAATAGGACATTGGGGCATTTGAGTAAGGGGGGGAAAGAGATACTTCTGAGTTTCATGAAATGAAAGAAGAGTGGGAATAATTTTATTGAAAATGAAATACTATATTCTTTAAGTGAGATAATTTGAACTAGTCAAGTAACTAAGCAAGAACTAGACAAGCTCATTCCCTATAACTTAGCTGATTCTCTATGTTTCTGAATTAAAAAAAAAAGAATAGATAAATTCAGGTTTGCTCCATGCTGTGCTAAGGTCACCATCAAAGAAAGATCCTGAAGAAATAAGAGGCTATTCCAGGTACAGAGAAAAATATAAAAAAGAAAGACATCAATATTCCTTATATTCATGGGAAAGAACTCAATGTGTTTGTGGAAAAAGAAAACAGAATAATTTGCTTAGAGTGTTGATTATATGAATTGTCATGATATAAATTAGAATGGTAGGGTATTGAATACTAGGTCAATTAATTCACACTTTTGGCATATGGTACTATAGGATATAAAGCTGGAAAGAACTTTAGGAGTCATCAAATTTAGTTTGACAATCCCTTAGTAAATATATTTAATAAATGTTTGTTGAATTGAATTGAGGAATCTCCCCCCCCCCACACACACAAGAATTATAGTGGAGGGGCAACTAGGTGTTGCACCGGCCTTGGATTCAGGAGTACCTGAGTTCAAATGCAGCTTCAGGCACTTAATAATTACCTAGCTGTGTAGCCTTGGGCAAGCTATTTAGCACCATTTGCCTTGACAAAAAAAAATAAAAAGAAAAAATCTAAAAAAGAAAATAATTATAGTGAACTGGTCAGAGAATAGACTTTTGCACTGATGTATCAAAGATAAGCTGTTTCCTTCTTATTAATGACCCTGGACAAGTCAGAACCTTGGTTACTTCAATTTACTCATGTATAAAATGAACTGGGAAGGAAATGGCAAACTAGTTCGGTATCCTTGTCAAGAAAATCCCAAATGGAGTATGAAGAATGAGACATGATTGAAAAATGACTAAACAACAACAAGCACAACAGTAACCATATTCAATATATCTTTATGTTCTTTCAAGTCAATTTGACCTGATTACCAAAGTCACTTTTTAAGCAACTGTGTATGATTGTTTTTTTAGCTACTGACCTTCAGTCTGAATTGACAAAAACTCTATAGATTTGGTGGTGAATTTTATATCTGGTCAATATTTACTCAGTTGAAGTGCAGAGAAAAGTTAAGTTGGTAATAGAAATTATGATCTGTCCTCAACATAAAATACTGAAGGAAAGGGATTTTCCGTGTTTATCATAAGAAGATTTGAATTATCTGAAATAATTGCTTAGCTTGTGGCAGAATAACATAAAGGAAATGGAAAGATTGCTTAGGTACTATCTGCTCCACTAACGATGTTATGTTGAACTGAATTTAAAACTATTGACAATTGAGACTATTTTATGAAAAAAAATTCTAGAGATCTCTTCACTTTTCTTAATAAGACTATCCATTGTTTAATTGGCAGCAATGCCGTGAGAGTCTTTGATTTTTCCTTGTAGATAAAAGTAAAATAATTGATTACCTTTCCACTTTTTTGAACATGGGAAGATCTAGTTATAAGCAAAACACTGCAATACAAAGTTTGAAAAAAAATGGGGCGGCTAGGTGGTGTAGTGGATAAAGCACCGGTCCTGGAGTCAGGAGTATCTGGGTTCAAAATCCGGTCTCAGACACTTAATAATTACCTAGCTGTGTGGCCTTGGGCAAGCCACTTAACCCTGTTTGCCTTGCAAAAACCTAAAAAAAAATAAATAAAATTTGAAAAATAAAATTTATTTGGCTATAAGGTTTAAGTAGATATATATTGGAGCCACTTCTAACCAGTTACTAGGAGAGCTGATCATTACATTCTCATTATTAACATTTATACTCCAAAAATTGACAATTGCTACTGACCAGAACTTAATTTGCTTATTTTTATTTAGACTCAAGAATACATTAATAAGCCAGATTGAAATTAAAAGTGTATAAGCTTCCACTTTTGGAGGGGGTAGTACCTGGTTGTTAAATATTCAGCAGCACACCCCTCTATGGATTTTTAAACACTGCTTGCTATCAGAAGGACTGCAATTTAAGCATCAGGAAATGAAATTACCATAGACTGCAGTCAAATAATAATAATAAGTAGCAACTGTCATTTATACAATATTTTAAAATTTGTAAAGTGCTTCATATATATTGTCTTAGTTAAGCCTCATAATAATCCTGGGTTACATGATTTGTTTTAAGTACTTTTATTCTTTGACCTCTTCAATATGCAGAGAAGATTCAAGAAATAATATCTGTGTGACCATGGACAAGTCATTTCACTTCTCTAGGACTCAGTTTTCTTAGCTCTAAAAATGAAGGAATTGAATTAAATGATCTTGAACATCTATTACATCTTTAAATCCCTTGATCCTCTGATCTTTCTGTTCACAAATATTTTCCATTTCCACATTCATTCCTTCAACAAAATTATATTAAGTACAAACTTGCTATGTTAGCTGCTGAGTCCTGAGAGAGATTAAAATAGACAAGTACAATTTAAATCCTGAAGCCATATTTACATCCACTCAATTAAAGAAAATGCCCCAACAGGGACTATATTTTCAGGATGCCTTTGAAAAGTAAGAAAGGATAAAATAGATAAAATAGAATGGTAAAGATTTGTACAGAATAAAATCAGTCACTAAACACTTGTTAATGACCTATCTTGTCCTAGGTATTGTGATAAAAATAGGAAGATACAAGGCATATTCTCTTATAAATTCTTCTATTTTCACATAAAACATACATTAGCATGTTTCTGTCAATAATGCTTTTCCTCACTGATGGGCTGGAATTAATTTGAACAAGCTTGTGAGAGCATTTATATTTTGGAAACAGACAAATACTACATATCAGTGCTTGTTTTATTATAGTATTTATTGTATTATATTATATTTTTTGCATTGTTGTATTTGTTGTATCATAATGTTGATTTTCTAGACTTTATAAAGTGTTGAATAAAATGTTGATAATTAAATTAAATTTAAAAGCAGAGAACTGTTGTTAAACTTTTATAAGCACACCTCTGCATTTACCAGGTATTTACTTAAATGTGAAAAGTTTTTAAACCATGAGTATGGTGGAATAATTAATTATTTTTAAAAATTGCAAATATCTATGAGAAAACTTTATCATATCAATATATTAAGAATTTCCCTTAGAAAAGAAAGGCACCAAAGCATAATAAATAACATCATAATTTCTAGAAAGTTACAGATGGTGTCATTATCAGGCATACTATGTAATTAATAATTAACAATTAACTTTTTAAAAATATCCTTCTTTGTGGTATTGGAAATAATGTTCTTAAATATTAATTTATTGGCAGAAAGAGCATAGCCTTTGTTATTAATGAAAGTTGAATGGTTAAAAAAGGGAGGATGTGTAGAGAGAGATAGAGCATATGATAGATGACAAGTGTTGAAAGCTGTCATGAAATGAAAGATGGTTGAAAATAAGTAATTTTTCAATAAAACCAGAATGTTATCAAGTTGTAGAGTCAGTAGGTCTATTGTTCTCCTAACAAACAGATATTTTTTACATAGGTAGAGAGGAAAAATGACATTTGCAGAGAGAACCTTGGTCTTCAGTAGAATTCCTTTGAAAGATATTTTTAAAAATCCTATGTTTTTTGTTTGTTTGTTTTTGCCCTAGATAAAGATACCAGTGCAGATATCATTGTAGTTGGATGCGTTGTCATTTAGAGAACAATTTTAGTGAGCCAAAGTTCACAGATCACATGATTTACAACTGAAAAAAAAACTTCATAGAATATCAGAGTTCAACTTTCATTTTACAGATGAACAAGTTGAGACCAAGAGTGGTGAGGCAACTTTGCTAAGATCAAGTAGTTATTTAGCAATAAAACCAATATTCACATTAAATTCTTCTTTCAATTACTTTTTGTTCTCTCATTCACCGAATGCTAATTGATGGAAAGTAGAGATTTTGGGTCATCTTATTGGTAAGAGAATTAGACAAATTCAAATAAATCTAACAAATACATACTTAGCAACTGCAACATACAAAGTATTTGTTTCCTATCATTCTAATCATTTAGCACAAACTGTTTCTTTTATGTCTTTATAGTCTTATCTTGAAAATGTAGTTAAATGTTTGTTTTTGTTAAATTGTTTCAGTTGTATCTGACTCTGGGTGACTTCATTTGCGATTTTCTCAGCAAAAGTATTGTTTCTTTCTCCAGATCATTTTGCAAATAAAAAAGGAGGCAAAATGGGTTAAGTGACTTGCCCAGGGTCATACAACTAATAAGAATCTGAGGGAGGATTTGAACTCATCTTCCTGACTTCATGTCTAGTGCTCTATCCACTGTACTACTTAGCTACCTAGCTAAATGGTAGTATTATCATAAAAAAGATGAAATTTTAAATGAGACAATTCATATATTGGAACATTTTATAGTTCTTGATGAGCCTAATTCTAGTTTTTCAATGAATTTGATATGGATGAAATTTTCAAACATGAAAACAAACCATAGAGGAAGAAAAGGTTTTATAGAATGGCAAGGCTGTGAAACTATTATGTAAGGGCTCATAGAAGAAAAAGATCACTATGGTTTGAGGATAAAAAAGGAAAGTCAACTAACAAAGTTATAATTCTACAACTGGGATCTGTCTCTGCTGGCCTTCTGCAAGTAGTAAATAGATTAATATTCCCCATTCTTTCCAGATGTAGAGTGTGGGCCCAGAGAAGAAAGGAAGAAAACTCATATCCTATAGTGTTCCTTGAGTAAAATGTAGAGTCATTATTGTTTCTTTGCTTCTTTGTTCCTCCCTCTCTCCATCTACCCTCCCTCTCTCCCTTCTTCCTTCCCTCCCCTTCCCTCTCACTCCCTCTCTCTCAGGAAATTCCCAAATGGAAAATTCTCTCAACAATCAGCAACTTGCATGTTATGTGTAGGCTTAAAGACTGGTCTGGTGGTAGTAAGAGGTAAAATGACTTGTTTAGATGATATATTTAGTAGGAATTAGAGGTAGCATTTGAAACAACATTTTCCTGGATCCAGGATCAAACTTCTATTCTCTTTGTCATGCTGATTCTCCTATGAAAACTGCTTAACAAAAGATTGATACTTCAGTGTTATCACTACATGAAACAAAGATATCCCTATAAGATAAACTTAGGAAACTGCCATCCTTTCGAAATTTGGTTTCCATTTTCCCATTTTCTTTCATATTGCTCTCCTTTGCACACTTTCCTTTCTGTGATATGAATTTTTCTGCTTCTGTACATTGGCACATGTCCCTTATGTCTGGAATGCACCCTCTTCTTACTTCTAGCTCTTAGATTCCCTTTCCTCTTTCAAAATAGAGATAAAATCTATTACATAAGATCTTTCTTGCTGCCCACACAACAAATCTATCCTTTACTCAGAATTTACATCACAGCAGTTTACATTTGGACTGCAGTTTTTTAGTCAAAGTTGCAATTGAAAATTTTTATGTTGTTAGTCCTTTTCCTTTATCTCATCCATTGGGAGATGTGATGGCAGATGGGGCATAGGGGCTTAAAGATATTTCAATTCAGTCTTCTGTTGGATTTTCAGCTGTTGAACATTTCCATTTGGTTTGCCAATCTCTTTCTTTCCCCTTGCGTTACTTGATAATCAAGTGATCAAATGACTAATGAGAAGCCAAAAAAACCCAAGCAGATGAGAAGTGACAGATTGTGCTTAAATAGAGAAACTGGGCTGATAAAACAAACTAAACTCATGGCAACTGCTACAGATCCCAGAAGAGAGTGAAAGGACCAGGGGAAGGAAAGCAGGGGTGGAAAATAAACAAACTATGTACAAGCCCCATGTCTTTGATTTTATCTCTTAGACAAAATGGTCATTCCCCTGCCACCCAAACAACTGACATGCCATGAAGATTCATAGAATGATAACCATGCTGGGGAAAATAAATGGCAGAAGCAAATACATTCCATATGGCTCTGTCTAAATTGTTTCACTAAACTGATTGGTGACTAGCCTGGCCCTGCCATTTGTTGAAATGGAGGCAAGTTTTCTCAACTTTGTCAAGAGAATTCAATTCCTCAAGTCCAGATGATCCAGGTAAAAGAGGATAGAGAGCTTCAGGGTTTGGTACTCATTTATCTGTTCTTTGTCCAACTTATTATTTTTATGATCCTGATTTCCTGGCTATTTGTTTTTCATTATCAAGTTTAGTTGCTGCTTCTACCTTGGGAAGCTGTTCCTACTTTGCTTTTTTATTTCTCTGAAATAGTGAGGGAAATAAGCTTCAGTTATTTGATTAATAGGGGATTTATGATCTGCTCTTCTGCACTGATACTTGCCTACAACATATCCAAAGAGTAATTCTGAGTGTAATTTTATGGTCAAAAATGAAATATACTTGAAACACTGAGTATCATTGTAAAGATTTAGAATTTTTAAAGTGTAAGGGACCATAAGAAATCATTTAATTTTACCTATACACACCCCATTTTCTTATTAAGGAAACTGAGTCTTAGAAAAGTTAAGTGGATAATAAAGAGTTATAAGATATATGACATCTTTTAAATGAGATTCATAAAGAATATACCTATTTCTCATCAAGAAATGGAACCTTGGGGATGGAGCCAAGATGGTGGCATGAAGGCAGGAATTCCTGGAAACTCGCTCCTCCCCAAACTCCAAAAAACATCAAATCATGACTCTAGCCAAAATTTAGTTGGGCAGAACTCACAGAAAGACAGTGATACAATTTTCCAGTGCAAGACAGCTTAGAAGTTCCACTGTAAAGGTATGTTTCACTGGGACAGGGAGTTGGAAAGAGCCCCAGCTGTAGTGCAGTGCACAGCTAGGTGCCTGGGTCTGTGGCAAAGGGGGAAGTTTCCAGACCACTTGGCTCAGAGATCACCAGGGACAACTGGAAGGGTTAGTGAGAGAATTCTGTTGCACCGGAGTGGAGCACTGGCTCAAAGTAGCCCTGTGGTGAGAACCTGTAGCAGGAATCAGCAGAGCCACCCAGTACTTCCAGAGTTCTCAGTTCACAGATGATAAGGGGGTCAGGGACACTTCATTGGTGTCTCTCTGTTCTCCTTAGAGAACATGCCCACATTCAGATACAGGTTGCAGTTTGGGCTTCCATACCACCATAGCGGAGCAGGGAATCTCCTCACAGCTCCATGGAAGAGAGTAGGACCTGTGGTCATCCACAACCCAGAACACAGGCAAAAGAGCAGTCAGAGTCTCTTATAAGACCTTGGAGGAATTAAAGTCCCTGTGAGGTGTCCCCCAAAATCCCCCAAAGCCTTGGAAGTGTGGCAAATCAGTCCTAGGCTGAGGATATGAGCAAGCAATAAAAAAAGAAGAATATGTCCATAGAAAATTACTTTGGTCCTTTGGAGGACCAAAATACACACTCAGAAAATGACAAAATTGAAGCTTCTGTATCCAAAACCTTCAAGAGAAATAGCTATGGATGAGTTAAAAAAAGACTTTGAAAAGTAATTAAGGGAGGTAGAGAAAAAAACTAGGAGGAGAAATGAGAGCAATGCACATAAATCATGAAAACCAAGTCAACAGCTTGGTGAAAGACATACAAAAAAATACTGATTAAAATAATATGTTGCGGGGTGGCTAGGTGGCATAGTGGATAAAGCACCAGCCCTGGAGTCAGGAGTACCTGGGTTCAAATCCAGTCTCAGACACTTAATAATTACCTAGCTGTGTGGCCTTTGGCAAGCCACTTAACCCCATTGCCTAGCAAAAAAAAATAATAATATGTTAAAAAGCAGTTTAGGCCAAATGGAAAAAGCAATACAAAAGGCAAATGAGGAGAAGAATGCCTTAAAAAGCAGAATTGGTCCACAGTAAAAGGAGATAAAAAAAGCTCTCTGAAGGAAATAACTCCTTTAAATGCAAAATGGAACTAAAGCAAGTTGATGACTTTGCAAGAAATCGGGAAGAAATAAAACTATACGAAAAAAAAAACCCCAACAAAAATTAGAAGAAAATGTGAAAAATCTCATTGGGAAAATAACCGAACTGGAAAACAGAGCCAGAAGAGATAATTTAAAAATTATTGGACTGCCTGCAAATCATGACCTGGAAAAGAACCAAGACTTGATTTTTCGAGAAATGATACAGCAAAATTGTCCTGAGATCCTAGAAACAGAGGGTAAAATAGAAATTGTGGGAATTCATTGATCCCCTCCTGAGAGACGTCCCAAAAGAAAAACTTCCAGGAATATTATAGAAAAATTCCAAAACTACCAAGTCAAAGAGAAAATACTAAAAGCTGCCAGAAACAAACAATTCAACTACTGTGGCTCTATAGTCAGGATTACGCAGGATTTGGCAGCATCTACATTAAGGGCTCATAGGGCTTGGAATATGATATTCTGGAAGGCAGAAGATCTCGTTTTACAACCAAGAATCAACTACCCAGCAAAACTGAAGATCCTCTTTCAGGGGGAAAAGATGGATTTTCAAGGAAACAGGGGACTTTCAAATTTTCCTATTGAAAAAATCAGAGCTGAACAGAAGGTTTGATCCTTAAGTACAGGACTCGGGTGAACCATAGAGGGGGTGGATGAGAAGGACTAATTATGAGAAACTTAATTATATTGAACTGTTTGTATTCCTGCATGGGAAGAAGATACTGATAGCTCATGAACTTTCTTATTTATAAGAGCTGTTAGAAGGTGCATATATAGACAAGGCACAGGAAGGAGCTGAATATAATGGTATAATATAGTAAAAAGATGGAGTCAATGGGTGATAAAGGAAAGTACTGAGAGGTAGGAAATGGGTGATAAAGGAAAGTACTGAGAGGAAGGGAAGAAGAGACTAAAATATTTCACATAAGAATCAAGAGAAAGTTTTTATAATGGAGTGGAATGGGGGAATGTGAGGGGGAGTGAGTGAGCCTTCATTCTCATCAGAAATGGCTCAGAAAGGAAACAATAGGGTATAGAAATTTATCTTATTCTAGAGAAAAATGAGAGCAAAGGGATGGTATAAGGCATAAGGGGGAATGGGCAGAGGAAGGGGAGAGTCAGTGATAGAAGAGAGGGAAGATTGTGGGATACAACAGATACTCAGACACAACACACTTCTGAACAGTGACAGGATGAAAGGAGAGATAGAAAAGAAATGAGAATGGGGAGGACTAGAGTAGAGGGAAATATAGCTAGTAATAGCAACTGTGGGAAAAATATTGAAATAACTTCTCTAGTAGACTTATGATAAAGAAGGCAACTCATCCCAGATACAGAGCTGTTGGAATGTGAACATTGACTGAAGCACACTTTTTGTAGTAGCAAAGAACAGGAAATAAAATAAATGCACATCAATTAGGGATTGATACAAGAAATGATGGTATATAAATGTCACAAAATATTATTATACTTTAATAAGTTATGTGTGACATGAATATAGAGAAACATGAATGATCTACATGAACTGATGCAGAGTGAAATAAACAGTCAAGAAATCAATATTTAAAATGACTACAACAATGTAAATGGAAATAATAATCACATATACAAAAAATTGACTAGTTAAGTCAAAAAGATCCAATACAACTTGATTAAAGAGATAGGAAAGAATACCCCTAATGTACCCTCAATGGACATAGGAGATCCACAGGTATTACACGTTATATATGTTTACAGAATTTTTCAGTGTATTGATCCTTTGTGTTGATTTTCCTCCTTTTCTTTTTTTCATTTTTTTTTGTTTTTAAACATGCTATTTGCTTTATGGGAAGACTCTGGGGAGGGAGGGATGATATAAAAAACAGAAAACATCAATAAAAACATAAAAATAGAATGAATAATACTGCAATAATTATATTGAAATGTTTTATATATACATATATAGGCATATATATATATATGTATGTGTGTGTGTGTGTGTGTGTGTGTGTGTGTGTATGTGTATGTGTGTGTGTGTTGTATGTTTAAAATTTACAGTACCTATATTCAGGATTTCTTCTCAGGAGGAAACAGATCAATGATCATTGACTGATGATCAAGATTCTGAATGATAGACCAAAGTTCCTCTTCATTATTCTTAAGTTACCCACAGTGACCATGATTAAAACCCTGCATGATAGTAAAAAGGCCTTATTTATTCTACATTTCAAGTTCTAGGCAACAGACTCTTTCATGGAACCTTCCCCAAATCAATAACATAAATAAAATTTGGATAAGAACCTACCCTCTGTTATGTGTATTCTCCTCCTTCATCTCTTCCTCTGTTCCCTGAAGCCAGACATCCAGGAGCACAGATAGCTCCCAGGTGAGTGCCAGGATCTGTCTCCTGCTATTTGGCTTATGTTTCTTGGGTATCAGTGACTATTTACAGTTTAGTTCAATAAGTATTTATTAAGTGATTACTCTTATTCGCCTGCTATTGTGCCTTTGTCTTTACCCTAAAGAAACATGTTCATCCGGGATTCTATGACAACACACACACATAAGTAAACACAAGACATAGAAAAACTAAATAAAAAGTGAATTGGAAACTCTAGAAAATGGGGAGTTACAACCCAATGCATAAGAAGAAGCACTGGAGCTGAGCTTTGAAGGGAAATAGGGATTCACAGGTAGAAGTGGGAAGGGGTTATGTTTAAAGTATGAGGATAGCTTGTACAAAAAGACCAGAGTTCCTTCCTTCCTTCCTTTTTTCCTTCCTTCTCCCCCCCCTTTCCTTCATGATTAGGGTACAACTGTTCTGCACATACTGTGAAAAAAATTAGAATTACCACCATGGGATCATATATCTAGAGACATGCTTTTATAAGATAATAAGTGTTAGAAGCAAGATTTAAACCCATGTCCTAGGACTGCAGAACCTGTGCTCTTTCCAAAGTACTATGATTCCATCCTTAGATGGCTATATTTGGTTACCATCATTCTATTAAGCCATGCTGCTCTTCCAGTGGAAAGAATATGTTTTTAGTCCATAATGATTTTTGACTACTAATAGGGTGAGTAGAATCTGCTCATAAATCTGGAATGCTTATCTCTAGAACCAAGTTGGAAGATATTTGGAAAATGTTTAGATAAAACAGTGGACATTTTGCAGAACTGAAATTTCCCATTGGGCCTCTGACAGTTATTTCCACTACCAGATGGAGCATTGTAAAGTTTTGGTTCTGCCTCAGTGACTTAATTTACCCAATAACTTCAATGTTTTCTATTAAAGCAAGAACAGCCTACTCAGAAAACAAAACAAAAAAAATCATATAATATTAGTAGCTGCTGTTTTCTATAAATGTTAGATGATTGCACTGTTTATCTCATCATTTTTCATTTCTCTACTAGCAGTGCATTAAAATGATGTGGTCAACTTTTTGAATGGCAGTAAGCATATCTAATGACCTTCCTCTTTGCCAACATTTGTCAAGTGAAATCAAACCCATCTGTATGGTCAAATAGAAGACAAATGAATAAATTAAAACTCTCAACAATTAGGGAAAGGGGTACGTGTTTGTATAATTCTAAAATTTTGCCTCCTGAATTATCTTCTCCTTACTAGATAACCTATCTTCAGTATGTACAGCAAGGGATCCTCTCCCTCATCTGACAATGTTAGTTGCATAGACCTAATAAACTGAGGCAATTGTGAGTTTCGGGGGTCTTTTGGGATACCATATTATTTTCCCTCTCAATATCTAAGTTAATATTCTTGTCTCAGGTCAAATTTATCAGGAATATGAGGAGAGGGTAGTGAAGTTCTCCTTCTTTCAATTTAACCCAACAAATGTCATTTCTATTCATTCCTGAATGGAAATAGCTAAAAGAAAGGATAATTCTAGTGATGAATTGCTAAGTTTCAATATTTATAAGAACCGACTCGTAATTCATGGAGGGAACAGCACAGTTTGTTATGTGTGAAGTCTCAATATTCTGCAAATATTGACATTTTGTAATTTAAAATGACTATCCATCGTTGTTTGGAAGCCATGGCTTCTATTAAATCTAATTACTTTCCTTTGCAGCCTTAAATTGAGGATAACTTCAGATTGATGACAGCTTCTATTAGAACCTATGCAGCTAAGGTGTGAGTAGAGGGTGCAATTTATCTGTGCTTGAATTTTAATGAATGAGAATGTTATTTATTTGTGAACAGTGAAGTAATGAGAACCATCTCCCCATTATCTCTTTGATTAATCCAGCTCATCACTTATAAATATAGAAAATGTTCTGCATATACAATATGCATTTTAGGCTAATTGGGATTTGCTCTAAGAAATTCATGCTATGATGATGATAGCTTAAATGACCCAAAAGGATCTGTGTGATGTTGAGTTTTCTTAGCTTTGAGATCATGGTGCCAGGACAAGAGAAAACTTTATAATGTTACATGAAAGGCAGATCTCTCAGAAGCAAAATCTTTCTCTCAATCTACTTATATATAATGTGCTTGACAGAAGGGACCTTTTGAAAAAACATGGCAAGCACACAAAGATCTGCCCTGAAGAGAAACTCTGGGGGAACAATAGATGATGTATTTAATATTACCAACCTTTTGGGCTTGATTTTAGTCTTCCTTGGTTTTCCAGACACAATAAGATCCTTTCTCTGTGCCAATTAAGGAACATATCAGGATAAGGGAATATATCAGCCCATTCCTCCAGTTGGCCTGGTAATCTGCAATATAGTTGCAAGTTATTTTGCTTTTGTTCCTTTCTTCAATTTTGCTTCCTTTACTTCTGCACTCCCATACTGCCCCACCATGCTCTTTTTGTCTTTACAAAGCTTCCCTATTGATGCTCATACTTCCACAAAGAAAAATGTACTTTCTGTCTCAGTCTCTCTCTCTCTCTCTCTCTCTCTCTCTCTCTCTCTGTAAGCATCAAGCTTGTCCACACATATAAGATATATTGAGATACTGTCCAAGTAAATGGGGACCTAAAATAATCTAAAAATGGATCTAAGAAATCCACCACTACTACCAAAAACATTAGATATGATTTAAGTAAAATGAGGTTGAAGGTTGAAGATTGAAACAAAGTCCAAGAATCTAAGTGTCAGTTTAGAAAAGTGAAGATGTGACCTGAGTTTCAATTAGGGAATCATAGAACTCATTGGATCACAGGATTGCAAAAGATCTTAGCAATTCCAAGCCTTTGCACATGAAGAAATTGAGGCACAGAGAACTGAGGGGACTTCCTGAAGGTCACCCAGACCTGGGATTTGAAAATATGGGTCTTATGAATTCAAATCCAGTGCTCTTTTTTAGTCTCAGAAGGATTCAGTAGCTAATTGTACTTAGGAGTCAGTCTCTAGAAAAATGGAACAGGAGAGCAGAGACCCAGACACTGAGAGATTGGAGTGTCCCAGTTCAGAAAGGGAAGAAGGAAGACTAAAATTAAGTCAATGCTGAACTATGAAGCTATTGTAACATAGCTCCTTCTATATTTTCCTAGACTCTAGCCTTAACTGTTCCCAAATTGTGAAATAGAGTAGAATATAAAGGTAAATAAAGATATGTCTCTGTCAGAGAAAGCTAACTGCAGAGACAGAATATCGACTACCACAGCAGAATACTCAGATTAAAGTAGAAAAAATGTAAATAATTTACTGGAATACAAGTATAAAAATACATTTAGAAGTTAATTATGGAGCTAACATCTTTATATTCTTGTATGGGACATGGTTGAATGAATATGAACATTGTTCCATCATTTCCACAAAATTTGCATTTTGTTTCCAACCTTAGTTAATTTTGTGAGAGCTAATGCTCTCTATGAAAAAGTACCACTATGGATTATAAGCCTTGGTTGTCCTGAGAAATTAAGTCATATTGTTAGTGATAAAAAGTCAATTTTCTTCTAATTAATTGGGCTTTATTAATTCCCTGATGTCTTACTGATTGAATTAAGCTTAACATCACAAGAGTCATTGGTTCTCATATTACACACAGACATACTCTTCTCATTCTTCTTCTCTAGGGAATCTCCAAGTATGTTATTCCCTACTGTTGACCTTGCCAGAAAGGAAATGTAATTATGATTGGGAGCATAACTTTGACTTTTGGAACATTCTGTCGAAGCCCATATTAGACATTAGTGCCATATTACTGGAAATTTACATTTCTATTAAGCATGACATTATTCCTTGGTTATAAGAAGCAATTAAATATTTGAAAGTGATATTAAAGTTAAGTTTTAAGAGTTGAGAACAAGTTCAACTAAAGCAGAAAATTCTGTTAAAGCAACTTACTATTTTTATATTTAGATGAGGCATCAACTCCCACAGTGCTCCTTGCATATATAAATTAATATTAAATTTTCTATGCAGAAAATCAGAAAAGAGAAAAAAATAGTTTCTAATTATTTAGATGAATAGGTATCAACTGTGCCTGTAGTTCAAAGTTTAAAAGATCTGAATATACTATATAGTTATATCAAAAGCACAATCTATTTATATATGATACATATTTGTAAGCCTAGTCCATGTATGTTTATAATATATATATAGATATAGATATAAAATATGTCCTCTCTATATATTCAAGTGATTATGAGAACAAAGCGACAAATTTATTATAAAGAAAATCCAAAGAATGCAACTATGCATCAAGAAGTGTTCAATGGAATTGATTAATATTATGTTAATTAAGATCAAAAGGCACTTTTATCTAAAACATAATGGTAATTGATAGAAGTTCTTTTTGTTCCTTTGTTATATGTTTGAGTTTGTACTTGTGATTGTATTTCTTCTGTGTTCCACTGCTATGTGAGTTGTGTGGCATTTAACTTTTCTGAACCTTAATTTTCCCATGTCACATATGAGAGAGTTTCTATGAGGTATCTGCCCATGTCTAGACATCCTTGTTGCTGTTCAGTTGTTTCAGTCATGTCCAACTCTTCATGACTCCATTTGGGATATTCTTGGCAAAGATACTGGAGTGGTTTGCCATTTCTTTCTCCAGTTCATTTTACAGGTGAGGAAATAGATGCAGATGGTTAAGTGACTTGCCCAAGCTCACAGCTAGTGTCTGAAGTATTCTAATGATGAGGAACTCAGTACACCCTTTTTTGGATAGATCTAATTCATAGAATCTTTTTTGTCATCAATATCTGATTATTCATCTCCTTTCAGTATCCTGAAATGCATTTTGACTGAACCTGATAACTTAAACTTGGTAAGTGTAACCAAGTGTTCCCTTATCTTAAGATCTCATATATCTTGAAATTCAAATCCCTGTTAATTTTCTATCATTTCAACTCTGAAAATTACTTTCCCTGATGGTAAAAACCAATAGAGATAGTATGGTCTAGTGGTTAGATAGTCTAGTGGGGAAACTATTCAGTTCACGTCTTGGGGACTCAGTTTTCTCTTACCTAAAATGAGGGGATTGTACCATAGCTTCTAATGTCCTTTGTTACTCTGGACCTATTACCCTAGTTAGACTATTGTTGCTATATAATAGGAGGCCCTCCAAATAATTATGGGGTACATATAGATGCAAATAATCACGACAGAGAAGACTTGCAGTTGTGGACCCAAATAGGGTTTACCCTAGATTGCTAACTTGAACATTAGCCCATTATTACAGTAGCTCAGGTGTAAGATATTTAAAATATATTAACAAAGTTATTATATTAACAATAAATATTTTTGTTAATAAGTATTAACAAATTTATTAATAAATAGTAAAAAATATTAACAAAGTTAATAGCACTGGAAATGATAAGAAACAGAGGACTATGAGAGGCATTAAGAAAACAACATTAAAGGGATTTGGACCTCCAAATAGGAATGATTGAAAGAATAGCATTGTCATTTACATATACATACATACATATATATATATATATATATATATATATATATATATATATATATATATATATATATATATATATATGTTAGAATGGGGAACAATAGACAATAGTCCAATGTGGTAGAGACAGATAAATTCAATTGTAGAAATATAATTTCTTTGGTCTTTATTTATTTATTCAGTCATATGCACATGTATATTCTTAAGTTACAAAATTTCCTTCCATTTTGCTTTCCCACCTCCCCTCCCTTCAGTGGCTAATGGTTAGGTTGGTATTGTACATGCATATTTTTGCTAAACATGTTTATAGATTAGTCATTTTCAGTATGAGGAATTAGGATTAAGGGAAAGAGATACAGAAGAAATAATTTTTATAAAATATTAATCAGATTCTGAAGGGTTGATTTTTTTGTTTTGTTTTGTTTTTCTTCCTCTGGATTGGGATAACTATCCATAGCCAGACTAAATAGTTGTCCTAACTCTCTGAACTGCTGAGAGGAGCTGCTTCCATCAAGGTTGATCATCTCACAATGTTGTTAATGTGTACATTGTTCCCTTGGTTCTGCATAGAAACGTAAATTTAAAATGATGGTAGAAAATCCATATAAAAATATCTAGGAAACAGAATAATGGAACTGGAGTTAGGAGAATCATTAAGACAGGTATTATAGGCTGGGAAAGAATCTATTTACAGAACATATTAAACACAAATGTGTATGCACTATATTCACCTGACTGTTCACCATTCAGGGGAGGGTGAGTGGGAAGGGAGGGTGGAAGGAAATTATGGAACTTAAAAATATGCATATGCATGTGGATGAATGTTGAAAAACTTTCATAAACATATATTAAAAAATAAAATTTCAATTGAAAAAATTTTTTAAATTTTTAAGAAAGAATCCATTTTCAGAAGTTTATTGAATGAACAGAAGTGGATGGGTAAAAGAGAATAGAACAGAAATCCCCCTCAAAAAAAAAAACAAAAAAAAGATTATTGTATTGGTCCTTCAAATAGAGCTCAAAGTTTCCATCTTTGCCACCAGTTTCTCTGCTTGGTTCCAACTCTAATAACACAGCTTGCCCCAGTGGTTCAGTCACTTCTGTTCTCCCCAACTTTTCAGCTTCCTTTTGTGCCTTGCCTTCCCCCATTAGATTATAAGTTCTTTGAAGGCAGGAATTATCTTTCTTTTATCTTCTTTGAAACCCCAGCACATAGTCTGGAACATAGTGGATGTTTCATAATGTTTATCATAACATATTGAGGGACCATAAAAGGAGAGAGAGAGACACAATGGTAATGAAAGTCAAAAGTGAAAAGAATTGTAAAGGTAAGATATAGTAAGTCAAAAGCTATGGAGAGTTAAGGAAAACAGAGATTCTTGCCAGGAGTTCTTCAATTTATACCATGGTACATAGCTTTAAATAGCTATGTTGTAGAATGTTGAATGCTATATTACTGTAATTAAAATAAAATGAAAAATTTTGTTTGATATGTTTTACTTGACCAGAATATATGATGTACTAAGTAGGCATGGTATTCATGAAATAAAGAAAACTCACTGATTTCAGGTACAATTTCACTGAAGTCAAAATGCCCAGGATCTTAAACTCACAAAAGCCTGCTCTAACTGAATGGAAATTTCACATCTACATCTCCTGAATTTCCCATACTTTTGTCAACCTATCTTCACTAAGCTGTGATTTCTTGTGGTGAAGAAGATTGTACTATGGATGGAAGGAAGGGAGAAAAAAAGAAGGAAGCTTCTCCATAAGGACTTCAAAGTAGCTGAAAAAATGAAGTAACTCATAAATAAATAAATAAATTTATAACTTAGAAATGAAATTAAAACTCTTTTAAGAAAAACATTTTAATGATTCCTTTGTCTTTGATTCTAAAGATCTTTCCTGGAACTATGGTAACTCTAGATATATCAGATTCCATTATATTACAGTGTCAATAAAGTCTACAGGTATCCAACCTGCTAGTTAAAAGCCCCAGAAGCCCTCTGGACCCACTTCAAGTTTGCTGTTCTATTGAATTTTCTTTGTGGTCCATAAGGGGCTTTTGATGGGCAATGGGTCAGAAGAACTAAAAGATTGGTCACCTCTTGCCTAAATGAAGTTC
The DNA here is from genome assembly GCF_037893015.1 of Macrotis lagotis. Lineage (NCBI taxonomy): Eukaryota > Metazoa > Chordata > Mammalia > Peramelemorphia > Peramelidae > Macrotis > Macrotis lagotis. Next base: position 301,471,377 of record NC_133666.1, read on the forward strand.
CATTCTTTGTGATCTGGAGCCTTTCATTGGCTCCTTTAGCACCTATCCTGGAGCTTTCTTTCAGCTACTACCAAACTTCTCACTGAAAATACTTCTGGTATGGGTAAATTTTGCTCATTTCTTTGTTCCCTTCCATTTTAGAAGGGCTTCTCTCTGCTTTTTGTGTGGAGTTAGATTCTCCATTATTTTCTTTCTAGGTTAAGTTCAAATTTGGCTAAATCTTTGTTTGCTATTGAAGGTAGTATACTAAATCCCCAGCTTTTTTTTACTTTTGATTCTTTGTTCAGGATTTTTATAGATGAAATGGAGAGTAAAAGTAATTAGTGTGTAGCTATGACACTGAAGAAAGAGGCATAAATGGAAAATTCAGAGGAAGCAAGCTGTGATAATTCCATCATAGGCTTTCCTTTGGCTGGGTCATTTGGATTCCAGGGGGATAATGGGACAGTTGGGGGCCTGTATTTTCATTGGATGAAGTTCTTCCTGTGATGTGCCAGGCTCTGTGGATTTGACTTGAACTTCATCATTTTGCTAGTAATATTTTATCAAAGTGAATTAAAGCCCAGACATGCAGTGCCCTGGGTTAAATCAATGAGTTTGCCCAGAATGGCTTGGCAATCTTTAATGGATAGTGTTTTTCTATGTAGTTCTAATTTCCTTGAATAATATCATGCTGCACTCCTGACCTCTCTCTCTCCCAGTGGCATTAGAAACAGGCGAGGTTTTAAAGTTAGAAGGAAATAACAAAGTATAGGTTCATAGGCTACTAAGAATTGGATACCTTAGAGAAATAGGACCTTAGGGATGATCTAGCCCCATCTCTTCATTTTACAGATGATCATAAGATCATAGAATTGGAATTGGCAGGGAGCCAGAGGTCATCTGGCCCAAGGCCCACAATGTATAAAAAGGAAACTGAGTCTCAGAGAGGTTATTGATTGACTGAGAAAGGAGTTACTATTTTTCCAATCTTGGAATTAGACACAAATACTGTGTAGAATCATTTTTCTTTTTTAAATCTGCAGCAATATTCTGAACCAAAAACCACGCAATGATTCAAGATAGAACTGATGTCATAATTAGAGGAGAAGAACTCCTTGGCTCCCTAGGATAAATTTGTTTATTAAGGGGGTTTGAGAGGGTCAAGGAGTCATTGGAGCTTGCTTATATCAATAGAGGGCAGCAGAGAGCTACCCAAGATAATGACTGGAGAAATTCAATCATAGAACAAATAAAAAACATACTAAAACTGGATTATGAGCAAGGCTCCTACTCCCATTCCACTTGCTATAGGGAAAATGATGGCATGGTTGTGGCAGATCAGAGAAAGGGCCACACGATAAGGTTCGTAAGGAGAAGAGGAGCAAATTAACAAATTCAGTGATAGAAAAAACTATAGTCCAAAGTTCCTTCAGGGGCTCAGAAGTAATTAATTCATAAGTTCCTGAGGTGAGAAAACTTTTTCATTAGCTCCATAATCCTCTTTCCAAAGGAGGAGCTTTCCATCTTTCTGATCCCTGATACTCAGGATTTCACTGCAAGGTTTCAAGGGAAACAGGAGGGGTGGGCAATATATCATTCTGGTGCACTATATTTGTTGAGAGTCAGGAGAAATCAGACTGCGATGTGTGGCTGGAAAGAAAGTGGACAAAAATATTTTTCCTATCCATCTCAGTTCTTTTCATTTTCATTGAACAGTAGAAAATGATCAAATACCTGGGGAAGGTGGGTTAAGTCAAATTCCTCACCACAGTACTATTCTTTTCCATGTATAATATTCTCTGCCATCTCTGTGTCTTTGAACTATCCCTTCAGACAGTTCTCTGGAGAGTAATAGGGAATTTCAGAAGAAAGGAAAGGTTTTGGTGAAAGATAAATTCTTCATTAGATATATTAAGTTTGAGATATCTATAGCACATTTAATTTGAGAATTCCAATTCAAGGTGATTTGATAATGGAAGTTTGGCTGGATAAATAGATCTGAGAATTGTCTGCATAAAGAGTATAATTGAATTTAGGGGAGCTGCTGATAGAACCAAGTAAAATAGTATATTGGAGTAGAAAAGAAGGCCCAGGACATATCCTTCTGGGGCTTCCAGCTTTATTGATATGACCTGGGTCATTCAGCAAAAGAGACTGAAAAGAAGTAGTTAGACAAGTAGGAGAACTAGGGAAGAGTACTGCTATATATATATATCTTAAAGGGAAAGAGTATTTATTTATTTATTTTAGGTTTTTGCAAGGCAAATAGTGTTACGTGGCTTGCCCAAGGCCACACAGCTAGGTAATTATTGTGTCTGAGGCCAGATTTGAACTCAGGTACTCCTGACTCCAGGGCCAGTGCTCTATCCACTGCACAACCTGCACCACCTAGCCAGCCCTGGGAAAGAGTATTTAAAAGACTTAATAAATACCTGTGGATTGATTGATTGATGGATGGATGCAAAATACTCTTGGCACTATGTAGGACATAAGATTGTATATGGGTCCTATTCTCAAGAAGCTTACAATGTGATTTGGAAATAATTTAAAGACATGAATTGTTCACTGGTTCTTCCACTTCTTAATTATGTGACCTTAAGCAAATCATCTTATTTCTCTGGGTTTCAGTTTCCTTTTCTGGAAAATATTGAGTTGAACTAGGTGATTTCAAAGATTTCTCTTGGCTCTAATATTGTTATTCTGACTCATGTCTATGAAAAATACAACAGACAGTCTATGACAACTGCCATCTGAGTGGTTCAGACAGTAACTGTCTTAGGAATTTAATTTTTGGCTGAGGTAGTCAGGTAACAGATTGGTAATTATCAAATAAATTTGTTCTGTGAAGATAGCCAATAGAGGTATTACAGGCACTCAGCCCTACTTCTTGTCTATTACCCAGTTAATTTAGGATGATAGAAAATTATTCCAAAATATCCTTAGAGTGATTTCATTGGGTGATATGGGATGTTCTGTTGACTTCTAGGCTTCTTGGTGCTTACAACTGGACTAATTATACTCTTGTCTGCTTCTTTTTCATCTCTGTTTTTCCATTTCTATCTCCATCTTTTCTGATTCTCTCAATTTCTGCCTCCCTCTGTCACTTTCTCTGTCATTGTCTGTCTGTCTACTTGTCTATCTGTCTCTCCTCCTTTCTAAATAAATAGCAATCATACTGCCAAATTACCTAGACCCTCTAGGGGTAAATACTTGTTGGAGAATAAAGAGTTATTTTGTCCCTCCTTAGTAGATATCGACAGAGTTTAACAATGAAAAAAGTAGAGAAATTACTCATTGACAGAAGTGTAGGCTGCATATTAATTGGAAGCCAATAAGTAAGGAGACACATCTGCCAATTCCATTTGTGAATTCTGGTCCTATCTAGTTTGTATGGGAATAATGGACATGGTTCCAAAAAGCAATCAATGATGCTTCTTTTGCAGGAATTAAATTTATTTAAAATATTTAACCTACAACATGGGTGCACTTGGAGAATGAAATAAACATACTTTACAATCACAGTCTTTCAAAGAGTTTGATGCAATAGACACATTAGTATTTTTAATCATATTTCTTTTAATTCCTTAAGCAGTTATCTGGTGGATGGAGAGAAGGTGAGAGAATGATTGAAGTCTTTCTTTATTCAGAAAAAAATGGCAGACTAAATGGGAAGGTGCTGCTTTTCATTTTTGGATTAAAAGAATTGGGAATAGAACAAAATAATTAAAGGCTCTGAGAATGGTAATTAAGGTTATTAGCCAGACAAAACCCTTTAGAAATTAGAAAACTTAATTATAATTTATAATATCCTATAAGTTTCAGAATACCTATTGTGGATACTTCCTTTATGTGTTTCAGAGTGGATTGCTATTTCTTTCAGGGAAACACAAAAACTATAAATTACATATTTATCTTTGATGCATGATATATAACTGTTAGGATATTGGAAAAATACTTATTAAATCCAAGGCATATTGAAAAGGGTATAATTTCCCAGTCTTTTTTTATTGTGATTGCCAGTGTCATTTTAGTTAAGTTGTTTTTTAATAATACTTTTTTTGTGGCAGAAACATGAGCTAGTTTGCAATTTTGTTCAGTGCCTTCTATTACAACAGGGATACAGAAATCTCCCAACAGATAACAGACAAGTCCTGGGAGCATTCAAGCAACCCAAATCTAAAGCAAATGACTTATGCATAATAAAAAGGATCTATTCTTTCTGAAGCCCATTGCATCCCAGTGATATATCATAGAGAAAACTAGTTTCAAATCATTATTTTTTTCAGGCTTGAAGGTTGACCCAATCTGCTAGAAGGAAAAAAGCCACGAGTTTAGGATGTCATGCACTGAACTTTAAATGTCCTTCTTGTTAGATTCTATAAAGACTTTAATGTGCTTTAAATATAAGTTTTGTATTATATTTTATTGAAAATTAGAATGTAAATGAAAATTATCATTGTTTGTTGAAGGAATTGAAGAAATAAAAATATGGTCTTAAGACAAAACTGATTTTTTTTAATCATTTACCTCCCCCTTCCTACTACTCTTGCCCCCAAGTTGTTTCTCCTGAAATTCTTATTTCTCTTATGGTTTCAGTTTTCCTCCAGTCTTCTAGGCTTAAATCCAGTGTCATCTTTGACTCTTTTGCCTCTATTACTGTCGCCTCCCCTAAGACTGCTGATTTCCATCTTGGAAATGCCTTGAATACTTACCTGTCCCCTTCTTTTAATCCTCATTATCACTATGCTGTGGATTTCTGATGAAGTTTTGAGACTCCTTTCAGCTTTGAGATAATAAAATTGTGTTAATAAAACACACACACAGACACACACACACACACACACACACACTACACACAGACTTTCTGTTCCATGGTTACATGCTTCACTTCTGACCTTGGGCATCCCTTTCACAAGAAGCACAGATTAAGGATCACTTTGTCACATCATTAACACTAGAAAAATGCCCTTAGTGTTTGCCTCATTAATTTGGTGAATGGAGACATCATTTTAGTTCAAGAAGCAAAGTCTGAGCCCAGCTACTCTAAGACTCCAGGACATTCCAAGAATGATGATGATGGAAATGATGTAAAACAGAGTATATATAAGAGCAAACAGCTGGCAGTAGAACACTGAGTAAACTAACAAAATCTACTTCTCCTTCCATTCCTGCTCTTTACTGATCTATCTTTACTGATCAGAGATCAAATACCATTGTAATGATTCCTGAACTTTTCTGTTGGCATCATTGCTTCAACTCTTCCATATTTTTCCAGGTTGACTTCTGAGATAATAATGTCTCAATTCCAAGTTCAACCCTATACCAGCCTACCCTATAGTAGAGATGAGCACTAATACTCCCAAGTATTAAGATCACCCCCCCACACACACACACACACAATGGCAGGCTTCTCCAGGCTAGTAGACTGCAAGAGATAGCATTTATGCTGAGAACTCTGGGGCATAATCCCATTCTAAACTGCTCTACAGGCAGTCTCATCTGAACATCCATAGAAATGAGAGGGGAACTGTTTCACATTAATGAACAGCTTGGAGATGAATTTTGAACATGCCATTAACCTCTCTCCAGTGCAAGCTGTGTTTGACTGGGGCTGCCAGAGCATTCGTTTTATGTTGTCAACAAGCACTCCAGTGCCTTCCAGATGTCCAGTACAGTGTTCCCAAAAAGAAGAATGCTTCTTCAATACCCCATGCCCCTGCCATGAGCAGAGAATCACATTATGAACTGAAAAAAAAATCATTTAAACAACTGATTAAACTGGAAAACACATTCATAATGTACATAAAATGATATGCAAGTGGTTGGTTCATATTATTATAGGAGGAAGTTTTATTAAAGGAAGAGAAAAATCAACAGAAAACTGAATGAGTTATAAAGATTCATATAACTCCTTAGATTCATTTATAATATTGAGGATTGCTCTTGGTGAAAGAATACTAGTCCTGTTTTTTGTAGCTGCTTGAAATGGAAATGTGGCATCTGTCTCTGTGGGTTTTCTGTCTCTTTGTCTCTTTCTGTCCCTCTGTCTCTATCTCTGTCTATCTGTCTTTCTCTGTCTCTCTCTGTCTGTCTCTGTCTTTGTCTGTCTGTCTGTCTCTCTCTGTGTTTGTCTCTCTCTCTCTTGCTGTCTCTCTCTTTCTTGCTCTTCAATTTCCACTCTCTTCATTTCCCAGCTCCTCTCCCATTTCTTCATCTCCCTCCCTCTTTTTACTTTTCCCCAAGTTCTTCTCTCTCTCTCTCTCTCTCTCTCTCTCTCTCTCTCTCTCTCTCTCTCTCTCTCATTCTTCACCTTTTTTCTTAACACTACTCATAGATAAATAATCACACAACCACTCAAACCTGTGAAATCATTAGATTTACAGGCCAAAATGAAAAGTCTCTATAGAACCCTATAAGCTCCCATTGCTGACTCTCCAGTGAGAAATGGAGGCAAAATACTTGCTGGATCTTATCTCCTGGCTGCCTCGATTCTCTCCCTCAGGAGAACATCTTTTACATCTTCTCTTGATTACCTTTTATCACCTTTCATATCCGTAGAGAAAGACGCGTTTTATTTTCCCCAGGTACTCAAATAAAAAGTAGATGATTTATACCAGCATTTACTATAAACCATACTCATCTCTCTCTCTCTCTCTCTCTCTCTCTCTCTCTCTCTCTCTCTCTCTCTCTCTCTCTCTCTCTCTCCCTAACTTCTATTGTACTTAAGTATTAGACATCAATGTAACTTAGAATCATATAAGTGTTGTCTAATTGATTTCATGTATTTTAGTTGTTTCTTCTATGCTTTGATGAATCAATAAACATTTATTAGTCCCCTACTATGTACCATGCATACTAAACTCTTGGGCTACAAGAGATAAATGGCATAATCCTCTGGACTCCATAAGTTTACATTCTGTCCATAGAATTTGCACACTTATAAAGATGCCATATATATATATAATGTATATGCACCTACATATAAAGACATATGTAGACATACAAACATTCATTTGCATATATATGTGTTTATATGTATTATATAGAATAATTTTAGTGGTCCAGGCACTTATAGCTAAGGGGGATTTAGCATAGGGAAAAAACTTTAGGTAGGAGGTGGCACTTGAACTGAGTCTAGACAAACTAGTGATTCTGAGAGGTAGAAGATAAAATATATTCCAGATTTAGAGAAGAGAGGATGGATATGCAAATGGCTTGAGGAGAGAGGAAATACTGTCTAGACTGTAAACTTCTTAAAGTTAGGGATTGTGTTTAGAATGTCTTTCTATTTCCCCCTTCCCCCAAATGTCAAGAAGAGGAATAGTCTCTTGAGAAGAACTTGAAGACTTTTTGATAATAATAATAATAATAATTGCTGATTTATATTCTGTCTTAAAATTTACAAAACATCATCCTCACAATGATAGGTAGTCATTGTGGCAGATAGTAGAAATATTATAATACCCATTTCATAGATAAAGAAATTGAATCTAAGAGAGAAATAACTTTCACAGTTACAGAATTGGGAGGTGACAACAGTTATTGCCCCACTGCTCATCTAGTACCTTTCCTATCATATCAAATAATAGTTGTTTTTGTTTTTCTGTTTTCCACAGTTTCTCTCTCTCTCTCTCTCTCTCTCTCTCTCTCTCTCTCTCTCTCTGTCTCTGTCTCTCTAATCAAACGGCTCAGTATATTCTTAACACTTGAAGAATTTTCTCTTAGTTGCCATGGAATTTATGTTGACATAACTTAACCTAATTAAGAACCCTGGGACTTGTTCATCCCCTTATCTGGGAGAGTATTGCCTATGTGCAGCATGCACTTTTCTAATTAAGTTGTATCAAAAGCCTTTCCTGTAAAAAATTGAATTCTAACAACTGACTATGAATAGAATACATTTTATTTTCAGAGAAGTCCGGTATATTGAGCTTAATCATTTTATTTTCAAAATTGAGTTATGGACAGTCATATTCTCCAGTGTCATCTGCAGAGAGGCAAAGACTGAGTTCAGATGATGCTGAGCATCAACACCCATTTGAGATGATCTTGCTAGGACAAGGTTCAGTAAGTCTGCTTATCTCAGATCTTAAGGCTATGTTCAAGGCAACTTCTCTCAGCCTTTTGCAGTCAACAACATGTTGGTAAAATGGCCCCTGCCTTTCCTCAATTCAGATATCTGAACTAAACTAAATTAATGTAGATTTTTCACCAATACCAAATAAAAAAACCAGTTGTTTCTGGTGGTATATACACACACACATATGTATGTATGCATGAATATACATTTACTCTTATACACATATATGCATGTAACATATATATATGTGTGCACATAGCAGAAATATAATTTTTATAATCATGTTATATAATACCATATTATACTTATAAAATAAAACTTTTAAAAACCCAATCTGACAAAGTCAATGATTATTGACTTTGAAAATTTATGTTGGGTGTGAAGTGTCTAGTCATAGACTGAAAGCTGTGCAATAGCTTTTCAAAATTAATAATAGTCAAATTAGATACTTTTTCCAAGAAAGAGTTTCCCCAGAAATTCTGTTATTATAATGGCAGACACCTCTAGTGCTTACTATGGGCCAGGCATTATTATGTGCTAAATGCTTTACAATTATTGCTTCTCTAAAGAACCCTGGGAGGTAGGTGCCATGATTATCCCCATTTTACAGATGAGGAAATTGAGACAAGCAGAGGTTAAATGACTAGCCCAAGGTCAGAGAGCTAGTAAGCATCTGAGTCTGGATTTGAATACAAGTCTTCTTAATGGAGTTATCAGCTCTATACTATTTAGGCTTCTATAATATTATTGATGAAGAAAACATTTTCTCTAGCACTTGAATGATCTACATTAGATATTTCCATTTATACATTTTTTGACATTTATTTCTCTACTTCAATTTATCATTAAGATTTTTCCTAATGCTTTTTATTAAGATAAACAGATTTTCCCCTCATTTTCTCAAAGCTCATGCTAATAAAAAAGGTTAGTTTCTTAGTAAAATATGATCATTAAATTACAAAATTTTTATTTTTGCAAAATAGTTCAGCTCATTTATCCTCTAAAGGTAAAAGAATCTTCATTTTCTATTTTAAGGAGCTTAAGGGTATGGACCAACAATTGGCCAGCATTCACTGTCTATTGTAACTTGTGAAGCACCAAAACTTATATAGGTGTCCTCTTTTCTCTTTATAAACCTTTATTTGAATATCCAGTTGGGTTGGGAGTAGATATTTTGAGGGACAGATACATGGAAAAGTTAGAAGGCCAAAAAATACCAACTCCAACACATTATGAATATGCTGAAAAATAGAATTTTAAATTCTATTTAATTTGGGATATTTACAGTAGATAATAGAAAGTGACTTATGTCAGGGGTTATTTGGAATGACAAATATTGATAAGAAGTTTTCCATTATTGAAAAATAGAAGAAGAGAAACTGGATTTAAATTACTATGGAACTGATTAGCTGTGAAGAATGACTTTTAAACAAGAGACATTCTTTCCTTCTGTCCTAACTGTATGTTTAAATTATGGTCTATGTGTGATAAGTATATAAGGTCAGTCTTACACATGAATGCATCACCCAGACCCCCAATCTCCCTACTCCCAAATATTTCCTTCAGTGGTCTAGCCACAGAGCCTATAATTCTTACATTACACAATGCTTTGACATACATCTTTGAAAACATGTAAATACATGTTATAATGGTAAAAAATCCTTTAGCTACAGTCAGAGAACCTGAATTCAAATTCCATTTCTGGTACTTTTATCAGTTCATACTACTTTAAGCTTTCTGGATCTTAGTTTCTTCATCTATAAATTTAATAGACTCCACAGAGTTGGAGTTGTTACACAACCTAAAAGGTACACATCAGGGGACTTGACTTTAATGACCCCTGAAGTCCTTTCCAGCTTTAAATTTATGATCCTATGACATGTTATTGAGGAAGGATAACCTTGCATCAAACTTCTCTGATCTATTTATACCCTTGGTGAAAGTTAATTTATCAACCATCTACCTGAAAGTTAGGTCCTGAAAAGATATAGCAGGTCAGTTGTATGGTATTTTAGTGAAGGGAGATAGAAAAGTTTTGTAGTATAGATAAGCTTACAAACCAAATGGCATAAAAATCAAGAATCCCAAGATGTCCACAGGAAATATAAGAATATTTGGTACTTGTAATTAGAATGGTGTTGGAGGGGGTAGATAGGGATGAAGGAGGACCACTTAACAAACTTTGCCTTCTGAACAATTCTTCCTAGGTTCAGCTGGAGGTGAAACTTTTGGGTTGTGTACCAGCTTCTGAGCCCTGTGGGTACTCTGGGTAATAGATTATTCTGAAGACCTGAAGCCAAATTCTGTGAAATGTTGTATAACAGATTGGATATATAAAATGTGGATGTGAGTGTTGAATTCTTTCCTCTTAGGTTCTGTACCACATCTCCTTTCTTCTCTGAATTTGAGAAATAAAGAGGAGAGATGCAAGCATTTGGATTTAGGAAGCAAAACTTGGCACAAATAAGGTATTTAGGCTACTCCCCCCCCCAAATGAGTGAAATTCCTCTAAATTCACTTTGCATGATTAATACTCTTGAATATTTACAATTTTCTGTGTAATGGATGAAAATTTTGAGTTACCTGTTAGGTTGTTGTTTCTGGATAAAAGATTTGAAATTGGATGTTACAGGTCACAGACTTGTATTTATATATCCATTTCATGCTTCAGAAAATCAGCCTCTTATAATGTAATACTTGATTACCAGTGATGGTGTCTATAAAAATAAATAAATATGAGTGCCGATAGCAGCTATTTCACTTCTGGACAGAAGATGAGAAATTAGACTGTCCGGGTGAGTCATAAAAAGTAAAATGAAATGTTTTAATAGTCAGTGGTTTGCCTCTTTCAAAACATGTCATCTGTTTGGCCAAATAATGAGTTTCCTGAAATGTCAGTCTTATAATATCCAAGAAGTCAAGGACTAGGCTCTTTTGAGAAGTACCTCATAACACAGGAGTGACTAGGGATTCATTGAATATGTTTAAGGGTGAGGTACCTTTATAGGTAGTTGGCAGATAACTGACTGGCTATAATGATTAAATTAATTCACTTAAACTGAGCAAATATCCATAAAGCACCTACTATATGCATTTATATTAGCTTCTAGGAATATAAAAATGAAACATAACAAGCACTTAACCTTCAGGATCCAAGGAGATGATTCAGCAAATAATTTGAATGCAAAGTAGAATATGTCAAGATTTCCAAGCAAAATTTGAGAAATTTGAGGAGGGAGATATCACTTCTTTGGGGTTTGAGGCTTCATGCAGTCAGTGGTTAACATACCCAAGATGACTTTGCAATGGAGGAGATGATAGCAGGGCTCAGTCCAAGGATTCAATAAAATAGGATCAAAAACACACCCAAAACACAAGAACAGAACAAAAACAGAGTATAATGAGGAATTCATTTTCACTGCAATATGTAGTCCATGAAAAGTCCATATGATATGTTCCTGGAAGGAATTATTAGAGTAAGATTGTGTTAGGCATTGCTATAATTGAATATTTATATTCCATTCAATAGGCAATGGGAAGCCATTGATAATGTTTTGACAGAGGAACAAGAAAATCAGAAGAGTACATTAGAAATATTAGAATGAATTATTATTGTGCTTAAAAATCAAAGTTGCTATGGGACTTCTGAGATGAGAGAATAGGAAGATCAAAAAGGAATCCAAGAGGTTAAGATAAAAAGATATTTAGCCTAATGAAATAAGAAATACATACAACTAGGAGACAAGGAAGAAAGGCTTAGATGAAACTGTAACTTAAGGAAAAGGAACTGAATCAAACTGGCTTCTTGGGAAGCCAGATAAAAGAGATCTTGAAATAAGAAGACTAGATCTAGAAATAAGAAGACTAGATGACTGAACTGAAAAATTTAGACCCAGGAAATTCAATATCTTGTCTCCTTAATTGTAAAAGATGGACTAAAATCTGCACTCTGCACACTTGGATTTGTCTAATCATCTATAGTTTGAATAATCACAATTTTCCATTCCCCTTATTAAGTAGTTTCTATTGTAGTAAAACGACTAAATTTTTAAAAAGAATATAATTTTTGTATTATACCATATGGAGGGATCCATAGTCTCAGTTTTCTCATCTATAAAATGATAGGCTAAGACCAGACATTCCTTCAGACTCCTTCTGACTTGCACATTCTTAGACAATAGGAGATAAGAGGAGGAGGGTTTTGAATCTTAGTCTTAAACCCCAAGAAAAAGCCCTAGATCAAGAACTAGAAATAAAATTTGGGGACTTTTGGGATTACTCAGTAACAGAGTAAACATGTCAATATTCAGTCTCACCATGAAAAGGGAGAGTGTCTTGGTTTTGTCATTCTTACCCCTACCAGGACACAGACTCTAAATAATCAACAACTTTACCTTTCTGCTCAAATACGGAATGATCTTAATCAAGCAGACTGTCAAAGGGGAGTTAACCATTTTTTTTCTACTGCAGGTAGAAGACTGTTAAATCTCCAAGTTCTGTTGACTCTATTTCCTCAACATTTCTCACATGTACTCCCTTTTTCCCACTGACAAAGTCAAAACTCTTATCATTTCACACCAGGACTATTGCAATAACCCATTGGTGAATCTCCCTTCTGCAACTATATACTCTAGTATATCCTCCATTCAGTGGCTAAATAAAATCGATTGCTGATTTTCCTAAGGGTTAATTGGGACCATAACAGTCCCATGCTCAATACACCCCATTGGTTTCCTAGAACCAAATATGAAACCCTGTGTTTGATCTTTAGAGCCCTGCACAACTTAAATCCTTCCTATGATATGGCTGGCATTATGTTAAATACTGGAGATACTATTAATAAAAGAGAGACAGTTCCTGAACTAAGGGAGCTTACAATTTAAAGGGGAAGATAACACATAAAAGGAGACAGGAAAGCATAGACAAGAAAGGGAGATAAGGAGAAACACCAGAAGTATCCAGCAAGAGAATGCCTTGTTCTGTGGAGTTGAAACCAGGTAGGGGAGTAGATGCAAGGTGTTTTAGTTTAGTTTTAGTTTTAGCTCTCAGTAAAGGAAGGCATTGGGAGGAGTTTGACACTCCACACTCTAGTTCTCCAAACAGAGGGAAGAGGAGGTTGAGTCAATCAAGGCTTGAGTTAGGAGCATGATGGTGAATTTAGAAGTGATAAGTTTACCCTAGGATGAGCATCTTGTTCTGTGGAGTTGAAACCAGTCAAGATAGCAGATGCAAAGTGGCATGATGATACAAGTAATAAGCTAAAAGGGTGAACAGTGTCATGGCCCATAAAAACTGGCATTGTTCTGGAAGTGAGGCATAATGGAAAAGGGGAATCCATGGGGCAAGCTATATTAGACAGTGACAGAAAGTACCTAGAGTGGAGAGTCTAAAAGAGATACTCTGAAAGCTTTGATTCCAGGAAGAATTCAAAGAAAAGAGTGAGGTTAGATAATGATAGTATTCATGAATCAGAACAAAAGGGTCTAGAGTAAAAAAGAATGAAAGGCTAGATATTGATGAATGAAAGGGACACAAACAATAAATCTCAATACTAAGTATCAAGGGTAGATGAAGGGGAAAAGAGGAAAGGGGAATCTACATGACTGAAAGAAAAAAATGAGTGAAGAAATATATAATTAGGTAAAACAGGAGTCAAAAAAGGAACTAATAAAACTTTAAAGGGAAAGGAGTATCAAATGAGAAGAGGGAAAGAAAGTGGAAACAGGGTCACCAAAAGAAAGTGAAAAGCAGAAAGAATGATGACATATCAAAAAAATCAGAAATAAATTTAACAAAAATGGAAGGATCAAATAGGACTCAAATGAAGAAATATGTGAAGAAATCCCTAACCTATCCCTTCATGGAAATGGGAGGCCCACAGATCTCACATATTGGACATGTTATTGGACTTTTTCAATGTATCAATCTGTTGTGCTGATTTTTTTCCTCTCCCCAAAACTACTATTCATTATATTGTATGACTTATCAATAAGAAAAGAGGGAGGGTAACATGGGATACTCTCATGATGTATGAAACAAAAAATACCAATACAAACTTATTTATCTCTTCTTTCTGCTCAGAAATGCTTATTGACTCTATATGAACTAGAGAATAAAGTCTAAACTTCTGAGCCTAATATTTAAGATTCTCTAAAATGTCCCTTTATTTACTCAAGTTGCAGGAGGCAAACATTGGAATTGTATAAGGAAAACTAACAATTATTGTTATTCAAAAGTTGAATGATCTTCCTTAGGAGATAATATTTTCTCTATTACTTAAAGTCCTAAAGCAAAGATTACATGCCGACTTGTTAGGAATGTTGTAGAAGAGATACTTGTCAATCAAATAGTCTCTGAAGTCATTTTCAGCTAAGATTCCTTAGGTACTCGACAATTTCCCAAAACAAATTCTTATTCAGGTAGACTCTCCTCTCTACTATATCAAGCTAGTTCTTTGCTTTCTTGCCTTTGTCTCTTCAGTGTCCTTAGCACATCACAATCCTGGAAGGTTTTGCTCTGTATCTATGTAAATTCTTGCATCCTTCAAGCCTGGCTGATTTCTTCATCTATTGAGAAATCAAGTCATCTTTAACCACTCAGACCATGGCAACTGTTCACCCTTTTAACTTATTATCTGTATCATCATGCCACCTTGAATCTGCTTTCTTGCCTGGTTTCAACTCCACAGAACAAGGTGCCCATCCAAGATACTCATCATTTCTAAATTCATTATCATGCTGCTAACTCAAGCCTTGATTGACTCAACCTCCCTCAACCTCCTCTTCCCTCTGGAGAGCTGGAGTGTGGATGCCTTCTTTTACTGACACCAGAAACTGGAGTCACAGAAAACTCCACCTTGCATCTACTGTAATGCTTCCAAGCATGTTATTTATGTTATTTGAAATTTTAAGAGGCAAATAATCTCTTTAATTTTTTTTCCCCTTAAAAATGTTTCAAACTCTTCTTTATTATTGTAAGCTGATCTTTTGTCAATATGGTTAAGTTCAGATTTATAAGGTAGGTCACCTTGGCTGCATCTTGAACTCCTTTGATCTTTGGAACACATCATCCCATTCCCTCCTTTTTCTAGAGTGTCTGGAAGGGTTATGCATTATTCAAATAGTCTTTCCTTTGTATTTGAAAGTCTTTTTTTTCTGTTTTGCAGAACTTGTTTGTGAATTGAATTACTAAATTTTACCACTCTGTCTTGCAGTTTTTAGCTTTGGGTTCATTTGTTTGTTTTTATGTTGGTGATCTGTGAATTCTTTCAATTTGAATTCCATGGTTTTTGTTTGGAAATTCTGAGCAATTCCCTTCTATTATTTGATAGAGTTAAGGTCTTTTATCCAATCAAGTTCTTCTGGGAGAAGTTTAGTTTGTCTCTAAATATCCTATCTTCAAGATCAGTCTATTTTACTTGCATAGTTAGAATGTTTTCTTTTAATGACCTTGTTTTTTGCTTCTCTTTAAACCACTCAAGAAGAGTATTTTGTTAGGGGCAGCTAGATGGCATAGTGGATAAAGCACTGGCTTTGGAGTTAGGAGTACCTGGGTTCAAGACACTTAATAATTACCTAGCTGTGTGGCCTTGGGCAAGCCACTTCACCCAATTTCCCTTGCAAAAACCTAAAAAAAATAGCATTTTGTGATTCCATGTTCTCTTCAAATTCCTCTGACTGTTAGATAATTTTTCTTTATTTTGCAGTATTTATTTAAAGATACCTAAACTTGTCTACCAGATCTGACTTCATATTTTCTTCTGCTTTTACTGTTTTTCCTATTGTCTTATCTGCTTATGTTGAAGATCTTTGAGGTTTTTTCCTTCATAAAACCTTTGTACTCTTTGTCTTTTTTCTTTATCTCTTATTTTCTGACTCCCTTCCTTCAGCTGTTGCTGAGAACTCAAAGCATTTCAGCCTCCTCCCACAATGGGGAACTTCTACTTCAAACAGTGAGAAAATTTAATAAGTATTTCAAACTATATTTCTGGTAAAAAAAATCTGATTCTTTTCTGTTTGTAAAAAATGGAATGTTATCTCTCCATTATACTTCAAATCCAGGAAGAGATAACAATTCATCAGAAAGTATTGTGTAAGTATGATAGTTTTTGATGAGCAATTGTGTTAATATTGAGTAACCTCATAGACAAGCCTCCAAGAAGATCAATGGTTTCCCTGATCACCTGTCTGTGAATTAAGACTCCCTATCTCTCTCTGTTTGCGTGATCATCTTGGATCGATAGCCTCCACCTAGAGGTTCATGGCAAATACTAGAGGAAAAAACTTCAAGCCTAACTTATATTTTCTGCCATTTTATTTTAACTGTAATCTTTTAAGGTTTACACCAGCCTAGGTATCTGTTTCAGGAGATGATAGCATATTCAAAATGCAATGTCTGAATGTCTCATATTTGCACAACCTCAAAACAGAACTATCATCATTCCTGCCTTTGCCCTTTTGTTTATGCTGCTTCCCTCTTCTAGAAGAATATGCTTTTCCTGCCTAGCCAAATTCCATTCATTCTTCAAGGTCTATCTTCTCCATTTAGTCTACTGAGCTTTCCTTAGCCTCTCTAGCTATAATCGAACTTTTCCTTCTTATAATACAGGAGATAGAATCCTAAATTTTTAATCAGAAAAAGTTGGGTTTAAATTTCAGCTCAGATATTAGATTTGACATTTAGTAAATTAACCTCTTAGAGCCTGTTTTTTAATCTATACAGAGCAGGGAGCTGAGTTTAACCACATTTTATGAAAATATGCATAGGTTTAGGGCCAAACTTTGATCTTGATTACCTTTGGTGATATTTGTTCAATTGAGATATTTCCCAGGGATCTAAGTCTAGATCCTAGACACTTTTAATGGTACATATTCTTTGTCTTCTTTCTGAAAGGCATGAACAAATAGAGGATCTTGGTTGTACCTCTGGTACATATGATGAGATTAATGGAACGGGTCCAAAAATGCTGCCCAATCAGTAAATTTTAAGGGAAAGGGCAGTCTCTGCCTGTCAACTGTGTCATGAATGTCATGATTTCACACTGAGTTCAGAGAGAGGGAAAGGAAAATGTTTTCCCTATACTCCCTAGCATCTATAAGGACTGCTCACATGGAAGAATATGCATTTATTTAGGCATGCCTGATAAAAATTTGTAAGGACTTCACTGACATTTCTGCTTTACATTTATTTACTTTAATAAAGATGAATAAATAGCAATTCCAGAGTTTATATTCCTAGTCTTGGTACCAACTTCATAAATTTAAGAGTTGGGAGCATCTGGGTTCAGGTGCTCACTGCTCAGCAAAAGATAGTATTTGTATCAATTTCCTTAATGATAAAAATGAGTGCTTCCAGGAGAACCAAATCTGGCAGAACTTTGAGTGATTTGAGAAAAGTCCAATTTTCCCCCTCTCTGGAATCAGGTTCTCCCCTTCTTCCAAGGGATTGAATCTTCTCCATCTGAGTCCAGGGCTGAGATGTTTTGATGAGAAAGATTATCTAACTCCAAACCATGAGTTTTTTGGAGATAGTAGAACCTAATTTACAGAGTTGTTGTTCTTATGAAGAGATGAAATAATATGTGCAAAAGCTTTAAAAATTGCAAAAATTAAGGTGCTTTTGTTATTGAGTCATTTAAGTCATTTCTGACTCTGAATGATCCCATTTGGGATTTTTGTGGCAAAGAAACAGGAGTGGTTTGTCATTTCCTTCTCCAACTCATTTTATAGATGAGAAACTGAGGCAAATAGGTTTAAGTGATTTGTCCAGAGTAATAAAGTTAATCTGAAGCTAGATTTAAGTTCTTTTTTTTCTAATTTTATTTATTTAAGGCAATGGGGTTAAATGACTTGCCCAAGGTCACACAGCTAGGTAATTTTTAAGTGTCTGAGGCAGGATTTGAACTCAGGTCCTCCTGATTCCAGGGCTGGTTCTCAATCTCCTGTGTCACCTAGCTGCTCCTAGATTTGAGTTCTTAAAGATAAGTCTTTCTGATTCCAAGACGACTTCTCTATTCACTATTACACCTAGTTGCCCCTTTCCTTTCTTCTTCTTCTTCTTCTTCTTCTTCTTCTTCTTCTTCTTCTTCTTCTTCTTCTTCTTCTTTAGATATTGTTTCACATACCTTGTCATTGAATTTTATGCTGTTCTGGTTTTGACTGGTTTTAGTTAATATCTATCATTTCTTATTTTCTAAGGGAAGTAGGAGGGAAAAGAGATAATAGAAGGTAGGAGGATGGCAGGGAATATGTATCAAGGGAGGTAGTGATCAGAAGTAAAACATTCTTGAAGAGGGACAGGATTAAAGTGAGATGTAGAAGGACAAACAGGAAAAATATGATATAGGGAAATATTCAGTAGTCATCATCGTGAATGCGATTGGGATGAACTCACCTCAAACAAAAGTGAATAGTAGAATGATTAAAACACAGTGTCCAAAAATATGTTGTTTATAAAAAATACATTTGAGATGCAGTCACACATAGTAAAAATGAAGGACTGAAACAGTATTTATTATGCTTCAACTGATATAATAAAAACAGTAGCAATTATGATCTCAGCCAAAGCAAAATAGATCAAATTAAAAGAGGCAAGCAGGAATACTATAAATATTTTTTCTTTTCTTCTTTTTCTATGCCAAAAGGTACCAAAGACAACGAAGTAATAGCAATACTAAACATTATATGCTCCAAATGATATAATGTTCAAATTGTTAAAGAAAAAGTTTGATGATTTGCAGGAGAAATAGGCATTAGAAGTATGATATTGGGAGACCTTAATTTACTCTTCTCAATTAACCAAAAAATAAACAAGAAAGAAATTAACTAGTTAAATAGAACTTTAGAAAAGTTAGATAGGATACATCCCTAGAGAAAACTATATGAACATGAAACTTATAAAAAATTAAGGCATTAAAATTCTCATTACCAAATTAAAAAATATTAAAAACAAATTATTAAATGCATTATTTTCAGAACATAATAGAATAAAAACATATTCAATAAAAAGTAATGGAAACATAGATTGAAAATTAATTGGGAATTAAATAATC
The DNA here is from genome assembly GCF_037893015.1 of Macrotis lagotis. NCBI lineage: Eukaryota > Metazoa > Chordata > Mammalia > Peramelemorphia > Peramelidae > Macrotis > Macrotis lagotis. Next base: position 301,490,489 of record NC_133666.1, read on the forward strand.
TAATCTTAAAAAATGAATGAGTCAAAGAGCAAATCATAGAAACAGTGAACAATTTCATTAAAGAAAATGGCAGGGCGGCTAAGTGACTGGGGCGGTTAGGTGGCACAGTGGATAGAGAACCAGCCCTGGAGTCAGTAGTACCTGAGTTCAAATTTGGCCTCAAATATTTAATAATTACCTAGCTGTGTGACCTTGGGCAAGTCACTTAACCCTATTGCGTTGCAAAAAGAAAAGAAAAGAAAATAACAGCATTGAGAACATAGAAAAAATTATGAGATGTAGACAAAGCAATACTTAAGGGAAAATTTATATCCTTAAATGTTTGTATAAATAAAATATAGAATGACCAGATCATTGAATTGGACAATTAGAAAATCTAGAAAAAATAGAACAAGTTAAAAATCCCTAATTAATTGAAATTCCTGAAAATTAAAGAAGAGATTAAAAAAATTGGAGGAAACAAGAGAACTAGTAAATAAACTAGGAGTTGGTTTTATGAGGCAGTTAATAAAATAGATAAGCCATTGATTAATTTGTTTTTTAAAAAGAGGAAAATCAAAAGTATGAAAAATGAAAAGGATAAATTTGCCATCTATGAAGATGAAATTAAATCAATTATTGGGAATTGTTTTGCCCAATTATTTGCCAATAAATCTGACAATCTAAATGAAATGGCTGAATATTTACAAAAAAATGCCCAGCTTAACAGAAGAGAAAATACAATATTTACAACAACCCTCTCTTACAAAAAGAAATTGAACAAGCCATCAATGAGTTCCCTAACAAAAAAATTCCCAAGACCAGATGGATTCAGAAGGGAATTCTACCAAACATTTAAAAACTTGATATCTAAACCAGGAAGAAAGAAACAGAGAAAGAAAACTAGACAAATTCCCCCTAATGATTTTTGAAACAAATATTTTAAATAAAAAAATTAGAATGAAGATTATAGCAATATATAACAAAGATCACACGCTATTACCATGTGGGTTTTATAACAAATATGCAGGACTGTTTCAATATTAGAAAAAAAACTATCAGTTTAATTGACCATTTCAATAAACAAACCAACATTCATCTGAAATCATAATCTGCCTCGATTATGGACAATAAATCAAGAAAATCAACAGAAATCATGATTATTTCAATAGATGCAAAAAAACCTTTTGACAAAACACTATATTCATTCCTATTTTTTGAAAATGTTAAAAGACATAGAAATAGAGACCTTTATTTAAATTAAATTGTATTTAACTAAAACCATCTGTAAGCATTATCTATAATAGGGATAGATTTGAAGTCTTCCCAATAAGATCAGTGATCAAGCAAGGATATTATACTAGAAATATTAGCTATTGCAATAAGAGGAAAAATTGAAGGAATTAGAACAAGCAATGAGGAAACAAAACTAATCACTCTTTGAAGATAATAAGACTTTTTTAAAAACAATTTTGCAGATGACTTCAACAAAGCTGCAATATATAAATAAATCCACATAAATCATTAACATTTTTATAATTTCCCAATAAAGCCCAATAGGAAGACATAGAAAGAGAATTCCATTAAAAATAACTGCAAATAATATTAAATACCCAAAAAATCTACCTTCCAAAACAAACCCAAGAACTCTATGAATACAATTGCAAAACACTTTTCACAGAAATAAGGTAAAATTGAATCAATTAGGGAAATATTCATTACTCATGAGTATACCATGCCAATATAACAAAATGTACAATTCTATCTAAATTGTTTATTTATTCAGCGACATATCAATCAAACTAACGCAAAATTATTTTATAGATCTAGAAAAAATAGCAAAATTAATCTGGAAGAACATGAGGTCAAGAATATAAAGAAAACTAGTGAAAAAAATTGAAAGGAAGGTAGCCTAGCAATATTAGGCATCAAACTGTATTGTAAGAGACTAATCATCAAAGCAATATGTTAACAATAAAACAATAAGAAATAGTGTTAGAATAGTGAAATAGGTGAGATAAACAATACACAGTAGTAAATAACCACAGGATTCTAAAATTTGATAAATGCAAAGATCTAAAATCTCAGGAGCTGTGAAAAACTACATAACAACTTGGTAGAAACTAGGTACAGACCAACAACTCACACCATATACTAGGATAAGGTAAAAAGGGGACATGATTTAGATATAAAGAGTGATATCATAGGCAAATTAGGGGAGCATTGAATATATTTCCCTGTCAGATGCAAGGGTAAGGCATGATTTTAAGATAAAACAAGATATAGAAGGCATTATGGGATATAAAAGAGATAATTTTGATTACATTAAATTAAAATGTTTTTGCACAAAAACCCAAGTTGCAAAGATTAGAAGGAAAACAGAAAACTGGAGGAACATTTTATTACAGCAAATTTCTCTGTTAAAGGCTTATTTCTCAATTACCTAGATAATTGAGTCAACTCTATACAACTACAAGTCATTTTCCAGTTGCTAAATTGTCAAAGGATAGAAATACGCAGTTTTCAGAAGAAATTAAAGCTATCTATAGGTATATGAAGAAGCACTCTAAATCACTATTGATTGGAGAAATGCATATTAAAACAACTTTAAGATATCATCTTATACCTTTTAGATTGGCTAATATGACAGAAAAAAAGAAATGACAAATGCTGGAAGAGAGATTAAAAAAAACCAGACATCCAATGCACGTTGGTGGAGTCGTAAATTTATTCAATAATCTGCAGAGCAATTTGGAACTATGAACAAAGGCTTATAAAATTATGTATACCTTTTGACCCAGCAGTACCACCAATAAGTCTGTAGCCCAAAGACCCCCCCCCAAAGGGAAGCAAACCTATTTATAAGGAATTATACATTTCTAGCAGCTCTTTTTTTTGTGGTGGCAAAAATTTGGATATCAAGGTGGTGCCATTATTTGGAGAATAGCTGAACAAGTTGTGGCATATAGTTGTAATGGAATATTATTTTGTTATAAGAAATGATGGGTAGGATGTTTTCAGAAAAATTTTCAGAAAGGCATCTCAACTGATACAAAAATGAAATGGATAGAATCAGAACATTTTATACAATTATAGCAATGTTACTGATGATCATCTGTGAACAACTTAGCTATTCTCAGCACTAAACTGATCCATGAAAATTCTAAAGGATTTATGATGGAAAATACCAGATACCCCCACAGAAAGAATTGATGTAGTCTGAATACAAATTGAAGCACACTTAAACATTTTTTTCTTTCCTTTTTTTAAGTCTGTGTTTTCTTTTGCAGTGTGGCAAATAAGGAAATATTTTGCATGACTGCACATTTATAATCCATATAAAATTGCTTGCCTTCTGAAGGATAGGAAAAGAAGAATGAGGAAAATAGTTTGAAATTCAAATTATTTTGGCTGATTTAAAGAACAAAGTAAAGAAAAATAAAATGTACAAATTTTAAGAAAAAAAGTAAGGATCATCTCTCATATTTCTTCTGTCTCCAAACTGCCTAGTACAGTAATGGACATATTGTGGATTCCCATGAAACAGGTATTACCATCTATATTCCTGGTTGTACCATGCTAGTAGAGAACATTTTACACTGTGAGCACTAAACAAAAAAGTAAACAGCCTTCCATATCTAGAATGAGTCCAAAGTCCTGTATTCTTCATCTTCCTCAATTTGTCTCCCGATTTACATTCCAATTTATTTGTTCAAGGTGAAGAAGGCTTTGACTCTTTATCAATCAGTTTGAGAAATGGCTTTACTAATCGGCAAATAAAAATTGCTTAGTTCAAAGGATTAGTTTTTTTTTAATTCACTCTGAAACCTTATAATTGTATCCTTTTTGATTTGCTTCTGAAAGCTGTTTTTGGCTTGTCCCCAGGCATATTGATAGCATAAATATGCAAATGGAAAGCAACAATATGTTTATATTCTCCTGTGCCAGTATACTGGACCAAAAGAATGAAGTTAAATTGCTGGTGCAGTCACCCCACTCAAATTCTGGAGGAATTATCAGTTCTGAAGCCAAGATTTGGCCTCTGTTTCTTGTTTTGAACCATTGGCCAAAGATTCCCAGAAATCCCAGAACTACTGTCCTATTACAGGCTTCAGAAGATGTCAAGTTCACAGGTCTTATTGATAGATGCACTCGTCCACAGTATATTCATTCACTGAGGCTATACCTGTGTCCTTCCTTTTAGGCAGAGGAGGGAGCTGCCAATTTCGTAGTTTTTTTTAGGTTTTTGCAAGGCAATGGGGTTAAGTGGCTTGCCCAAGGCCACACAGCTAGGTAATTATTAAGTGTCTGAGACCGGATTTGAACCCAGGTACTCCTGACTCCAGGGCCGGTGCTTTATCCACTACAACACCTAGCCGTCCCCAATTTCATGTTTTTAAAGAACACTGAAAAGCCTTTCTGTTCACATATGCCTTACACTTTTGCCCATTTGCCATAGTACAACATCCCCATCTCTGGAATGTTTCTTAAGATCCTACTAGAAGATAGTGTGAGGTGATTGGATGCCTGAGATCAAAAGGAGAAGTCATTCAGGCAGGCATAGCACAAAGCTTGGTGAGAACAATGAAAAAGAAATGGAAGGGCAACAAACATAGCTTTCTACCTCATAATCTCAAAAGAGTTCACTTTTTCTTTATAGATAATTCAGTAAACATAAATAAATGAATTTTCAAAATATTTCAATCCAGTAACCATTTATTACAAAGTATTTGCTAGATGTAGAAGAAATAGAGAAGTAAGGGGGTAACTAGTGGTGCAGTGGATAGAGCACCAACCTTGGAGTCAGGAGGATCTGACTTCAAATCCAGCTTCAGACACTTGATATACACTAGCTGTATGAACCCCATAAAGAAAACAACAAAAAAAACCAACAAAAAGAAATGGAAAAATAAGACATGACTTTGCCTTCATCTGGTAGAAGAGAAAATAACATACATATATATGTACATATATATATATATATATATATATATATATATATATATATATATAAAAATATGTGTAATGTGACACAGAACTAGGCTTCCTAATTTCTCTCTTTAACCTATTCTTTCTTCTAAAATCACTCTTTTTATTGATGCCCCTTCACCAATCAATTTATCTTGTCTTTCATATTTGAAACATCTCTATTTTCTTTGGACATTTGCATGCTAGAGTACATAGAGTGTCAGGCCTGGACTCAAGAAGACTCATCTTTGTGAGTTCAAATCTGGTCTCAGACATTTGCTGGCTATGAGACTCTGGGTAAGTCACTTAACTCTCTTTGCCTCATTTCCTCATCTTTAAATTGAGTTGGAAAAGGCAATGGCAAACTATACCAATATCTTTGCCAAAAAAAAACCCTAATAGGGTCATCAACACTCAGAAACGACTGATAAACTGAGTAATAACAACTTATCTTTACTCTTCCATTTTTCTCATATCTCAAATCTAATTAGATGAATGAATACTAAATGAATTGTATATTCCAACTCTTTTACTTCACACATAAGGAAATAGAAGTCTAGAGAATTTGAGTGATTTGCCCAGTGTCACCAGGTTTAGTTGATTTATCTTCTGTAAACATACTGACATTGTTTTTTACCACTCTATTTTTATTACCACCACACTCATTATTATTCTTCAAGATTATTTCAGCAACTTCTTTGTTTTTTTGCAAGGCAATGGGGTTAAGTGGCTTGCCCAAGATCACACAGTTAGGTAATTATTAAGTGTCTGAGGTCAGATTTGAACCCAGGTTCTCCTGACTCTAGGGCTGGTGCTCTATCCACTGTGCCACCTAGCTGCCTGTAATAACTTCTTAAAAGTCTTCTCATTGCTATTTTTTTCCTCTTCTAATCTACCCTTCAGAAAATTCTCAGCAAGTCCTTTCTGTTCCATAAATCTGATCATGTGATTTCTTTACTCAAAAATATTTATTAATTCTATACAGCTGAGAAAGTAAATTTGAGATTGCAAGGCCAGAGATCCAAGAGCAAATGGTGTGGATGTTTTTAACCTGGGGTTCAAGGTGGGGTTCAGAAATTCTATGAGTTTGGATGAGAAATAAATTTCATTTTTAATTTCTACTAGCTTATCCTTTTCTTAATTTAAATGACTCTTTTATTTTTATTGGTATCTCCACAACACATGGCAAACAGTATTGACTGATTGTAAGTTTACATGTGGGGGTGGGTAGGAGAGGAAATAGAATTGAGACTAATGGATAGAAATTATAAGGAAATAGCTTTCAGTACAAAATTAAGAAATTTTTCATAGACATTAGGGCTCTCCTAAAATGGAATGGGCTATGCTGGGGGAAATTATGAGTTTCCTGTGAGGGAATGGCTTCAAAGCAGGGATTCAATAACCACTTGTTGGGGATTTTGTAGAGGGAATTCATGGTCTGCAAAGGGTTAGAGTAGATGATGACCTCTATTTCTTTCTCTCCCCTGTAATTCCTTGATTCCCCAGTTGAGACAGTAAAAATAAAATTGTTTGCCAGTCTCAGTTCATGCAGAAAAATGTTCTTCTGGTCTGGGTAGATGCACCAAATGTGTTATAAAACAAGTTGTTTTGCCAGAGAAAGACTGTTTTATGCTTTGGGGATCAGTCTTGGGCAATTCACAGGCAACTTAAAAGATAGCATGCTGCATCACTCAGTCTTAAATCTGATCAGAATGTAATAACCATGCTCACTGAAGGCTTGTTGGCACAGCTAGCAGACCCTGATCAAGTAAAAGAAGCTTCATGGACACAGGCAGAGAAACACATCCATAAGTAGATATCAAAATCAATATCATAAAATGGGAAGTATCCTCATTTGCACGTTTCCCTTCTTACTTTTTATCTCATGCTCTAGAGGAGAGCTATAAACTTATCTTTGTTGCTGTTGCCTTTAGAGATTAGGTGAGGGAGATCCATAGAACAGAAAACAGAAGGAAGAAAGGAAAAATTTACTTTCACAAAGAGAAGTCTCAGAAGAGAGCCAAATATGAGGAAAAATATCTAAGAGGGAATCTTCTCTCTGGAAACCAAGTCAAGAATAAAAAAGGTAAATCTATAAGAGCAATACTGCTTCAGAACTGTTGGGATGCCAGACAATGTATTTGGTCTAGACATTTGGGGGACATATTTGCTCAGAGATGTACCTCCATTTGAGATGTAATTGTCAAAAAGAGTCCTAAACTGGCAATGCTAAAGCCATGGGATCTTGAGAGGCATATATTTGTGGAAAAATTACTGAACTTGAAGTCAAGAAGATTTGGCTTCATATCCCTCATAGGTAATACTTACCAGTATATATATTAAGGATTAACTACTCTGAGCCTCAGGTTTCAAATCTGTTATGACTACTAGGAAAGAAAATCTAACACTCTCAGTCCTCCCACAGACCTGTTTACATTGTTTGAAGTTTTCAACTTTCTTCAACAGATTTCTTATAACTGTTTCAGGCCAAACACAAATTCTACAGTAAATTATTGAAGAGAGGACCAAATGCTCTATGCACCATACAGCTGAGGCAAGACTGTCATGAGAATGTTAGATTTTCTTTCCTAGTGTTTTTGCTGTTGGGTAGTTTGAAGGGCTAGGGAAGGTGAAGTCAAGATTTGACTTCTTGAAGAAAACTTTGAAGAAGGTTTAGTACTTTGTTGTGAAGGTGGTCCTTTTGTGTGGATTTATGGCAACAGTGTATATCCATAGTCACTTTATATATAAATATGTTATCAGATTGTCTCTTGATTAATCATTAATGACATGTAGCTCTTTGAAAATTTCCAACACTATTCTTTTTAGTGCCTTCTATTATTATTCTTTAAAATTTTTTAATATTAATTTTTTGGTCCAATTTGAGTTCCAAATTCTCTTCTTCTCTTTCAACTCTTCCCTAGCCATTGGAAGACAAACAAGATGATGTTACAAATATATATATATATATATATGTATATTTATATATATATATAATAATTTATATATATAGAAACACATATATATACACACTCATATATATATGTCTGTGTGTGTGTGTGTGTGTGTGTGTGTGTGTGTGTGTGTGTGTGATATAGCCATGTTGAAAAAAAGTAAGAAAAATAAAGTGGTAAAAGTATGCTTCAATCTATACTCAGAGTTCCTTAGTTCTTCTTTTCTGGAGATGGATAATATTTTACATTGTGAGTCTTTGGAATTATATTGAGGCATTATCTTGATCAGAGTGCTATGTCTTTTATAGTTGATCATTGTTGAATTGCTACATTGTTACATTGTTACATTATGACTATTACTATGTACAATGTCATGCTAGTCCTGCTCATTTCATCTCAACTCAGATAAGCCTTCCCAAGTTTTTACTGACACCATCACACATCATTTCTTGTAGCAAAGTAATATTCCATAATATTTCATCACAATTAAATACACCTGTTGGGCATTCCCTCAGTTTTCTTTTTTTTAATTCTTTTTTCTTTTTTTATTCCCTCAGTTTTCAATTCTTTGCTACCACAAAAGAACTAACACAGATATTTTTTTAATAAAACAGGCCTTTTTTTTTCTTTGCTCTCTTTGGAATGCAATCCTAGAAGAAGTATAGTTGGGGGAAAAATTAAGTATAATTTAATTGCTTTTGGGGTATAGTTCCAAATTATTCTCCAGAGTGAAGAATAACTTCACTAACAATGCATTAATGCCTCTATTTTTCCACATCTTTTCCCAGTATTTTTCATTTTATTTTTCCATCATGTTAGTCAATATCATAAATCTGAGGTGATACCTTATTTGCATTTCTTTAATCAAATAATTTAGACCATTTTTACATGACTTGATAGATTTGACACTTTCTTCTGTAAGCCTGTTCATATCATTTGATCATTTAAAAATTGGGAATAGTTCCCATTTTTATAAATTTGGTTCAGTTTCTTATATATTTGAGATATTTGCTATGGAAATTTTTTACCTAGTTCCCTGCTTTCCCTCTAATTTTACCTGCATTCGTTTTATTTGTATAATATCTTTTTAGTATCTTGTAATAAGAATTATCCATTTACTTCCCATTTTGCTCTCTAATTCTTATTTTGCCCTAAATTTTATTTTAATTATAGATCTAAGAGATTAATTTTTCCATGCTCCCTTACTTTACCTATGACATCACTATGTCCAAATTATTTGCCCATTTTGATTCTATTTTGGCACATAGATGGAAATAATGGTTTATCTCTCTTTTCTATCAAAATGCTTTCCAGTTTCTCTAGCAACTTTTGTCACATTGTGAGTTATTTTAACTCTATATTTTAAGTTTATAACTTCATATGAAAAATAGTTAAATAAAAAGTATGGAGAGTTCATGAAAAATGTTTTCCCTCATTTCTATACTTTGTTTTAATATCTTGGTAATACTTTTATATACAACTATGCACTCAAAATCTACAAAATGCTTAATGGTGTTCTTTTTTAAGTGGAAAAAAATAAACTCCCATAGATTAATTGATGCAGATATGGTTTCAGCTCAATATGACTATAAGTTTCTGTTGCATAGCATGTTTTTTTTTCAGTTTTCTCCACTGCAAAATATGGATAATAATAGCATTTACCTCATAGGGTCATTAATGAAGATCAAATGAGATAATAAATTCTAAAGCACTTAACATAAAATCTGATACTCCTAATTCCCCTTTATCAAATACAAAAATCAAATCAGATCTCTTGTTAGGCTATTACTATGGAATCATATTGTAGAAATAGTTTTAAGTTTGGACAATATTACAAAGGAGAACAATTGCTGGATTTGAATCAAAAGATCTAGGTTTGAATCTATTTGAATTTGAGCAACACTATGGTTAGTGCTGTTACCTGTATGACACTGAACCATTTAAAAACTTTTGGGGTCTGATAAATAAGTCACAGAGTGGCAGAAAAAACCACTTAGCAGTCATTTAGTCATATCTTTATAAGAAAAAAAATTCCAGTGATCATCTATTTTTTCTTGAAGAATTCCAGTGGTAAAAACCTGATTGCTTCCTGAAATCATCTATTCCACTTTTTCCCAGCTGTAATCATTATGAAGTTTTTCTTAATATCAAACCAATTTACTTCTGTGTTACTTTGACCCATTACTCATAGTTCTACCTTCTGGATCAAGTAGGAAAAAGTTCACAATTCAATTCAACAAATACTTTTTAACTCCTTTTATGCAAGGATCATCCTAGGTGTTGAGAACAGAAAACAAAAATCAAAACTGTTCTGTCCTTGGGGAGTTTACATTTCCCTGGGGTCTACAAGCTGTGTACAAGTTAGAAAAGAAATTTTTAGCCTAGAACCCCTTCATTTTATTGAGGGAAAAAAACTGAAAATCAGAGAGAAGAGATGACTTTCACTTGATTCCTTTTCAATTCCTGGATACTTTGCTCTAGCTCATTTAATGTCAGCAAGGGCTAATTCATAGACCAAGACCTTTTGGTATCTGCCTGGCTATTTGTTTACCTATAGTACCCTTACTGGCATGGTTATAGACATCTTACTCATGTTAGTAACTCAGGAATTATTTAAGAAAAACAAATACGTATAGCTTAAAACAAATATCTCCTTGAATAATAATCAGAAAGTTGGGCAAAATAAACTTGCATAACACATATTTGCATAAACATGTATATACATATATATGCATATACATATGCACATACAAACATACATACATATATTTGAAAAACTTGATTTTCAATGCAGTAATATGATTCAGTTTTATTGGATCTTAATCTTAAGTATTCGTATCTGTGAAATGGGGTTAAAGATTCTTGCTATCTCTACCTGATAGAGTTTTTATAAGAATGGTGCTTTAAAAAGTGTTATATAAATGTGAGCTATTACTAGCTCAGCTCCTTATTTTGTTTGGTATCTTATTTATGAGTATGGTTGCTTTACAATCCAAAACCCAGAATGAACTAGCTCTGAGCTTAAGGTTATTTAAAGAAATAAGACTCAAAGTCTATATCTGACTTCTTTTGAGGTTCCAAGAATCCTGGAAACCTTAAACACTTTATTGAGATAACGTGTAGAATTATAGACTCAGAGATAGAACTAAATGGACAAAAATAGAGATCATCTAGTTCCACTTCCTTCTCAAGAAGCTGGGGTTTCCATCCCAGTCCTGCCACTTTCTATATAACCTTGGGCATATGACTTCATTCCTCAGGCCCACTGTAGGCTCATCAGTAAAATAATATGGTTGGATTAACTGTTTTTTAAGGTGCTGTCCTGCTCTAACATTCCATGTTAGTATGACTCCAATTGAATGAAAATGCCCTCTAAGTGAGTAAAACCACATGCATTCTCCCTACAAATAGGTTAGCAGCATCTAAATCCAAACCAGATTTTACTTTTAAGAAAGCCTAAGATTTTATGAAATTTCTTGGCCTGCTGAGGTTCTATCTTATTTTCTTTCTGAAGAAGCAAATGATTGGAGAAAGTCAATAGCAACCAATTCCATAGGCTTAAGAAATAAAAATGACAAATTATTGCATATTTGTTTCTTGGATCCTAAACAACATATTGTAGCGTGCCTTGGATATAAGACCCAATCTTCCACCTATTAGCTCTACAGCCTTGGGTATGTGAGTCACTCATTGTCTCTGGGCTGGAATTTTCTTTTTGGACTCAATGGACTCTGAAGTACCTTCTAGTTCCATTTCTATGATCTGATACTACATTCTTTAAGACTTTCAATTTTATTAGCTTTGAATTTGTTGGACAACTCTGTAAATTTTCTGTAGAGAGAACTGGTTTCAGGCAGTAATCATGGGGCAGGGGAGGGAGAGAAAGGGAAGCAATGCTTCTTAAAGTCTCATTGCTTCTGTGTCTTTCATTTCTCAAATTCATCTCCTAAGCCCTGGGGCACTGCTCTCTTTCTTCTCATCAATTAGTCCATTAGAGTCACAAGGGAATTCTTTTATTTTCTAACAGATTGAGCAGCAGCCAGTTCTAAACCTTTTCCTCTTTCCTCTACCCATAAGAATGCTAACCATCTTTCCTCTTGCTATCCCAGGTTACATTTTTGACTCTCCTCCCACCCCCCCCAGGACTTTCTCTTCCATGACAGAAATCTTTTCACCTTGGAAGCTCATTCCACTCATTCCAGATTGGAAGTGCCCTTCACCCTAAAACCTTTCCCATTGACTGTTTCCTCCTACAACTTCCGTTTTAAGGAGACCCAGGGTGGGCCAGGGTGAAGAAAGCTGTAAATTATTGTAACTCTCCCATATTCACCTTCAATTGATTGTAAAATAGCATTCCCAAACAAATCACGAATAGAAGAACCAGCAAAAAGGAGGGGATGAAATATCTTTTAGCCCCCCCCCCCAAAAAAAACTTGGAAGACTGGCAAGAAAGGTCTGTCATATTTGGGTAAAAGTCCAGGACAGGAAGCACCCCAGGAATTCAGCAGCAAGTCTCACCCCAATGGAAGATCATGAACCCCAGAGTGATGGAGCAGGAAAATGTCAACACCAGAACCCTCCATGTGCCTCAGAAATCCTGGGGAAGGGGCAGAAATCAACATGTTTTTCAGCATAGTCCTGGGCAAACAGGCAGCACCCAATGGTCAGACCTCCATGTGCTTCAGTGTAACCCCAAGGAAATGTAGAAATACACACACTAGAACTAGCACTAGTCTCTCCCCTCAGCACCAGATAAGCTGCCAGACCCCTTCAGTCTCTAGCACTCCATCCCCTTTGCACAGCATCAGTCATGAGGGTCCCATGAGGGCCTCAGAACAATAGGATTTGTAGCCCCTGGCACAAGAAGCCTGAGACAGTGTCCCCTCCATTCCACTAGCAGAGCTCAAATTTAAAAGAAAGAGGAAAAAAAAACAAAAAAAAGATGAAATAAAACCCAATAATAAAGGAATCTGACTGTAGAAAGTTATTATGATGACAGGGAAGATAAAGACACAAACTCAGAAGAAGACAACAATGTCAAAACACCTTATGGGCAAAACCTCAAAGAAAAATAGGAAGAGATCAGAAAGAACCCAGAAAGAACTCCTGGAAGAACTCAAAAAGGAGCTTAGAGCTTAAAAATCTTATAAGAAAGGTAGAACAAAAACTGGGAAAAGAAATGAGAGTGATGTAAGAGAATTATGGAAAAAAAAAGAGGCAGCAGCTTGGGAAAAAAAAACTACTAGTGAAACAGTAGAATTGGCCAAGTGAAAAAGGAAGTGCAAAAGTTAATTGAGAAAAACAATTACTTAAAAGTTAGAATGGGTGGGGCGCAGATAGATGGTGAAGTGGATAGAGCACCAATCCTGGATTCAGGAGGACCTGAACTCAAATCCAGTCTCAGATACTTTATAATTACCTAGTGGTGTGACCTTGGGCTAGTCACTTAGCCCCATTGCCTTGTAAAAACAAACAAGCAAACAAAAAAAAAAAAAACTAGAATTGGGTAAGCAGAAGATTACTCTATAAGACATCAAAAGTCAATCAGGCAAATTCAAAAGAATGAAAAAAATAAGAGAAAAATTTAAAATATCTCATTGGCAAAACAATTGGCTTGGAAAATAGATTCAGGTGAAACAATATGAGAATCAAAGGACTATTTGAAAGCCATAATCCAAAAGAGAACCTGGACAGAATCTTTCATGATGTTATTAAGGAAAATTGCCCTGATATCCTGAGTACAAATTAAGCATTGAAAGAATCTACTTATCCTGTCAAGGAAGAGATCTTAAAATAAAAAATTTAAAGGAACATTATACTCATGTTTCAAAACTATCATGTCAAGGAAAAATACTTCAAGTGACCAGAAAAAGCAATTCATTTGAATCTGGGGTCACAATAAGAATTAGATAGTACTTATCAGCTACAATATTAAAGGATTGGAACTCGGAACATGATCTTCAGGAAGGCAAAAAATCCAGGACTATAACCAAAAATCACCTGCCCAGCTAAATTAAGCATAATAATGATATTTATCCTTTGTTCTTGAAGATTTTGACATTAGGGGAGGTGATGGCATGACAAGCACATGAATTGGATTTGAGTGAGGTGTTGCTGTGCTAAGTCATCAGCCTCACTTTCTCCTCTGGAGCCATTTGGGTCCAGGGGCCAGATATGAAATAGGTTGACTGGAGATGACCCCAGAGTGAAACAATCAGGGTCAAGTGATTTGCCCAAGATCACACAGCTAGTGTCAAGTATCTGAACTTGGATTGAAACTCCTGTCCTACCTTCAAGACTAGAACTCTATTCACTGAGTCACCTAGTTGCCCCCAATTAAGCAAAATATTTCAAAGAAGAAATGGGTACTCAGTGAAGGAGAAGAATTTTAAGTTTTCACAAGAAGACCAAAATTGTCAAAAAAAATGAATTTATATTATCAAAACCCCAGAGATGTCAAAATAGTAAAAATGGAAAAGAAAAATAAAGGAATCATTTGAGCTGAACTCTTTACATCCCTATATGGAAAGATAATATTATAATTCTTAAAAATTGTACCACTAATACTAAATAGAGAGTATAGGTATAAGGAGAAGGAATATCATAAAAAATAACTAAAGGATAAGAAAGAGGAGTACACTAGGTACAGAAAGAAGGGTGAGGAAGAGAGGGGTAAATAATTTCACAGAAAGAGGCACAAAAGGGCAGCTAGGTGGTGTAATGGATAGAGCACTGGCCTTAAAGTCAGGAGGACCTGAGTTCAAATTTGACCTCAGACATTTAAAAATTAGCTAGCTGTGTGATCTTGGGCAAGCCACTTAACCCCATTGCCTTGCAAAAAAAAAGGAAAAAAATGAGAGGCACAAAAATCTTATTACAGTGGAGGGAAAGATGTTAGGATGGACAATTGGAATCACTTGAGCCTTACTCCCATTATTACTCTTGGCTCAAAGGAAAAATGACATATAAAATCAGTTGAATAGAGAAATCTATCTTATAGGAAAGTTGGTGGGGAAGAGATTAAGTAAATGTGGATAGGGGTTTGACAAAAGACAGGGAGGACCAGGGGAGGTGATAGACAAAGGAAAACCATTGTCAAGGAGAGAAAGTGTGAAAGGAGAAAGAGATAGCATGGGGAAAAATAAGATGTAGGAAAATACACAATAATTATAACTGTGAATGTGAATGAGATGACTTCTCCCATAAAATGGAAGTCAATAGCAAAATCTTATAATATGCTGTTTACAAGAAACACATGAAGCAGAGTAAAGGTAAGGTTTATTTATTATCCTTAGGTTGAAGTTAAAAAAAGAAAAGCAAAAATAAACCTAATTAAGAGATGAGGAAGGAAACTGTATTTTGATAAAAGGTACCATAGACAATGAAGTTATATCAAAACTAACATATTCACCAAATTTTTAAAGAAGCTATGTGAAGTACAGGTTTATTAACATAAAAGAAATAGGATCACAAAATATAAAATAGATGCTTTTGATTACATTAACTTAAAAAGCTTTTGCACAAACAAAACAAATTCAACAAAGATTAGAAGAAAAGTAGAAAACTGTGAAACAATAAATGTTTGATACTAGTCTCACTTCTCAAATATATAGAGAACTGAGCAAAATTTATAAGAATACAAGTCATTCCCAATTGATAAATAACCAAAGAATCTGAGCGGTGGTTTTCAGATGAAGAAGTGATCTAAAACACTTTTGATTATATAAATGAAAATTGAAACTACCTCACATCTATCAGATTGATTAATATGGAGAAATTGCCATAATGCATTGTTGGTGCAGTTGAAAACTGATTCAACTGCTCTGGAGAGAATTTGGAGTTATATCCAAAGGGCAGCCAAACTGTCACACATTGATCTAGAAATACTACTACTAGGTTTGTCTCCTAAATAGTTAATAAAAAAGGGAAGAGGACTTACATGTGCAAAAATATTTATAGGAGCCCTTTTTGTGTTGCAAAGAACTGGAAATTAAAGGAATACCCATCAATTGGGGAATAGTTGAACAAGCTGTGATATATTAGTGTAATAGAATATATTATGTAATAAGAAATGAAAGGTAGAATTCAGAAAAATCTAACTTTTACAAACTGATATAAAGAGAAATTAAGCAGAATTGAGCACATTGTGTACACAATCAACATTGTGAGATAATCAACTCTGATTGACTCAGCTCTTCTTAGGGATGATCCAAGACTAGTACGAAGCTTTCATGAAGGACATGTTATCCATATCCAGATAAAGATAAAGATGGACTCTGAAAGTGAATAGAAGCATGTTTTTTTTTACTTGCTTTATTCTTTTTTCTGCCTTTGATCTGTTTCCTTTTTAACAATTGTGACTAATCTGGAGATATGCTTTACCTACAAGTTTTGAAACAGTGGAGGGAGAAATTTTGAAACTCAAAATTTTGTAAAAATAAATGCTAAAAATTTGACAAGCAGTTGGGGAAAATTACTATTTTAAATACATATGAAGAATAGTAATAGTCATGGTCTTTGGTCATTGAGAGAGGCCATTGACCCAATTTATTGGTTAGTGCTAACCTAATAAATTGATCATTTTCAGAAAAAAAGGAGGTACAAGTTAATCATATTTCATTCCTATTCAGGTTGCATGACTGATTCTCCATGCACCTTCCTCTGCAATGTCCCTTTGCCTACCACCTACCTTGTCTCTTATTTCCTTAGTAGAATGTAAACTCAAAGTTAGTAATTGTTTTTCTTTCTACTTCTATTTCTATTCTCGATGCTTAACACAATATCTGACTTATAGTAAGTGTTTAATAAATGTTTGTTTGTTGTTGCTGGTTTTTTTGTTTGTTTTATCCAAATCTTGAAAACTTCAGGGCTTGGATCCTACTTGAAAAGAAAAAATACCCCTGCTCTTAGCCAAGGTTAATTACTCCTTTTGTCCTGGATTCCATCCTCTCCTAATGGGTCTTACTTCAATGATCATTCTTTTCCCAACTAATATTTCTCTTTCTTCCCTCCCTCCCTTTGCCTCTCTCTTTCACATACATATTTTTCAGTCCACATACCAGCTTACTCCTTAAACAAACCAAAAAATGGGGCGGCTGGGTGGCGTAGTGGATAAAGCACAGGCCTTGGAGTCAGGAGTACCTGGGTTCAAATCCGGTCTCAGACACTTAATAATTACCTAGCTGTGTGGCCTTGGGCAAGCCACTTAACCCCATTTGCCTTGCAAAAATCTAAAAACAAAAAACAAACAAAAAAAATCAAACTGAAAAACAAAATAAAAGAAAACCAAAAAACAATCCACCCCTCATATTTAACCCTCTCTCTCTACTCATACAACTACCTCATTAGTTCAAGACCTCAAAACTTATTGCTTAGATTACTAAAACAACTTTCTAGTTAGTTTCCCTGTCTCCTCTTTCTTTACTTCTTTCTCTATTCTGATATCAAAGTGATTTTCCTTAAGTGTAGAGCTGATCATGTCACTCCCCCTACTCAATAAGTGGGTCCCAATGTATCTAAAATAAATATAAACTCCCCTGTTTAATTTTAATAGCAATATCTGACCTGTAGCAAACCTATCATCCCAGCATCATTGAATATTTCTCTTCTGTCTGCACTGTCATCTAGAAAAATCACACGCAGTCCATTTCTCTTCTCTTTGCCTTTGCTCTGGCTGTCCACATGAATGGAATGCAATCCGTCCTTACCTCCATCTCATAAAATCTCTCTCTTTCATCAACAAGCTTAAACTGACACTTCTGATTCTTTCTACTACTATTCCCATCTCCCCAAACTATCTTGTACTTTAACTACATTGTATTTATTTGTTTTATTCTCTTTAATATTTATTCTATTAATACTTATGTTTTGATTCTTGTTTTCTCTTCTGTTCCTTTTTTTTGATCAGAGATTGCTTCATGTGTTGTATTTGTCTTCCCAGTCCTTAGCAATATGAGGCTTGGTACACAGTGCACACAAATGCTTTTTTAATTAATTTATCAATTGCTTCTAAGGTTTCCTCAAACTTCCATACTCTCTGATGCCCTTCACTGCTAAACTGTTATACACTGTCAACTAAACTTGCCTTTGTTTTCTCCTTACTCACACATTCCTCAGCATCTTGTGATCAGACTAGTGATTGAACTCCCACTATTTTACTGAGTCTACTTTTCCCCAAAGTTTCTAATTACTATTTAAGTTTAAATCTAGCCTCAGACACTTACTAGATGTGTGACCATGGGCAAATCACTTAATTTTTTTGTCTCATCTGGAGAAAGAAATGGCAGACCACTACAGTATCTTTACCAAGAAAACCCCAAATGGAATCACAATGGCTTGAACACAACTGAGTCAAGTAAACAGCAACAAGTTCCAACTCCAATCTTGCTCCTAAGAGAAGCTCCTTTATCTTGAACTATCTACTGGGTAGACTTCTCTGTTACAATGTCCTGCCTCTCACTTCAAACTCAGTAAATTTAAAATATTGTGCTTCTCCTACTAAAATTGCCCCTTCTTCCATTTCCCTTTTTTTTGATGAATAGCTTCACTGTTCTTCCAATTACTATGACTGAGCCAACTTGGATTCACTGAAAAAACTTGTCACTTCTACCCCTATAATGTGTTTTTTTGGTAGCTAACAAATTCCATTGCTGTCGAGCCCTCATTAACTCTAAGCTGGGTTATTATAAAAAAAATCTGTGACTATTCTCTGTCTTGACTCCTGATATTCATCTTTCACACATATTGATTGTTTGTAGTTAATTTAAGTCAGTTCAAACAAACAAGAAACATAGAGTGCTGTAGCATTTGGTTTCAAATCTAGATTCTGTCATTTACTAGTTCATAGGTCATTCTATGAGGCTCAGTTACCTTATCTGTCAAATAAGGGGTTTTACTAGATGGATTCAATATTGCCATTGAGTTCTGAATATGTGTTTTATGCTCTCTTACCAAACATTTAAATTTATATTAATTTCTGATCACTTTGCTAGACATTGTGGATACAAAAATAAAAGCAAGCCACTCTCTATCCTGGAGGAATTTACATTCTATTGAGCAAGGGAGTGAGGGCATGGGAAATGAGATGTACATAGGTGAGTAATATTTTGTTCTGGACTTGTGATTTAAATGTATATGGAATTCTAATGTAGAAATACCATCTTCCTATGAAAATCTACAGTAGTTATCAACTGGGTTGTAGAGAATTGCCTGGGAGCCCATAGAGGTTGAATGTTCCTAGAGAACACACTCAGTATGTATCAGAGGTTGAACTTAAAACTAAGTCTTCCAGCCTCCAAGGTCTACTCTCTGGCCAATAACAGACAGATGAGCATGAGAAGCATGAGAGTAGCACCATTCCACAGACCATCTGTCCCCACCAACTGCTACCCCTAAAATGAAGCAGGGGGCACACCTTGAAGAAGAGACAAGGGGAGAGTGAGCTAGGCAGGTAAATCAACCAATAACAATCACTTTGTCCACAAACTACCCTCAGATCTGATGGAGATAGCCCACCCAGGAGCCTTGGGAATAGTAGTTTCTCCCAACCAGATCTACTTCCAGCTCAGATACTAAAGTCATTTTTGAAGAGAAAAATCATTACAGAGAGAGGGTCCATTTTTCTCCTTGTACCAAAAACAATTGCTGACTGGCTGCCAATACCAAATAGCTATGCACAAGAACCTTAAGAGTGGCAGTATCATTCAGGGGGTCTAGACCAATCCTCAAGGTCATCATTTGGAGGAGCAGATCAGAGATCAGTTCTTTCCTGCCAACTTCTAACCAACTTCTATTCATAAAGCAGGCAGGCCAACCTACCTAAGTAGTGGGGCACCCCTAGAAAGAGACAGGAAGCAGCAGCATGAATATTCAAATATGCATGATGCTGATCATGACAGAGATAGTCTAGCACTGAAGAATCTTGGAAATAGCAATACTTTCAAGCCAAAACCCATAGCCATTATCTTGGGAATCTACCCCTGTGGAAATGAGATTTGGCAATTCTTCCTGCTGATATTATGGCCTCATTTATTGAAGAACTCTCAATGAAACGTCTTATTATAGAATTGTTGACCTTGTCAAATAGTTCAATATTAGAAACTGATAATTTTATCAATCAATGGAAATGAGATGAAAGAAAAGGTATGATTATTAGTTTTGCTTTCACACCCAAAGTAGCATAAGACCTTTCCATCTGACTGGCTTCTGAAATCTTCCATATTTGTTTTCAGTGATATTAGAATGTGAATTCCTTTAGAGCAGAAACAATCTTACTGTTGTATTTGCATCCCCAACACTCAGCTCAGTGCTTTGAACATAGTAAATAGCTAATAGGTGCTATATTCATTATTCAACATATAAAATAATATAACAAATGAAAGCTAATTAATTTGGTATGGAAAGAGAACTCAAAATTAAGGAATTGGTGGGGGACTCTTCTTGTAGGTGACTGATGTCCATATATTTAGTAGGGTTGGGTTTCAGCCGGGAAGTTCCAACCTAAAATTTCTATGCAATCCGGTTATTATTAGGAATATTTGTATAGGTTATAGATTTGAGGGGCTAAAGATTGTAATAGGGACCTAAAATAGAAACTGGTAGAAAAACAGGAAAAATTTGGCAGGCACAGATTAGAGGACCAAGATTAGATTTAGAGGGTGGCTAGGTGGTACAGTGGATAGAGCACCGGCCCTGGAGTCAGGAGTACCTGAGTTCAAAATGGGCCTCAGACACTTAGCTGTGTGGCCTTCCACCCACTTAACCCCATTGCCTTGTAAAAAACCTAAAAAAAAAAAGATGAGACTTAGAATAGTTTGTTCTTAAAGCAAATAACCAGGTTTTAAGCTTTATGGTACTTAAATGTTTAATGAGTTTGTATTCTAGTGCCTTCCCTCTGTTGATAATTTCCTTTTTATCTTGGATATAGCTTATTCTCCCCCCCCACCTGTGAGGGTAAGGACTGTCTTCTGTCTTTCTTTGTACCCTCTACACTTAGCACACGGCCCAGAACATCATAAGCAGTTAATAAATACTTATTGAATGACTGGCTATCTATATATGTTTATTCTTATGAACTTGGGTATACGTTGGTTGGTCCTGCTCTTCATTTTCTTTTGAATTTTTTCTGGCATTTTCTATCACCAAGTTCACTGATCTCCTGGATTTCTGTCAATTCTAATCAATGGTAAATATTCTGAACATCTCCTAATCAATGTCTCCCCCACTCCATTATGATCTCATTTAGTTTTCTCCTTTTCAATAAAATTTTCCCTGATTTTCCCAGCTAAAAATAATATCTTTTACTAAATTTGTTATAGTCACATCTAGACTGTTCAGAGTTTATAATTAGGTACCACCTTATTATTTCTATTTTATTATGAATTTTTTGAGGTAAGAGACTCAATCAGTTTTCATCTTTCTGTTCACAGTTGGCACTTAAATGTTTTCTGAAATTAATGGCAGCTAAAGGACATTGATGTATTTTTGGGACTTTGGGCTGGGAAGCTATGACATTATTGAGAATCAACTATGTTTTGTAGTTTTTGTTTTTATCAAATCTGACTTTGATAATGTCATGTGTTCAAAAGAGTACTTTGTAAGGGAAAAAAATTTGAAATATTCATAGAACTCTGAAAAAATCCTGGAGGAAATAGTTGACTTGCTAAAATATATGTACAGGGGTGACTTGACCCCGATTTTATTAATTTTCATTTCTGTCATTCTAAGAACTATTTAAAATCCATTTCTAAACAAGGAGACAACTATATAATCAAGATTGTAGCCTATATGAGATATAGGTTTTTCCTAATTAATTGCTTTTCAAAATATAAAATTCATCCATTCATGTCTTTCTTTTTTACCCTTGACTTCCTTTGCATGGGAAATATTTTGGCTCAGATTCTCATGTTTCAATGGGAAATAATCTGAGTTTGTGATAAAAACACTAATAGAAATGGGAAAACTCTGATTTCCTGCAAAATTTAAACCATGTGTCTGAATTCAGGAGTCAGACTTATCAATTTCCTGAGACTATGCCAGATGATGTTGTCAAATGCATGAACAGAATCATTTCAGGGCTTTCTGTGTTTCCTAGTAATAAGATTTCATTTAACATGTTAGTAATAAATTTGATCCATGTTTTATCACACAGTGATTTATCACATGAACAATCCAGATTGGTAGTCTTCAAGCATTTATTAAGTGCCTACTAAGGGAAAGGTACTATGCTAGAAATTGAGAGTACCAGGGATGTAGAGTGAGTGGGTGATAGACCCCCTCACCACATGGCTCATCACACATCCCCATTCAGGAGGAGCTTCAAAGGAAGACTGGATCCAATTTGTGGAGGATTTTAAAAGCTAAATAGAAGAGTTTAAAATATGTCATAGAGGTAATAAGAGGCTTCTAGAATTAATTTAATAAACAAGTATATATTATTATTTTAAAGACTAGATCTTTTCATTATGCCTTATGCTTTTGCCACAATGTTATTCTATATAATTTAGTAGAGCATTGATGGTGGTTTCAACATTGGTGGGTAGAATTTAAACTCAGAACTTCTTGATTCCTAGTCCAACACTTTTTCTATTTCATTCCCTAGCTACCTAATTGATCACTAATTCTGTAAAATTGGAAAAATCTGTTTCTGGTCTTGGTATCAGAAAAAATGGGTTCATGTTACAGGCATTCCCAATTACTACTTATACGCCACCTAGCTACTCCACTAACAA
Organism: Macrotis lagotis; assembly: GCF_037893015.1. Lineage (NCBI taxonomy): Eukaryota > Metazoa > Chordata > Mammalia > Peramelemorphia > Peramelidae > Macrotis > Macrotis lagotis. The sequence continues at coordinate 301,513,119 of NC_133666.1, forward strand.
AGTATTCTTGGAAAAAAATGAGGAAGACTTTCAAAGGATGTGGTTCCTGAGCTGAGCTGTGAAGGTAGATAAGAGATAATTAAGAGGAGAGAGTACCTTCCAGGTGTTATAAAGACTAATTCAAGTACATGGAGGTCATAGATGGATTGCAGAGTAGGAGTAACAGCTAGTGATTCAACTTTTTTCTGTTTGGTTGAAATGTCTAGTGCATAAAGGGGAATAATATTTCATCCCCACAGTATCCTTACAAAGTTTGTTCAAGTCTGATTCAGGAGACTGAGGTCAAGAAAGGTTAAATGATCATGTAGACCATTGTGAGGACTCTAAATTTGGCTCATTTCCTACCATACCACAAGTAATTTCCATTGTATCACAGATGCTACCTCTAAAAATTTTCCAAATTGCATGTAAAAAGAAACATTGATATACTTTTGGCCAGCTAGCCATCAAAGGTTGAAGGTCACCTCCAGCAAAGATCTCTGGCAGCAGTGAAAGGGTTACTCATTGTTAAATCAGTACTCCTACAGACTGCAATTGGAAAGGTCAGCAACCTCCATCTTTTGTATTTCTGCTTTCTTATCTGTTGGGAAAGCTGAGATCTCTACTTTTACCAGTGTCATTTACCAATCTGACCCCATCAATGCAACTGTCTCACTGCTTCTTCCTAATAAAACAACGTACTGCATGCTAAAGAGGTGACAATGCACACATATTATTCTATTCACTTTTAGGAGGACCTTCTGTGACCGATTTAAAAACAAACCAAAAAACCATTTGCATTTTATTTGCCAACATAATATTAGATTGTCCTTTGGAAATGGGAGTATATTTTTATTCCAAAATTGGAAATAAAACCCCTTCAAAAATGACATCTTTCCCCTATCAACTTCAGTTACACCCAAGGTTGTTAACCTTGCTGCTAACAAAATATTCCAGATCACAAGAGGTTGCATCCAACCAAGATGAAGAAAGGGTACCTTTCATTTATTATATACCACCCCTTTTTACAAAAAAAAGAAGAAAGAAAAGGAAAAAAAAAGAAAAAAGGGGCATTAAACTAGATCTGCCTTCACTTAGAAATATGATCTTGATGCCACCAGAGAATCTTCACTGATTAAAACGTTGAAGCTATTACCCCCACTGACCTATCATGGTGTCTGAAATTCCCTCCATTAATATCTTTCCTTAATAATCATTTTTCCAGTTTCCATCGTTGGAAAACTTAGAACTTTCCCTAACTCTTATATGTCCTTTCTGCCCTACATTAAATATTTAAAAAAATGACACCATACTCTGATTTTTGGTATTTCTTTGGTATTCACCACTTCTCTTTCCCTACCATCATTTCCACCTTGGGGTATATGAATGTTCAAGAACTAACTCTCACCTGGTAAATCATCTTAGCAGACAAGCCAAGGTGAAAGCAACTGATAAACCAAAAACTCCTTGGTGAGTTAGGGAATGTCTATCCCAAGTATGTGAAGACTTCCCCTGGTAGAAAGGATGAGAACAATTTGTTCTAATGGCCATCAAGGTTACTGAAGCAGGTACTGTGGAGTGCTTAGAGCATAGTCAAACATGAAAGATGTTAAGGTCATCCACTAGATCCTGGACCATCTCCAGGTTGTTCTAGCTTTTGTCTTGTCACTGGACTTTGATGTCTCTGAAAAGTGGGTGAAGTTGATGCCTTTGTTCAGTGTTTCCTCACTTTATATTCATTTCATACACTTGCCAAGATAATAGCCTGTGATGGCATTGGTCCTCTCCAAGAACAAAGAACAAACAACAACCACTAACAATGTCCTAGCCCAAGCTCTTATCACCCTGTAGTTTTATTAAAGTCAACTATCACAGTCCATTTTCTAATCTCCCTATCTTTCCTTTCTTTCACCTCCCCTCTTTAAGTCTACCAGCTTAGTCATCATTAAAACACTCTTATACTTATTTGATTTTTCTTCTCAAAAACAGAACTATAATTAGAATGCTTTATGGCTGGAGCAAGTGACTCAAACTTTGATTTGCCATGATGTATTTGAAATGGACCTTCAATTAAATGGGATAATGGAAAGGAGATAAGTTCAATATACTCTCTGGTAACTTCCTAGTTCAATCAACTGTTCTTGTTAATTATGCTGTTAAAAGACAGCCCTCATACAAAGCTTTTATAAATTTGCTTATATATATTTTATATATATATATATATATATATATATGTATTTATAAACTTACAAATTATTGGAATAGTATCTACCAGGATTCTCCTTGTCCCTGATAACATGGGTTAAGCTAGATTTTCCCCAAAAGGTGACAAGGTAGAAACTTGATTGACCCAAGATGGGGCAAGGCACAAACTGACTTCCTTATCGCAGTTTTCTGATATCGTCTGGCTATGTTGATGAAGATTGCTGGTCTCTTAGGGGCATAAAATATTTCATTCACATGGGCCCTTACAATTTAGGGAATTTCTGATGCCTATGAGAATCATAACCTGTTCAACAGATTTTTTTTTTTTTTTACTATATGGAGATGGGGGAACTGAAGTGAATTATCATTGACTTTTTGCATATTCTTGCTAAGAAGCAACAACAGCTATGTAAGAACTTAATAAAGCTCATCTTTTAGGTGACCTATAAGAGGCTCATTTTGTCTCAACATCAGACCTATACTAACATAATGCTGACTAAAATAAATTCTATTTTAAATATGTTGCATTTGAGATGCATACAGTAACCTAATTCAAACTATACACAAGGTTATTAGTGATGTGGGATTGTAATTCAGTTAAGAAGCTATAGTTCGTTAAGAAATAGATTCATGAATCATTTACATAAAGATAATAATTAAATCCATGGGAGCTGATAATATATCCAGAGGAGATAATATAAAGGCAAAAGAGAAGAGAGTTCAGGAAAACACTTAGGAGTATAATCCATAGACAATGATTGTAAACCAGATACAGATTCAGCAAAGGGGAGTAAAGAGTCTTTAGACAAGTCGGAGAACTAGTAGAGAGTCATATTACAACCTAGAGAGAAAATGAAATCTAAGAGAAAATGGTGATCAACAGTGTCAAAAACTGCAGAGGGAGCGATCAAGAAGTCAAAGTCTTCAGATTTGGCAATTTAAAGATCATTTAAATATAAGAAAACTTTATTCAACATCAACCTCTCACACTTCAGACTGTGTGACTTTATTGTTGTTAAGCCATTTTAGACATGTCTGAACTTTTATTATCCCATATAGAGTTTTCTTGGAGAGTATACTGGAGGAGTTTGCCTTTTCTTTCTCCAACCTATTTTACAAATGAGAAAATTGAGGTAAACAGTGTTAAATGTCTTTTCTAAGTGTCTGAAGCCAGATTTGAACTCAGAAAGATGACCCATACTAATTCCAGGCCCAATACTGTCTATGCACTGCTCTATCTAGTTTTCCCAAACTAGTTGTGTAACCCTTTAAATCACTTAAATCTCAATGCTCTAGACAAGGGGGGGTTTACATGAAATAGAAATAGATCCTTGCCAGCTACATATTGGTTTAGAAAAACACAAATTAAAAGAATCTTTTTTTATATTTTGCTAAACATTTTCTATTTAAAATTTATCTGGTTAGGACAGTCCTGGAGACTGTAGTTCCTGTTGAAGGTTGCTCTGCTCTAGGCAACTGTCTAAGATTTTAAGATGCAAAAAAATTACTGACCAATATTCTTTGAAGTAGTTCTGTATATCAATAAAATCACAAATGTAGTTTCTAACCCTATCATTTATTTTTACAGTGCCCTGTCCTAAGGAGGTAGTTAATAAAGATTTGTTGACTTATATATGTTAATTCTTTCTTTTCTCATCATATTGTCTCCCTCATGACTGGCTCTTATTTTCTTAGATACCCTCCCCCATTCTTTTTTTTTCTTATCTTTCTTTCTTTTTATTTTTTTCGCTCATATGCACATGTATATTTTTAAGTTACAAAATTTCTTTCCACAATCCCTTCCCCTCAGTGGCAAACAGTCAGGTTAGCATTGTATAATATATATGTATAAATATGTTATATATATGTGTACATATATAACATATTTATACATATATGTATATATGTTACAGATTAGTCATTTTCAGTATAAGATATTAGGATTAAGGGAAATAGATATATGAGATAATTTTTATAAAGTATTCATCAGATTCTGAAGGGTTGCTATTTCTTTCTTTGTTTTTCTTTATTTTGTTTTGTTTTTATTCCTCTGGATGGAGATAACATAGCCAGTCTAATAAGGTTGTCTTAGCTCTCTGAACTGCTGAGAGGAACTGCTTCCATCAAGGTTGATTATCTCATAATGATGTTGTTAATGTGCAAATTATTCTCTTGATTCTACTCCCTTCACTTGGCATTAGTTCCTGTAAATCATTCCATGCAGCTCTAGAATCTGATCATTTATGGTTTCTTATAGAACGATAATGTTCCATAGTATTCATGTACCATAACTTGTTTAGTCATTCCCCAGTTGATGGGCATCCCTTCAATTTCTAATTCTTTGCCACTACAAAAAGGACTGCTATAAATATTTTGGAACATGTGCAGATTATCCCTTTTTAAAAATAATTTCTTCTGGATATAGATTTAGAATTGGAATTGCTGGGTCAAAGGGTGTGATTGGTTTTATTAGGCATAGTTTCATATTGCTCTCCAGATTGGTTGGATCACTTCACATCTCCACCAGCAATGCATCAATGTTCCTATCCTCCTACAATTTCTCCAAAAATTGATCATTTTTCCTTTTTCTCAATTTGGACAATCTGATAGGTGTTGTTTTAATTTGCATTTCTCTAATCAATAATGATTTGGAATATTTTTTCGTATGATTATATATTTATATCTTTAATTTCTTCATTCATTTGAAAACTATTTATTCATATCCTTTGACCATTTATCAGTTTGAGAATGATTTGTAAACATAAATTTGATGCAATCCTCTATATATTTTAGAAATGAGACCTTTATCAGAACTCCTAGTTGTGAAGATTATTTCCCAGCTTTCTGCTTTCCTTTTAATTTTGGCAGCCTTGATTTTATTAGTGCAAAATCTTTTTAATTTAATATAGTCAAAATCCTTCATTTTTCAGTTTATAACATACTCTAATTTGTATTTGGTAACCTCCCCCCGTCCTGGTATTCTTGACCCTCTATCCTATTTGCTTTATATCTCCCATTCCCCATCATTGCTAAACTTCCTGAAAAAAAGTATCTTCTTAATATCTTTTTTTATAGAATTAAACAAGAATTTCCATAATGAATAAAATAAAAAAGATGATTACACATGAAACTGCAATTCTATTAGGCAAAAATTGTCTTACTTTTAAATATATACTAGTTATCGTCTAAATTTCTTTCCCCATCCTAAAGATGACTACTATTAGACACAAATATACATTTATGAAAATATACATAAAATACATATGTATGCAAAATCATTCTATACATCTATTTATTAATTCTTTCTCTGGACCAATGCATCTATTTTCTGACTGATCATTCTTCTTGATCTTTTGTAATCTAACTTGCTCCCCAGCCACATTTATGAAACTTTTCTCTTAGAAGTCACTAGTGACAGCCTAAGTGCGAGATCCAAAGACTTCATTATAGTTCATCATCTTCTTTGACCTCTATGCAGCATTTAATATGGCTGAGCACCTGTGTATGTACTCCTCCTTTGATGTCAGTCATCAAATTATCTTTGTCTTTTTTTCCTTTTTAAGTATTCCCTCTGTGTTTTCTGCATTGCGCATTATCCTCTTCTAACTACATTAGGTTGATGTTCCCCAAAGCTTTATCTTTGGTTCTTTTTTTTCTCTGCTTTTTCACCTTTCTCAAAATAATTTGCTTGCAGAATTCTTGTACCATTTCTATGCAGATGAATGAAATCTATCGTTCTAGTTTCAATATTTCATCTGTACTTCAGACTAGAATCTACTCTTCCAATTTATCTTATTATTATTTTTAATTCTTCCTCATCCAAAATTTTCATAATCAATCAATTCCTTAGTGAAATATTGGATTGCAAAAAAAGACAATATTTCATACTCTGTTCCTCTAACTCACATTGCATTAATTTTCTTCTTTTTGCTCACTGTGAGGAAAGGAAAACTTTATATTTTTCCTTGGTTTGAACTCCTGTAAAATTTTTGCTGTTAATCTTCTAAAATTTCTGACCTATTATCCCTCTTCCTACCCATCTACTACAGTAAAAACCTTAGACCATTTTTAGTCCTCAGTCTTCAATCAATGGGTCAGGTTAGCTACGTGACACTAGTAAGATGAGGGCTGACAATGATAGGATGAGTTTCTTCAAAGGGCCTTATCACTTTAAAACTAATAAATCTTTAGGACTCCAAAATTGATAGCCAAAATTAATGTTACTTTTCTCATTGTAAAGTACAGGCCATTCTACTTCCTTACAACTCCATATGTCCAGAGCTATGGAGTGAGTGGTTATTAAATGAGGCAGGTGAGAGCATAAACCTTATGTATACACTAAGCATATGCTCAGCCCTTCTCAGTCAGAGATGTGGTTCAGTTTTTGCCTCATCTGCCATTGCCTCACCCCACATCCCTGACTCCCTGAGTTTTTGAGATGTAGACAGGTGGTTCTTCCCTGGCGTTTATATTCTGTTTCTTCATATTCATACATATCAAAATCTATACCTCCTGTAATCCTATCACTCTCTATGCTACCTTCCTCTTATGCCTACAAGAACCTCTATTCTTTTAGTTAGGCAATTTCCCTTCATCTAAGATCTATATCCTTCCTTCATAAATTGTTTTCATATTTTTTTGGTATTTAATTTTGTACATGTATAGCTTTTTCCCTTCAAAAGACTATAGCTCTATGGCAGCTAGGTGGCGTAGTGGATAAATCACTGGCCTTGGAGTCAGGAGTACCTGGGTTCAAGTCCGGTCTCAGACACTTAATAATTGCCTAGCTGTGTGACCTTGGGCAAGCCACTTAACCCCATTTGCCTTGCAAAAACCTAAAAACAAAAAACAACAAAAAAAGACTATAGCTCTAATGAGGGTAGGTACTATTTAATTTTTGATTTTGAATATCCAGAAGTTAGAAATGTGGTTGACATTAACTCATTGTCTATTGATTTGTTTTGCCAAATTGAAATGTATATTCTTCATACTTTGTGTAACTGAATAATGAAAGATAAAAATTTTTCATGATTGTACCTGTTATTTTTAAGATTAGAAATATCTTCTCTTTTATTCACAAAAGAGAAGAAAAAAATTATTCTTTTTATAATAATTACTTTTTTAATAGTATAAAAATACTTGAGAAGTTTCCTAATATGACAACCTTTTCTCTTAAAATTTTATGACTTTTATGTGTTGTTATTGTTCCTTTAATTTACACTCTATCTAAAAGTCTAAAAAAATATAAGCTCTCCTTTTCTATAGCTTTATTATTATTCTTGAGTGTGTTCATTTATTTATTTTAGTCTAGTTTCTTTCTCATCAGGGCTAAAATGAAAGTTTTGACTGAATGCAAATATATAATCTATATCAAATTGTTTGCCTTCTCAAAGTGAGAGGAGGCGGGGAGAGAGAGAATTTGTAATTCTAAGAAAAGAGAATGTTAAAATTTTGTTTATGTCATTGAAAAATAAAATAAATATAAAAAGACAAGAAAAGTACATGCCCAGTCTGTATCCAAAAAGGCAAAGCAAATAAATTATCTAATGAGTATTTTTTTAATGAAGACAAGTAGCTTTTTTTGTCAGTGCCAAGTCACTGTAGTAACATCTGTTTAGTATAAATAAAACCCACCGTGAAGTGAGAGTTTGCTCATTATGACCCATCTATCCATTAAAAGCGAATATTAAACAAACTTGGAATCAGTCATGTTGAATCCATTTACTTTAATGAGGTATTTACTTGATGGAGGATTTTGACAAAGGACCCAGCACAAACTCTTGTCGTGACTAGGATGATTATGATCCTGGGGTTATTAAATGGGAAACCCGAAGCAGCTCAAGACCTAGTTTAAAGGAAAAGGGTGCAGGTTAGCAATGGGTCACACAATGACTAGGCTCTAAACTCCAGGAACCCTAAATGAATGTGAAAAGATTTGCAGAATCTAATGGGGGATTGTCTTAGTCTCTTGGACAGGCAGTTTTCTGTCTTTCTTTTCATGATAGGGTTTTTGAAGAACCTAATCAAATACAATCAAAAGAGCTTTATTAAGCATCTACAGAAATAAACATGAGAATATTCTATATAGATATAAATAAGTTTCTCAAATGATAAAATTTGATTTTTCAGCATTTTTAAGAAATTATAAAATATAGAAATTAAATGTGTAAAAGCAATCTGGTATTATATAAAGGTCTCAAATGTGCAGCCAGAATGCATGCAGCCCACAACAGTCACAAATGTGGTCCTAACTAGATGAAAATATAGTTTCTATCTAATTTTCATGATTTAATTCTGTTGAAAAATATGTATAAATTTAAATGCATGTGTGTGTCTAGTTTTCTAATTTGTAGCCCACAAGGATCCTCTGTACAGTTTAATGACCCTATTTCTATTTGAGTTTAATACCACTGGCACAAAAAAATGGAGTAGCCAGCCTCAGAGACAGGAAAGCCAAGGCAAAAGCCTTTCTTTGGATTCATCTTTGAAGCATTTTAGGGCTTTGATGATGAACTAGGGTTTGAAGAGTGAACAAACTGTGATAAGGGACAGATAAGTTTATTTTGTAGTTAGTTGCAAGGTTATTGTTTGTAGGTTCTACCCCAACAGATCAAGAGCCCTTACCTAGCGGGGGGGGGGGGGAACTAGCATTTATATATGGATTTAGAGGTGGTTTTTGTTCTGGGAAAGGGGTAAGGGTCAGTGCAGCATAGTATAAAGGATTATGTCAGAGTATTCAAGGGAACCAAAGGCTCATTTGGGGAAACACAGAGCTAACAGTGTATTCTTATGGGCTTCTGCCTCTATTTCTCTGTCCAGGTGAGTTCTTCCTGGCTATGGCAATGGGTCCTTATCTAGTAGATAGAAATAGAGAACATAGGTGGCTTTTTATTAATTCAAGATCTGGTAGAAGAGAGGACTTTCTCAGGATTGGTAGCAAGCTTTGCTTATGGGGTTAACATCATCTCTTAACAAAACACCACACAAGGTCAGCATAGATAATGATACTATAGAAAAACAAGAATTTAACTATTTACTTTCTGCATAGTATTTCCGTGGCATCATACTGGCCACGCATCTTTAAGAAAATAACCATTCAGTGACTCAAGCATCTGCTTAACATGATAAATTTTGTAGTTGCTAATCCTTACTGGAGAGTGAATCTTCTCCACTGTAGTACTCTACGCTAATGGAATTACAGGTTCAGAGTGTATATGGATTAAATTTTTCAGTGTGATTTTATTGACACATGCAATTTTCAGTGAGTAAAGTCTCATATACCTTTCTCTCTCTCTCTCTCTCTCTCTCTCTCTCTGTCTCTGTCTCCTCTGTATGTCAGTCTATCTATCCTTTCATCCATACATCCATTTATTATATCTTGCCTATGTTATATGTATATGGATTTTATATACATATGTGACATATCTTTTATAAAAGTATATGTCAGGGGGCAGCTAAGTGGTGCAGTGGATAGAGCACTGGCCCTGGAGTCAGGAGTACCTGAGTTCAAATCCGGCCTTAGACACTTAATAATTACCTAGCTGTGTGGCCTTGGGCAAGCCACTTAACCCCATTGCCTTGGAAAAACTAAAAACAAAACGAAACAAAACAAAAAAATAGTATATGTATAAACATATAAATATATATAATGGTATATATATATAATGATGTACGCCATACATTTTATATGTACATGTATGTATATGTATTGTTTTAACCACTTCCATGCTAATGTATACTGTGTATAGACATATTTTTACTGATAGATAATAAAATAGAAAAAAATAGAAAATAAAATAGAAAAATAGAAAATAGAAAAAATAGAATAAAATAGAAAAATAGAAATTTCCAGTTTTCAGCTGCATGATGCCTCACTGATGATTCACAGATGACCCAGATGCAACTTGCATGCAACAAAAAACAGATGTTATCTATTTTCTATTTTATTTATTACTGATAGATAATAAAATAGAAAAAAATAGAAAAAATAATAAAAATAGAAAAATAGATAGATAATAAATGAACTGGATAGAATAGAAAGGAACACATCTCCTGGGCATATAAGGAAATATAATTCCTGATTAGCTGAAAAGCTACATGAAAAGGATCATGACTCCTTATGTCCCCTCCCCATATTCCTCCCCACCTCTCCTTTTGTTGATTGAGGCAAAGGTGAGTCCATTTGCCAAGCATAGGGACATTTGGGTCCAAAACCCTGGGACAACACCTAAGAATCCTCTTCCACTGTTGCTGCTATTCCTTTTAAATTTTTTTTCTAATTTTATTTATTTAAGACAATGGGGTTAAGTGATTTGTCCAAGGTCACACAGCTAGGTAATCATCAAGTATCTGAGGTTGGATTTGAACTCAGGTCCTCCTGACTCCAGGGCCAGTGCTCTATCCACTGTACCACCTATCTAACAAATAGCCTATCTAACAATGACAGCCACAGTTTTTTTTCTGCTTCCCCCAAGGGTGTTGATCTAATATTTCTATAGAATATGGATGAATACCCTAGCCTTCTACTCCACATTTACCCTTGCCTCCCCTTTGCTTCCAAACTATTACTATAGAGAGCTACTTTGCCCTGATTTTTCACCATCTTCATCCAAACGAATTTTTTTCCGTCAAGTCATCCAGGTAACCCAGAAATAAAACTAGATCAATATCAAGACTGTGGCCTAAGATCAGAATGGTATTTGTTGAAAGCAGATGCATATCTCAATCATCCCCCAATTTTCCATGGCAATCCATCTTTTCATTATGCAGCAAGTTGGAGTAATATTGAACTAGTCTTGGGCACAACTTCAGGGAAAAGAAAATCAAATCAACTTCTAAGTAGGTACCTGGAACAGATAAAACATGGTTACTAAATGAGAAAGACATGTCAATCTAGTTGCCATATGGCTAGCAAATTCTCTCTTCACATGATTCAGAGTTGAAGACTGCCTAGGCAAAGTTGCCCTTCTATTTCTATTTCCTACATTCTCATTCAAATTCACCCCATTATCTCTCACTGAGACCTTCTAATCTTCAATGCCTCCTAAGCTGTTTCCCTGATGCCTACAAACATTACCGGAATTTATTCAATCTAAAACAACAACTTTTTTATTTGACCATGCTAGCCTTTCAAATTTATCCTCCTATAACCTTTCTCTCTTTCAGAGAAACATTTCTAGAGGGATAAACTACTTATACTTGTTGTCTCCAATTCCTCTATTCCCATTCACTCCTTTGTCTTTTCAATTTGCTGAATAAAACTGTTCTTACCCAGATTACCAAAAATTTCATAGTCATTACTTGATGCCTTTTTTTTGCTCATCATTCTTGACCTGTTGGTAGGGTTTGATCCTTGACCAAAACATTTTTGATATTCTTTCCTTTATTGGTTTGCATGGCATAGTGCTGTCCTTGTTCACTTAAATAATTTTTTTTAATACTTGTTTTTCTTTGTTACTGATCATCATCAGTTATTCTTTTTGTATGTATGTATGTATGTATATATATATTCCAAGGCTCTTTCATGAATCATCTCATTTCTTTCTCTAAACCTTCCTTTCAGGAATTTCATCAACTTCCATGGAATCAGTTATGATTTCTTTTGTAATACTTCCCAAATCTACCTTTAATCATCATTCTTCTTCTGAGAGGTTTCCCATTTCCAGTTTTCAGCTGCATGATGCCTCACTGATGATTCACAGATGACCCAGATGCAACTTGCATGCAACAAAAAACAGATGTTATCATATATCTACCTAAATAAACATCTTTTTCTGAATCCCTAGTTTCTAATGTGCATCTGTGTGAAATTAGTGTCCTTTTGGTTTCCCAGGTTTACAATTTCTCAGTCATTATGTAATCTATATTTGACCTCCCCATTTACATGAAATTAACTTACGAATCTTGTTTATTCTAATTCCCTGATAGTTCTTTCTTTCTATTCATATGATCTCCATTCTTCTCACTTCTCCATTGCACTAGTCTTTCAATTTGTGCTCTTTCCTCATGTTTCTTCTTTATCTGAACCATTCCTCACACCTTCCAAATCCATTTTTCTAAAATACAATTTTAATCATGTCTTTTCATTGCTCAAGAAGTTTCCTATTGCTTCTGGATAAAATGCAAAATCCTCCTCTTTGGCATTTAAAGCCCTTTCCCATATGATGAAACTAAGCTAGTTTTCTAGACTAACTTCAATGGAGTTCTTCTCATATGCTATAAATTCTAGCTGACATGGTTTGCTTACTGTTCCATATGTGACTTTATTAATTTGTGCCTATGCAGGGGTATATCCAAACCTAAAAAATCTTCTTCTTCCCATTTCTATTCATTTCTTAAAATCCCTAGAACCATTTAAAGTATAATTCAAGTGTCACCTTTAATGGAGTTTTGAACATCCCACCTCCAACTGCTTGACTTTTATTTGTGTGCACTTCATATAAATATTTTAGATAACAATCTGAATACATATTGGTGCATCCTAGCAGAATATAAGTTTCCTGAGGGAAGAACCTATTTTCAATTTTGTCTTTGTTCGCAAGTAACAAAATGGGCCCTTTATATATGTTGATTAAATTGAACTGTTGGATTTGATTAAAATCTGGCACTTATTTAGGTCATTAAAAAGCACTTAAATATAGGACTAGAAGTGCCTTCCCTAAATATGATATTAAAAAACTCCATGATCCTTAAAGTCATTAATTTACATTATTTGTATAGTATGTGTCTATATATGATAAATTTGAGTGTATTATAATAAGAACATATATATGTATACAAATATTTACACACACACACACATACACACATATATACACACGTGAGAATTTTCCTTTTAAGAATAGTGGTAAAGCATAGGTGAAAATTGTCTCTACCATTAATCAGCAGACTATCCAATAAGAGAAGAAAAAGGAAGAGAATAAACATAGGCAAAGACATAAGCATCACTCTATTTATAGAGAATTGGATACTTTAATTAAGATCTCTGAGGAATTTGAAAAAATAATGATTTAAGACAATAATTCAGTAATGTAGCAAGATATAAAATGGATCCACAAAATAATCAGCATTTCTGCACATTGCTAACAAAAAACTAGGAGAAAGAGACTAGAAAGGGAATTTCACTTGAAATAAAACAAAATGAATAATGCTATTATTTTCAGTCAATTGGTCAATAAGAACTTATTAAGTATCTACTATGTGCTAGGCAATATGCTAAGGGCTATTTTATTGGAGTTAATCTATGTGTATACACACCACAACTATACAACAGTTTTTTACACAGGAAAGTAAAATCTAAGTCATTGGAGAAAGATTCAATCTTCATAACCATATAAATCTTCATCAGCATAGTAAATACAATAATAATGCTCAAATTATACTATAAATTTAATGCTATGATAATCAAACTATGAGGAATACTTTTTTTAGAATTAGACAAAAACTAACATTCATTTGGAGGAATTAAAAAGCCAGAAATATCAAAAGTAAAGTGTGACAGTGTTAACACATTGCAAAATGGTAATTGCCAAAAAAAATACAAGTGGATAAAATATTTAAAGTCAATCCTCAGAATATGTTAGATAATCAAGAGAAAAAGAAATGTACCTTCCAATCTAATGTTCAATAAACTCAAAAACATGGAAACTACTGGGGAATGAGCAGTTAATTCATTAAATACCTCTAAGCAAACTAGAAAGTAATCTGATAAAAAAATTGATTTTTACTAGCACTTTTATATTCTATACAACAATTAACTGTGGATAGCTCAACAAACTAAAACTAAAGATCACATAATTAATAAATTTGAGGAGAATAAAAGCTTATTTTTTCATAATTATGAAGAAAGGAAAAATTCGTACCTAGTCATCTTATAGAATATACTATAAAAAATCTGGATTTTATGAAACTTTAAAGGTTTTACATAAATAATCAATAAAGTTAAAAGGAAAAGGAAAAAACATCTAATGAGAAAACTTATCACAATAACTGTCTTTTAAATATCCAAGACCCAAAGTCCACAGGGAAATATTATATATTCATTAAATTCATAATTATTCCTCCAATAGTCAAATAGTGAAAGAGGATAGACAGTTTTAAAAGCCAGAAATATTAACTGACATCTGAAAAACTGTTCAAAATTGCTAACAATCAAATAAATGTAAATTAAAATAAACCCAAGGTATTACTTCACCTCATCAAGGAAAGATGAGAAAATTGTAGGAAGACAGATATAACTCATTATTGGTGAATTATTAACTAGTTTAAACATTTTGGAGGATAATTTCTAATTATAAAGTGTATAATTTTTCTTTACTTTTTCTCTAGAGATCCAGTGATGCCATGAGAAAAGTCTTATGTGGATTCAAATATTTATAATATCCTTGTTCATGATAGGTGGAAAAAAAGCATTTGTATAACTACTGAATAGGTGAACAGTCTATGCTTTACAATAAAAATAATATTATTGTACTGTAAAAATATAGAATATAACAAATTCAGAGAAATATTTCTATGAAGTGATTCAGTATAAATAAAAATAACATTAACACTATTTAATAAGTGAAATAAAATAGATAATATTTATACAGTGCCATCAAAATGAAAGAGCATATCCCTCTTTTCTGTACACACTTAGTGAACTACAAAATTGTAAAATGTTGGGGAATGTCAACTGCAAAACCACTATTGGAAGATTTTGCCTATCTTCAGGGAAAGTGTTTGCTAAGGGAGGTGTTTTTTTATCTTCCTTGGGAAATTTGACTTGTGTCAAAACAAAACATATTCTTCCAAGAAAAATAATAGTGATCATTTTTAAAATCATAAGGAAGATCCCAGAATGTTTTTTATCTTTAACCACAGCTGGTACTTTAGATTCATATTGACTTTAAAATTCTTCCTCTTTGGTGCTGCTGTATCTTCTCCTGGTCTCTCTCAAGGTGTCAGTTCCCAATTCCCCTTGAGGCTTTCCATGGAGAACTAAGCAGGACATCACTAGATGTCCCCTTGGATTTTCATTTGACAGTAGTCAAACTCCTAGGATTTAGGAAAGCCTTTCCTCCCATCTTCCTCTTATGACTCAAAGAACTTTGGAAAAGAGGAAGCTGTTCATCAATTTTTCTCTAGTATTAGAACCTTCTGTTAGACATAGAAAACAATAAATAAATGCTTGTAAAATTAAATTGAAAGAGTTTCTGTTTTTTTGTTTATTTTGTGTTTAATCTAATGTAATCTTTGCATGGCTTTCAGAGATCAGTGAGAATTAACTGTTCTTGAAAGGCTACTTAAAGGACTGCTCTTCAACTTTTGTTTAATACAATTGGTATTAGCAAGGCATAGTGGAACCAGTGTTTTGTTGCGACCTCATTTTTATATTTGAGTACCTATACAGGTTGCTTTATAAAGTTAAATAAAGTTTTATTTACAAGTTGGTGAATATTTCTATTAATCTTTATGAACTAGAAGGACAAAATGTTATAATCAGAGAGATAAGATTTGTGTAAAATCATACAATGTGGGATCTTCCTAGTTCCTCTTTAGAATTTTTATTGGTATGAAAACTGAAAAAAGATTAAACTAAAGGACAGTTTTGATAGAACATAAATACTAGGAAGAGCAACCAGTAAGTAGCAACTGACAGGATAAAGTAGGCAGCAACTGAAGCAGGTCATCCAATGAAATTATTTCAATAGCCTATGGGAAAAGTATAGAGGACCTGAAAAGGATGCAAAAAAAAAAATACAGATATAGAAACTAATGACTAGTAGGATATGGAAGAAAGGAAAGTTTAAGAACAATTCTGATCAAATGTAGAAGGAGGAATGATTCTGATATTTTCAAACTCAGTGTCTGGAAGGATGATTTAGAGAGATTTCCCTCAAAAGAAACAAGTGTGAAGGATGGGCACACAAATAATGAGATTAATTTTGAACATGCTAAGTTTGTGATATCTAAATTTGGGTTATCCAGGAGGAGATATTCAGCAGTCAGTTGATGAAATGTTGCAGGAAAAAGATTTGGATTGGAGTCACAGATCTGAGAGTCACATCTTTAGAGATACCTTTTGAACCTGTGGGAGCTGATGAGATAATCTAAAATGTATAAAAATAGAAAAGAATCCAAATGAAGGCACAGCCCTGGGATTCAGCCATATTAATGGACTAGGAAATGGATAATGATCTACAAAAGTAGTCTGAGAAGGAACATTAAAACACATAAGAGAATTAAGACATAGCCATGTTACAGAAGCCAAAGGAGGAAAAATTGTTTCAAAAGTTTCAGAGAAAGCAAGGAGTAGCAGGGTTGAGAAAAGGTCACTAAAGTTAGCAGTTAAATCATCATTAACAATCATGAAAAGAGTGGTAAACAGGTGGATATTTTGAATAAGGATGATTCTACCTAGGAAATGGAGAGTGAAGGGGATAAGAGATATATAGGATAACAGGTAATCTAAGGAGATGGGAGATTCAAGTGAAGATATTTTAAAGGACCTTAGCATATGTGTAGAAAATGGGTAAAAAGTCGGTAGATCAAAGACGACAAAAAACAAAAGAATGACCGATAGGCAAAATTTTGACCTTATTTCCCATATCAGTAAAATAAGGAAATTGAAATAGTGTCTAAGACTCTTTATAGCTCCAAGATGCTACATATCTATGATTTGTAGTATTACTAGGGATGTTTCTGATCATAGTACTATCATATGAAAACTGCTGGCCAACTAGTCTGTCCATTATGAGATAAGTATTGAGAATGATGATAAGGTGTTCTTTTTTCCACTGAGGATGTCTAGAGGAAACAAGTTAACTGCAAAAATGCTATGTCTCCTATTACTTTCTCAAATAGCATTCAGTCTGAGTGGGATGCAATAAAAAAAAAATCCTGATTCTTTCATATGCACTTTTTACCAAGACAGTTAGATCACAAAAGGGCAAATGTTCATTTTCATGTTTGTGGACCCAACATTATTTCCTACAACTGCCCAATATCTGCACACTGACACAATTCTAGGTACAGTAAAAACAAGATTCTCATCAAGACTCATTTTTTACAGACATATAATTCACAATATGTTACTTTAAATTATTTTTCATTTTTAAATTTTTGTTTGATAATCATTTTTCTCTCCCTCCAACCCTTAGTCCTTTAAAAAAAATCACCTTCCAACAAATTTTCATAGTTAAGCAAAACAAATTCTTACATTCCAAGATAGTACTTTCCTCAAAACTATCTTGAAAGATAGCCCGTTTCCCCTATTTTATAAAGGAGGAAACAGAGACAGTGACCTTAAGTAATTTACTCTAAGTAATACAAATATTTTATATCAAAGGCAGGATTAATACTCAGGTCTTTCAGTTTCATTATCTGTGCTTCTACCACTGCATCATTTGGCCACCTTCTTACCCTTATTATATCATGTAAAGAGAACAGAGAGCATATTCCTCAACCCCTGTGATCGAAACACTTATTTAGGGCCATCTGCTCTCATGGTAACTTTCTTGACCTCTGGACTCTGCCTCCCTAGACCTCAAGACTTACAGGACCCTTCTTGCCAGAGATGATTCTCTTAAATTCAAATTCTTGTCTGCCAGAATTTATTGCAATGTTTGTCAGATTCTTTCAACTGTCCACTCCTCTGGCAAAAAGTGTTGAACCTGACTCCCTGGACTTGAAGCTGAATCTCAGTTCTACCACTACCTGTCTGTTGGTTGGCAAGTTACTTAAGCTTTCAGAACTCAGTTGCCTCATCTGGAAAATTAAGAGATTAGCAGCAACTACCTATAATGCTCCTTTCAACTCTAGAATTATGGTCCCATGATCACTTGTCATTCTTGTTAAATTTCTAGGACTCTCCTGAAATAGCCTGAATTTGCTATACCAACCTGGGTAAGACCCTTCCATTTATGATAAAGGTTATTTTTATTGTATATGAATAATAACTCAATGACTTTTAGAATTTATGAGGTACGAAAAGTAGAGTCAGACAACTAGTGCCAATATTTTTCCTTGAAATCTTTTAGAATAGAATAGAATGGAATAGAATATATTAGAATAGATATGTCATGTTCTTCATGGACTGTGTAACTGTAGTCCTCCTAAGGTGTGGGAGATGACATCACTATGACTATTTTAAGTATGAGAGATATGTGTGGATCTAGGAAATCAGTTGCCCCTTTCTTATTCACTTGTTCATAAATCATCATCTCTAGCAGGGAACTCAAAACCAGTGAAAGAGAGGAAGAGGTAAAATTGATGATGTCCTCCTTGTGGGAAGGAAAAATTCAATTCAGAGTCAGGTGGCAAGATTGGAAAAAAATCATTTATCCATTCAGCCATCTCTTTGCAAAAGTTATTAAATTTTAAAAATATTTTGGAGATAGACTGTAAGTTGGTCCAAGTTGCCACAGAGCTAAAGCCCAGGCAGCCATACAGTTGACAGTCATCCATGGCATCAGCTATTGCTGTATGAAGAGAGTGAATGCCTGGAAGAATTTATGCTGCCTGAGTCAATGAGGGCTATCTCTGAATCACAAGTTTTAATGTATTTTTCACTCAGGAAACTAATAGACTGATGATACATCTAGCCAAAGCATTTTTACAACTGGAGGGGCATGGAAATTTGTTTTCTGAATTAAATTCCTTGAATTACATCAAAAGAGGACTTGTTTTTAATATTCTGCTTGCCATGTTCTCCTCAATGAATGTATTAATCAAAATCTTGTAATCCTACCAAGAAATAGTTGATTTTTAGGAACATACAGCCTGGCATCCTAGTTCTTGCTATATTCTTTGCTATATATATATTACTATATTTTTCTGGCTTTCCATTTTTCTACGTGATGGGCTTTGACTGTGATGATCACCTAGATCTCTTCTAACTCTAGAACACTGGATGAGAAGAAAATTCTGCTTCCCAATCTTCCCCTTCTCCAACAAATATCATTTAGACAGTCAATAAGTATTAAGTGCTTACAATGTAGCAGTCATTATGCTAAATGTTAGGGATACAAAGATTTAAAGGAGATCACATTCTAAGGGGAAAAGCCCATTTAAATTGCTCTGTAGTATACAAGTTGTCCATGTAGATTCCACATTTATTCACATGGGTTTATCTAAATAAAACTCACAGAGAGATTTGATCACTGATTATAGGAATCCTGCCCACCCCTCCCTAAAGAACACTGATTCCTGAATGTCCCTTTCCTGTTCACTATCCCTTAAAGAGGAAGGTAGTGCTCCAGGATTATACCAAAGGTTTATCCTCTTTGCATAACATTCTAGCTATATAAAAGAGTGTAATAAATAATGAATCATGAGTAAACTCATTTAAGCAAGCAGATAGAGAACAGATATCAGACAATACAGATTAAACTATATCAGAAAATACACTGAATGAATAAGCTTTCCCACTGGGAATGATATAGCTCTGCTCAATCAAGAGAGAAAGGTTTCAGTATCACCCAAGGATAACTACCCCAAAGGCTGTAGGGAGGCAAGCTGAGAATCAGCTTGAGGACTGGATTTCCTCTACTTATCATTTATTTTCTCTTTCTTCCTAGAATCTCTCCCCCTAAAGAGTATGGAACCACCTGTTCCCTTTAATCTCAAGAAAGAATTGACTCTCCTGTACCAAGCTCTTGTGCCAATTCTGCTTCTACAGTAGGTACATATTATCAACTCATCATTTTCTCCACCAGGGAGGAGAGTTTTATGCAAATATTCAAGACGAACTCAGAATTACAAAATACAGGCAATTTAAATGAAGGATAATTTTAGAAGAAGGGCACTTAAAGCTTATGTGTGTATGTGTGTGTTTGTATATGTTTGTGTGTGCATGTGTGCATAAATGGGAAAAGTCTTGTACAGAAGGTAAGATTTGAGGTAAGATTGAAGAGGAAACAGTGTATGTTTCCTGTTTCTATTGCACATCCCTGTTTGGAAGTCCAGGAGGGTTGAGAATACTGGTTTTCAAGTTTATGCAGCCAGCATTATTTCCTTCTACTCTTTATGTGCTCCAAGAATAATAAATGAACAATGTACTGAACTCTTCACTGTCCCCAACACAAACCATTCCATTACTTTGATCTCCTTGCCTGGAAATCCCTCCCTCCCTGTATCTGCTCATCTAAAATCTTTAACAACCTAACTGAATTCCACCTCTTCTGTGAAACCTCCACTGATTACTCTAGCACTTATTTATTCTTCTCTCCTCTTTAGTAATTTAGTATATGCAGTCTCTTCTACTTAATTCTAACTTAATTATGCTAATCTCCTTGTGGTGATCATTTGGCAAGTCATATGTCCTCTCTCTGTCATGACTGGGCAAATGACATTTCAGGGCTAGGAAAATTTCATTGCTATCCACAAGAGTCCAGCATTTAATATTAGCAAAAAAAACCAAAAACAATGATAACCTCGAAGATGCTTTTAGTGAGATGGGTTTACATTCCAATATTTTAATTATGAAAAGCAATTATTTTATTGACTTGAGTCTACAGCTCATTAAATATAAAAGAATAATAGCTTGCTAAAACTACTTCTAATTTCAACTCCATTAAAGATGAGAAGAATTAGATAATGGTAAAAAAAAAAGAGGGGCAGCTAGGTGGTGAAGTGGATAGAGCACTGGTCCTGGAGTCAGGAGGACCTGAGTTCATGTCAGCCTCAGACACTTAATAGCTGCCTCGCTGTGTGACCTTGGGCAAGTCACTTAACCTCATTGCCCCTTAAATAAAATTCTTTTTAAAAAAAAGACCTGACATTTCTACAGTACTTTAAATATTGAAGGAAAAAACTTTATAAACATAACCTAAACTGCAAATGGTCTCGAGGGGTAAAGGTAGAGGGGTGGACAGAATGAATGTCCTTAAAAGGCTAGCAAGTATGGCTAACTTAATCCTTGACTATAATAATGTACAGGACTGTTTAGGGTCAGTATACCTAAAGATCTCTTCCAAATTAATTGATTAAAAAGATCAACAACATTATTTGATGCTTTGTATTTTCACTTTATTAAAGAAGAATTTTGAAAGGAATTGAATTGCTCCACTATTTTTTTATGGATTGTAAATGTTAGGCTCTTGGTTTCATCTAATTTATAAAATTTTCTTTTTGAATCTCTCTCTCTCTCTCTCTCTCTCTCTCTCTCTCTCTCTCTCTCTCTCTCTCTCTCTCTCTCTCTGCCTTACTTCTCCTAAATGTTTTTGTTCTTGCCATTAACTTCAATCATTTTTTACCCCTAAGTAGTTTCCCAGGTCACTGCTTCTTGCTAGAATTTCACATTGCACTCTTTTTAATCTTGACCTTATGACCAGTTTAGTATAACATATCCTTTACACTATGGACCCTGGATCCTAACAACTATGGATCCTAACAACACTCATACCAAGAATCAGTCCTGGATTATTTCTATCATCAGTCTCCTCCATTTTGACTCACCTGCTGCTGAATCATGTTGGCAGAAGTTAGGCATCTATACCAAGGAAAGCTGCTACAATTATGCTATTTAATCTCACCTGAGGTTTTGCTATGGCGAAGCAATCTTTTTATTCATCCCTAATTAATTATCTCCCACAGAGACTGTTATAAATCTTCTTTTCTTTCTTCAAGCCTCTCACATCAGCATTCTTTTAGTCAGTCAACAGACATTATTAATTGCTCACTATGTACCAGGCTAAGATCTGGAGAGATAAAGAAAGGCAAAAATATCCTCTAGGCAGAGGACCTTATCTCCTGTTTTACTGTGAGAACTCCTTCTCTCCTTATCTACATCCTAAAACTCTGTGTGTTATATAGCATTTCTTATTTTCTTTTCTTTTTACCCTAGTGTCTAAATGGAAAAAAAAAATGGATATCGTCCTCAAGTCAAAACACTCTAAATACGTATCTCTGATCATCTCTCTTTCCCCCAAACCTACTCCTCCACTGAATTTCCTTTTTTTCTGTCCAGGAAATCATCTCTTTCACCCTGGGTTGCAATCTCAGGTTTATCCTTGACTCCGAACTTTGCCTCAGTTTACTTGTCCAATCACTTATCAAATCTTGTCACTTTTATCTCCATAATAAAATTCAATCTGTCTCCTTGTCTCCACTCACATAATGATCTCCCTGCTTCAGTCTATCATCTCTCAGCTGTGCTATTTAAATGACCTCTAATTGAACTACTAGTCTCAAATCTCTTTGCTCTTCAATTTATTCTACACATATTGTCCAAATTGATATTTCTAAGGCAAAGATCTAGCTATGTTATAGCTCAAGGAATTCCAGTAGCTCCCTATTACCTGTAGATTTAAATAAAACTCCACTATTTCGCCTTTAGTGCTTAGCACATTGCCTAACATAAATCTTAATAAATTGCTATTTAACTAACTGACTAATTCTTTAAAGTCTGATACCAACTTACCTTTGCAAGTTAAAAACATGTTTTAAGGTCCAATATAATTGGCTTTCTTGCTGTTCCTTACATGTGACAGTTCATCTCTTATCTCTTAGATATTCAGTTTCTTTCAAACCACAGCTGAAAAGTCATTGTTTACATTAGGCCTCTCTTAATCACTCAGTTATTTGTATCTCTGGAACTCCCAAATCCTGTTTCTTTTGTATTATCTTGCATACAATGATAGGTGTGCATATAGTAAGCTCTGAGAGAATGTGAGCTTATTTTTGCCCTGTTTATTTTTTATTACATTAATACATATTTATGGATATAAAATAAGCAATTCTATAACAAAGTAGAGTTGTACATGAAACTGCCAATCTGCTACACATAACTTGCTATTCCTTTGAAATATTCAACAAAATTATCATGTAAATTTCTTTTTTTCTTTTTCCTCTTTTTTTCTCCCCATCCCACCCTAGCTATGGCTACCATTAGGCACAAAATTAACATGTATAAGTATGTATGTGTGTAAAATTATTCTATACATACTTCTATCAGTTTTTTCTTTAGATGAAGATAGTATCATTTTAAGTTAATTTCTTTTTATATATATATTACACTTAAAATTATTTATTTGCTTAAAGTTATTTCTAAAACAACTTGTTGTTACTGAATATAACATTTTCTTGGTTCTGCTCATTTTGCTCTTCATTATTCATGTAAGATTTTACGTGTTTTTCTAAGATCATTGAGCTCATCATTTTTTACGCACAATAATATTCCATCACAATCATATACCAAAGCTTGTTCAACCATTTTCTAATGACAGGCATCCCTGCATTATCCAGTTCTTTGCCACTACAAAAAAAGAAGTGTTAATAAACATTTTAAAACATAGAGCTTCTTTTTATTTTTCTCTAATCATTTATGGAAATAGACCTAGTAGTAGAATGTGAGAGTCTTAGGGACAGGGGTCACTTCATTTTTGCCTTTTTTTATGCCCATAGTCTATCACCAAAATGGTATATAAGAGATGTCCAATAAATTCTGGTTTTTTTTGATTCACTTCAAAATAATAACTGTTTATATAGTATTTTAAAGTATGCAAAAAGTTTATAAATATCTTTTCATTTGATTCCCACCTTTGGGAGATAGATATTATTATTATCCTTGTTTTGTTATTGTTTGTGCTTTGTTCTGGACGACTACTGTGACATCCAGAAGAAGAAGCCATGACATGCAAGTGAATTGGATTTGAGTGAGAGAAAGCTGTGCTAAGTCACCATTTTCACTTTATCCTCCAGAGTCATCTGGGTCCAGTGGCTAGATGTGCACTAGGTTGACTAGAGATGCCCTAGATGCAGTGGGGTACCTTGGTCTTTTTGAGCTAAGGTCTTTAGCAGGTCTCAGTTTGACTGGGGCAATGTCTATTCAATGATTAAGGCAGGTAAAAAAGAAATGAGGCAAAGATTCACCTCTTTTAACCTAGTTAAAAAGAAAAAAAGTATATTAATTTTTGGGGGAAGACCCTCAAGGTTTCTGGCCAAAACAAAAACAATTGCTATTTGCAATCACTCTGAGCAAGTGAGGAAGTGACAGAGGTTAAGTGATTTATCCAAGGTCATGCAGGTCTGAATCAGGATATGAACTCTTATCTTCCTAACTCTAGGTTCAGCACTCTAACCACTGTACCACCTACCTCTATGTGGTAAATTGGGTGTAAATTGCCATTGCTCTTTTGAATAATATACTGTATATGTTGTTAGAGAATTAGGGTTTAAACCCTAACTCTGTTACTTATTATTGCCTGAGTGATGTACAAGAAGTAATTCCCCTTACTGGACTTTAGTTTCCTCATCTACAAAATTCTTTTAGGTCAGTGACTATTCTATGTGCTTTTTTTTTGTCTTCTACCACAATTATAGCACTGGGCATGTAGTTCTACTCAATGAATAATTGCCAAATTAAATTAAATTTTAAGTGAAAAGTCAGTGACTTTATTCCTTGGTAGAAGAAATTAGATTCTAAGTTGAGGACAGTAATGGTTTCTGTGAATAGTAGCATCTGTCTGAAGTCTGGAATAATGTGAGCCCTATAGCATCATAGAATACTAGAAGGGCATGGAGATCAGTTCTCTTATTTTACAGATGGGAAAACTGAGTTAGGGATGTAAAGAGACTTGTCTAAACTCACACAGTAATTAGCTGAGTGGGGGATTTGAACTTAGGTCCCCCAGCTCTAGGGCCAGTGCAATTTTCCCAGTAGCACCATTGTCTCATCATAATCTCTTTTTTGTTAGAAACATTGATTTGATGCCTTTAGAGTTACCAACACTCTCATTATTCATATTTGTGGAGCAACTACAGGAGACAAACACATATTTTGATTTGGGAGAGTCTTTTTTTTAAAGTATTATAATAATAGTGATTTACGTATAAAAATTTTATGACAAAATTAATTTTCTGAAATATCACCAATAGTATACTGTAGAGTGGAGAAAATAACCTGCTAATATTCACACTAACTTTGCAGCGAAATCCCCGAAATCCTGCCTTCCTTTGCTTGGGTTTACTTTATATCAGATTAGTTTTTTTTTTTTTTTTTTTGCAAGGCAATGGGGTTAAGTGGCTTGCCCAAGGCCACACAGCTAGGTAATTATTAAGTGTCTGAGGCCAAATTTGAACTCAGGTACTCCTGACTCCAGGGCTGGTGCTCTATCCATTGGGCTACCTAGCCACCCCCAGATTGTTTTTTAAAGCTGTTTCAACTGAGAGAGGAAAGTATACACCTTCTGCAATGTGCTTAAAAAGCCCTGAATGCTCTCCTTCCTCATCTCCACATCCTGGCTTCCCTGGTTTTCTTCCAGTCCCAGTTAAAATCCCTTCTTTTATATGAAGTTTTTCTGGATCTTTCTTAATTCTTCCCTCTGTTGACTAGTTCCAATTTATACTCCAGGTAGTTTAATTGCATATTATTGCTTGCATGTTACTTCCCTCATTAGGTGGTGGGACCCTTGGCTCTCTTTGGGCCCTGCATTATTTCCCCATTGTCTGACACCAGGTAGGCACTTACCAAATGTTCATTGATTGTCTAACATCCTATTTCCACAGTTATTTCTCTTTGTGGATTAAGATATAGATCACCTTGTAGCAAAAGCATGTCCTAAGACCACCTCAACGAAGACACATACTTTTAAAGAAGTAGCATATCCTGAAAAATGAAACTATAAATTGGGGGTTCTAAAATTTTCCCATAAACATACTTATAGTTTTAAAGTTTAACCAAAGATAAGCCTGAGTTCGTGCAGTCTGGAGTAGATTTCAATGGTAAACCTAACCCTAAATTTCTATGTGGTAAGTGATTTTAATCAATCTGGATCTTTATCTGTACAATGAAAGGGTTGAACATTATGATATTTATATTTCCTTCTAGTTCTGAAATTCTATTGATCTAATACTAATGTTCATTACTTTCCAGTTCATATTGAAATATCTTCTTTTGAAGTGGCAAGATCACCTCCCCCCTTTTACTACCTCATTTCCTTTTGTGTTGTTCAATTGTTTCCAGCTCTTCATGACTCCATTTTCTTGAAAAAGATTCTAGAGTAATTTAACATTTCACCAATTCAATTTATTATGAGGAAATTGAGGCAAACAGAGTTATCACACATCTAGTGTCTGAGGTCACATTTGAACTCAGGTCTTCCTCATTCCAGATCCAGTGCTTATAAGCCATCTAGTTGCCTCACTGCCTTTTCTACATAAATGATAATATGGGAGTCATAAGAAACACATTGGCAGGTACCAGTATTCTTCGAGTCCCTAATTTGGTTCGATTAATTGCTGTTTATCTCTCCTTTGAAAGAATAGAGATATTTCTGTGAAAGTGTAACTTCACTAAGATGTTTATATCCTTCTAGAGATGAGTCCTACATGCATATATGTAAGGGTTGAAGTTTCCCATTCTCATCCCTGTTGATGTAATTATAGAAGGCTCAGATATCTCAAATATATTATCAAAAATGAATTAAGTGTAAGTGTCTAATCAGTCTGTAAAAAAGCAAAGGAAATTTTGAGTTGTCAAATGATAGCAGAGACTCAGAAAATATTTGCTGTTTGGCTGTTATATTAGGATACACTTCTTAGTTTATGTATCATATAGTGAGATAGTTCATAACTTTGTGTGTCTACAGTAGGCCAGTCAAGTGGTGGAAGAATACATCCTGAGAGATGATTGCATTAGGGAAGGAGAGGAAAGCAAATTTTTCTCCTACTATCTCACATTGAACAGGTCACAGCCCTGTGAATTTCAGAAGATTGGAAGATTCATGTGACATCCTCAATAGTGTCTTTGGAACAGCAGAGGCCGCAGAGGAAACTTTGAGATGTAGTAAAAACAAACGAGACCCTGAGGAAAGTCAGTTTTAGGCTTCTACAAGGGTATTGGTCCATAGCACCTAACAGAGATCTTTACAAAAGTGGAATTTCATAAGAGCTCCAAAAAAAAGGGGGGGAGTATTTCCCAAAGGGGGAAAAAGCACAACATGGAACTTTTTTTCTGGGGGGTGTTGTATAACAAAAGTCTTTGTGATATTTGTTTAGTTAAAAACTCTTTGTAAAAGTTAGTTGATCCTGCTTAATAATCAATGGGAGGCACACTAGTTGGGGCTCATGAACAGCAATATTAAAAATATCACCTCTCAGACTGAGTTAGGGAAATAACTCAGAGGGAATACCACACATGAATGTATAATTTGAAAATTCACATATTCAAGGTTATTTCTAAGTTTCAGAGTCAAAATGAAAAGTAGGCTACCATTATTCAAATCTATAGCAAGAACAGCTGATACATATATAGCTCTTTAAAATCTCTAAAACATTTTACATTCAATATCTCATATGGTCTTTACAATTACCTCTGAGGTATATATTAATATTCCTATTTGATTGATGAGGAAACTGAGGCTCAGCTAATAAATGTCTGAGGAAAGATTCAAAACCATATGTTTCTGACTTGACTCTAGCACTTTATATATAAAATCACTTTGAATTGTCTCACCTAAACTTTCTGTCCTTTTGAAGAAGATATGCTTAAATTATTTTGAATGTTTTTGTTTTCTTTTGATAGTTTTAGTGCCAGGATAGAGTGAACAAGTCTAGGATTGGGAGATCATGTCAGGAAGCTACCTGACCTTGTGCCTTTGGATGTTATTCCTATTTAAATACATAATTCTGTTTTTATGTCCCAAGGTGATTGACAACCTCATGTAAATGGAAAACTAAAAGGGCAGGTCAGAGGTGCTCTCCTGGGAGATATTTTATTTTAAGCAGTAACTCCTGAGCCCTTAATTATGCAATGCTGCAGAAGAAAAGGGAGGAGTACCTTCCTTCCCAGGCAGGAATACTGTGTCCTTTAGATGAGCTGAGTAGGATTTTTTTAGGTGATTTTTTTTTAACAGAAGTTGTCCTGCTAGCCCTTTCTGGGAAATGAATGAAGCTATCCTAAAGTCATTAAAAATGTGGGCTGGTAGAAAGTGTCACCTTCCATTCTAATATTCCTTTGCTGCTTCCCACTCCTTCTACCTACTACTTCCTGACCTTAACCAGAGTAGGCTCAAGAGGGAGAGTAATGATTTTCTTTTGTGACACATTCTTCTTTCTCCCAATATACACACACTACTTCTTCTCACCCTCTACACTCTTAACTCCCTATTTTCCTCCTGGTTGGAGAGTCAGATAAATGAGTTATATTTCTGGGAGACAAATAAGCAAACACCTTATGCCTCATCCCTTTCACCTGAATGGCATCCAGGTGATTCAGCTCAGAAGACACAGAGGTTAACTAAGGATTTGGGGAGATAAGTTTGTAAATCTAATTTTGCCTCTCATGACTATCTGACTTTATCACTAAGCTCTCAACTGTGAGAACAAATCTATCCTGTTAGCTGAAAATAATGCATTTTGAGCATGTTATGGTATATTTGACTTTCTAAATGGAAAGAAAGTAAAGATTCTAATTAGGGCTTCTAGTCAATATTGTGAAGGAAATAAAATTTGTTTTGGATGTCCTTTGGTTTCCCTTTGTGAAGGAACCTGTAAACACACACACACACACACACACACACACACACACACACACACACACACACACACACACACACACACACACACACACAAACACATTCCCCTTCCTGTTCCCCCCCCCCCAGGTCCTATTGCTTCAGGCTCTTCCCTTGTCAACCACAGTACTCAACTACAAAGTCTTTTTCTATTAAGTCTCTGGTGCTCTGATTATTTTCCATTGTCCTCCTCATCAAAATTAATTTGACGTGTATCATTAAAAGTTATTTCTGACCTTTGGTATCCTCATTCCTAAAAGGAGGAGATTAGATTATATAATTTCTAGAGTCACTTTGAGATGAACTGTCACCGAAAACAAACAAATCAAAGAAACAAGGGATATCTATTAAGCACTCAAGCACCCACTATGAGTTCACCTACTTAGGATATAAGAATACAATCTATCGGTTAGCAAAAAGCATTGATTTTTTTCATAGTTCCATGTAAAAATAATTTTTATCATTCATTTAAAAAAATTGAAGTTCCAAATTCTTCCCTTCCCTTCTTCTTTTTCCTTCTCATTGGAAACATAACCAATTTGATATACGGTATGCATGTGCAGGCATGCAAAACCCATTTTCATATTTGTCATATTGTAAAAGAAAAGAGAGAAAAAGAAAGTTTGAGAAAGTAAGCCTCAATCTACATTCAGACTACACCAGTTCTTCTCCTGGAAGCAGATAGCATTTTTCAACATAAGTCCTTCAGAATATTCTTAGGTCATTGTGTTGCTGAGTCAATCGTACATGATTGCTGTTACTGTTTTCCTGATTCTGTTCATAAAACATGTAAGTCTTTCCAGGTTTTTCTATTGCTCATCATTTCTTATAGCACAATAACACTCCATCACGACATCTACTACAACTTGTGTAGCCATTCCCCAATTGATAGGTATTTCCTCAATTTCTAAATTTTGCCAAAACAAAAAGTGTTGCTATAAATATTTTGTCCATATAATCCATTTCCCTTTTTTTTTTAAAAAAAGTTCTTTTGGTTAAAATTGAGTAGGAGTATTGCTGGGTCAAGGATTTTAATGTCCTTTGGGCATAGTTCCAAATTGCTCTATAGAATGGTTGAATCAGTTCATAACTCTAACAACTTGTCTCCAACATTTGTCATTTTGTGTTTCTGTGAAATTAGCCAATCTGATAGGTGTGGAGTGGTACCTCAGAGTTATTTTATATTTTTCAATTCTCTAATCAAAAGTTATTTAGATCATATCTTGAAATGACTTATAGATAGCTTTGATTTCCTCATTTGAAAATTGCCTGTGCATATTATTCATATTCTTTGACCATTTATCAGTTGGGGAATGACCTGTATTCCTATGAATTTGATTCAGTTCTTCATATATTTGAGATGGGAAGTCTTTATCAAAGAAACTTGCTGGAAAGATCTTTTCTTCCTCCCTCAAACCCCCTCCACCTCGCTAATTTTCTGTTTTCCTTAAATTTTAGTTTCATTAGTTTTGTTTTACCAAAAGTTTTTTAATTTAAAGTAATTTGGATGCTATACCATTTGGTACATATATGTTTAGTGTGGCTATTCATCATCTTTGGTACCTTTTAGTAAAATGTAGTTTCCCTGTTTATCTCTTTTAATTACATCTGTTTTCGTTTTTGCTTTATCTAAGACCATGACTGCTATCCTTGTTTTTTTATAAACTTCAGCTCAAGAAAACTATATTGTGCTCTAATCTCTCAATCCCTCATCTGTTCTCTGTATGTATCTCTGCTTCAAATGTTTCTTGTTAACACATTGTAAGATTCCTTTTTTAATCCTCTCTGCTATCCACTTCGTTTTTGTGTGAATTCATCCCATTCATATTTAGAGTTTTGGATATATTTATATTTTCCTTTCATCCTATTTTCCCCCTTTACCTTTCTCTCTCTCTCTCTCTCTCTCTCTCTCTCTCTCTCTCTCTCTAAGGTATATTTCTATGTCCAATTGAGCCAATTCTGATGAAAATAAGGTTTAAACATTGCCCACCATTTCTCCACAAAATCTTTTTCATTATTCTTTTGTTTGGGATAAGTTAATTTAGTCTACCTTTCCCTTCCCTTTCCCCCAGTGCTTCCTTCTTTCTCATTCTTAAATTTATTTTTTCATGTCATTCCATAATCAACTCACACCTATGACCTCTATCTATATGCCATATTCCCCATATATAAGATGCTTGAAATTTGGGGCCCAAAATTGGAAAAAAAATGTATTAGAGTTATTGAACTTAATTTTTATTCATCATAAAATTCATACAACTCCTCATCACTGTCAAAATTCCCATCCATTAGCTTGTCCTCATCTGCATTTGATTACGAATTGCCATCTTAGGAGAGGCTCTGTCTACTCTCCTACCTGTGCTCTAGTCTGGAGTTGACCACAAGTACTCCTTGGGTGGACGCATTCTTAGTCCATTCTATTTCATGAACCTGAAGTACAAATTGTGTCCTCCTTTGAAATCAGTCACTTCTTGTTCATCAGCAATTCCTCTTACCTTCTGCTGAACCATCTTTGTGACACAGGAATTCCAATTGCCCTTTGATTTTCCATCCCTCTCTTCTATTCCCTCTAAATTAGGTCATTTAGCTGACTCACCTCTCATGGACTTCTTCTATCATGGCATTTTCTTGGAAATCCGAGCCAGTTTTGGATTATTTTCTCAGTTGGAGGAGGAACAAACTGACATTCAGCAGAATGATGTCCATTCACTTTTGCAAACTGGTTCACTTTGATTGAGCACAGTATAAAAATCTTTTCTGAGCCATTTGTCAGGCAGAAGCTAGTAAAACATCACCTACTAGTAATAAATGTGAAACAATGAGCACAAAGACAAGCAGCACAAAAAAAGGGAGGAATACAAATAAAAAAAAAAACTACAACTTCCATATAAGTTTTTAGACCCCAAATTTTTAGAAAAAGGGTATGTCTTATACATGGGGAAATACAGTACCCTCTAACTGCCCCAATAATGATGAAGTTCCTAAGAGATGTATCATCTTTCTATGTAGGAATATATACAGTTTAACCTTATTGAATAACTTATAATTTCTCTTCCTTTTTTTACTTTTCTATACTTCTCCTGAGTGTTGTATTTGAAAGTCAAATTTTCTATTTAGTTTTGGTCTTTTCTTCTGAATGCTTAAATATCTATTCCCCCACCCTAAGGATTATATTCAATTTTTTCTGGGCAGGTGATTCTTAGTTGGAATTCTAGATCCTTTGGCCTTGAATATATCATATTCTAAACCCTCTGATCCTTTAATATAGAAACTACTAAATCTTATGTTATCTTGGCTATGGCTATATGATATTTGAATTTTATGTTTCTGACTGAAGTATTTTCTCTTTGATCTGGAATTTGACTATAATATTCTTGGAAGTTTTTATTTTGGGACCTTCTTAGGACATGATTGATGAACTCTTTCAATTTCTATTATAGCCTTTGGTTCCACTATATCAGAATAGTTTTCCTTGATAATTTATTGAAAGACAATATCTATGCTTTTTTTAAAATTATGGCTCTCAGATAATTCAATAATTCCTAAATGATCTCTCTTGAGATCATGTTTTAGGTCAATTGTTTTTCCAGTGAAATACTTCACATTTTCTTCTATTTTTCATTTTGTTTTATTGTTTTTTGATGTTATGTGGAGTCATTATTAGTTTCCACTTACCTAATTCTAATTTTTAAAGAACTGCTATTTTTGAAAATGGCAGCAGAAAGCTAGGAAACTCAGAGAGCTTTTTTCAAAAAAAATTAAGCCTCTAAATAGACCCTGAAGTAAGTGAAGCAATAAAAAGCAGAATGAAATAAGTGCTCAACTCAAGATATTATGGAGGAATTTCAGTAAAGGTCAATAAAATTGGGAGTATAACCCAGCTTAGATGGCTGGAAAGTCAGTGGCAAGTTCTTAACCACAGCATAGCTCAGGTCTGGGTTCAGCAAGCCAGCAGTACAGCAGACCAACTGTGAGATCTCAATCATAGCTTGGAAGACAAAGTTTGATCCCCAGGATTACTGAGGCAACAGGTGGAACTGAGTTGTGTTACCTTAATGCAAGGAACAAACTGCTAACATCTGAAACACCACAGGCAATGCCATGGGCAGGTGGTAAGCCAGGGACCAAGCCCTAGTCCTAGCACAATACACTTGGAACTGTGCCCCCTTTGCTCCAAGAACATAATTGAACTATCAAAATGAGCAAAAAATAAAAAAAAGTGTGGACCATAAAAAACTATCTTTCTGAGTGGGATGATAAAAATGCCATATCAGAAGAGGAAAGCAATGACAAAATGCCTACATGTGAAGTCTCCAAATGGTTTTGGAATTGATCTCAAATCCAAGAAGACTTTGTGGAAGAGATCAAAAAGTATTTTTAAAAAACAAAGAGGCAGAAGAAAAAAAGGAGAAAAGAACTGAGAGTCATTCAGGAAAAATTATGAAAAAGTGACTAAAGAAAATAATATCTTTAAAAGTAAAATTGGTCAAAAGGAAAAAGAAATCAACTCCTTTAAAATTAAAAAATGACCAAATGGAAAAGTAGTTTAATTTATTAAAATGTGAAATCAGGGGCATCTATGTGGTACAATGGATAGGACACCAGCCCTAGAATCAGGAGGACCTGAGTTCAAATCAGGCCTCAGGCACATAATAATTATCTAGCTATGTGACCTTGGGCAAGTTACTTAACCCAACTGTCTTGCAAAAACAACAAAGAATAGAAAAATTACCCAACTGGAAAAGGAAACATAAAAGCTAATTGAAGAAAATAAAATTAACAATTATAATTGGACAAATTGAAACTAAGGACTCTATGACTCACCAAGATTCCAACAAACAAAACCAAAAGGTTTAAAAATAGATGAAAATTAAAGTACTTCATAGGAAAAACAACTGACCTGGAAAATAGATCCAGAAGAGATAATTTATAAATTATCCATCTACTTGAAAGCCATGATCAGAAAAAGAACCTGGACAGTATCATGCAAGAAATTAGAATGGACAACTGCCCCAAAACTTTGAACAAGAAAATAAAATAGTTCTTGAAAGAATCCATTCATCATCCATAGAAATAATCCCAAAACAAAAATTCCAAGAAATATTGTGGCTAAATTTCAGAATTCTCAGTCAACGAAAAAAATGCAACACACTGCCAAAAAGAAGCAGTTTAAATCTTAGGTAGTCATAGTCAGGATTGCACAGGACTTAACAGTTTAAACATTAAAGGATCAGAGGGCCTGGAATATAATTTTCTGAAGAGCAAAGGAGCTTGGATTACAACCAACAATCAACTACCTTGAAAAATTCAACACATTCTCTCAGGGGGAAAAATGAAGTTTCAATAAGATGGCAGACCAGAACTGAACAAAAAACTTGATATACAAAAGGAGTCAAGAGCTGCATAAAAAAGGAAAACAGAAAGAAAAAAATATTAATCAATAAGACTAAGGAAAAAATATTAATCAGTGAAACTAAGGAAAAAAGTTAGTCGATAAGACTAAATAAGAAGACAATACCTGAAACTCTTGATAATTCTATTTTTCTTAGAAGAGTTGAAAGGAAGATACTTAGTGAGGGTATGGTTATTTTCTATTGGGATAGCTGGAGGGAGAGTACTTGGACATAGGGCATGGGTATAGATTGATAAAGATGTTATGGAAATCAGGATAGTTGTATTTTTATTGGGACTGCTGGAGGAAAGGTTTTTGTATAGAAGGTATGGGTATAAATCAATTACAGTGTGATGATGCCTGACTCTTGAGAATTATACTCCTATCTGAACAGTTGAAAGGAGTATACTTTGATAGAGAGTGTGAGTACAAGACAGGTATAGAATAATGAAGACTTGAAATAAAGTATTATCCTGAGAAAAGAATATGGAGACATTAGAGGATATTTAGCACCATATGAAGGGGCACAAAGGACCTATCATAGAAGAGAAAGTAAGGGTAATAAATCTTAATCTTAACAGATTCACTTAAAAGAGTGAATTATATACATTCCTGATTGGGTTTAGAAATTTATCCTACCCTACAGGGAAATAGAAAGGAACAGGGGAAAGGACAGTGTGAGGCAGGGAAAGTCAAAAGCAAAACCACACTGATGAGGAGGGACAAAGGGGTAGGAGAAAGAAAAGAACAAATGGAGGAAGATAGGATGGAGGGAAAGAAAAAAGGACTTGTACAAATAAAACTAATGCAACCAAGATTAGAAAGAATGTAGAAAGCTAGGAGACACTTTTCATAGCTAGTGTTTCTGTAAGAAATGAATGAATGGACTTTGGAAAAGCTTGGAAAGATTTGCATAAACTCATATTGAGTGACATGAGTAGAACCAGAGAACACTGTACACATTAATAGCAGCATTGTGAGATGATCAACTATGATGAACATAGCTCCTCTCAGCAGTTCTTCAATCAAGGACAATTCTGAAAGATGTTATGAAAAATGCCTTACATATCCAGAGAACAAAATTATGGAGTCTGTCTACAGAGCAAAGCATATTATGTTTATTTTTTAAAACTTCTTTTATGTTTTTTCTTTTTCTTTTATGATCCTTTTCCCCTTTAGTTTTCTAATTCTTCTTTCACAATATGCCTAATATGGAAATGTGTTAAATGTGAAAATATTTTAAGCATGATTATATATGTATAATCTACATCATACTGTTCACCACCATAGGGAGGAGGAAGGGAAGAGAGGGTGGTAGAAAAATGTGAAACTCAAAAGCTTGCAAAGGGATGAATGTAGAAAAATGTCTTTGTATGTCACTGGAAAAAATAAATAAAGAAGGAAAAAATAAGTTCCTGTTGACTGACTTAATTAATAATAAAATTTGATTCAGTCCTCTGTATATTTTAGTAATGAGGTAATGAGTCCTTTGTCATAAATACTGTTGTAAAAATTGTTTTGCAAATTACTATATTTCTTTTGATCTTGGTTACACTGGTTTTATCTATGAAAAAGCTCTTTAATTTAATGTAATCAAAATTATCTAGTTTGTTTTAATGATAATCTCCATTTCTTCATTGGTCATAAACTGCTTTCCTTTCCATAGATGACAGATAAACTACTCCTTGATCTTCAAATTTGCTTATAATATTGTTTTTTATGTCTAAATCCTGTATCCATTTTGATCTTCTCTTGGTATAGGGTGTTAGGTGTTGATCTAATCTAAGTTTCTTCCATACTAACTTCCAATTTTCCCAACAGTTTTTATTGAAGAGAGTTTTTATCCCAATATCTGGACTCTTTGGGTTTATCAAACAGCAGATTACTATAATCATTTCCTGCTATTGCACCTAATCTATTCCACTGATCTACCACTCTATTTCTTAGCCAATACCAGGCAGTTTTGATGACTGATGTTTGATAATATAATTTTAGATCAGGTAGGGCTAAGTCACCTTCTTTTGTACTTTTTTCATTAAATCCCTAGAAATTCTTGACTTTTTATTTCTTAATATAAATTTACTTGCAACTTTTTCTAACTCATTAATTTTTTTTGGAATTTTGATTGGTAGGGCACTAAACAGGTAATTTAGTTTTGGTGGAATTGTCATTTTTATTATGTTAGCTCGGGCTATCCACGAGCAGTTGATGTTTATCCAGTTATTTAAATCTGATTTTATTTGGATGAGAAATGTTTTGCAATTGTTTTCAAAAAGTTTTTGAGTCTGCCTTGGCAGATAGAATCCCTGGTATTTTATACTGTCTGAGGTTACTTTGAATGGGATTTATCTTTCTAGCTCTTTCTGCTGTATCTTGCTAGTCATATATAGAAATGTTGAAGATTTATGAGGATTTATTTTATAGCCTGCAGTTTTGATAAAGTTGCTAATTATATCTAGTAGCTTTTTTAGATGATTTTTTGGATTCTTTAGGTATAGCATAATGTCATCTGCAAAGAGTGAGAGTTTTGTCTCTTTCTTATCAATTCTAATTCCTTAAATTTCTTTTTCTTCTCTTATTGCTGAGGTTAACATTTCTAATAAAATATTGAATAGTAGTGGTGATAATGGGCATCCTTGTTTCACCCTGATATTATTGAGAATGCTGCTAGACTATCCCCATTGCACATAATGCTTGTTGATGGTTTGAGATAGATACTGCTTATTATTTTAAGAAACAATCCATTCATTCCTACACTCTCTAGTGTTTTTAGTAGGAATGGGTGCTGTATTTTTCAAAAGCTTTTTCACATCTATTGATATAATCATATGATTGCTGATAGCATTTGTTACTGATATAATTAATTAGACTAATAATTTTCCTAATGTTAACCCAAACTTGCATCCTTGGAGTAAATACTACTTGGTCATAGTGTATTATCCTAGTGATAACTTGTTGTAATCATTTTGCTAAGATTTTATTTAAGCTTTTGGGATCTATATTCATCAGGGAAATAGGTCTATAATTTTCTTTCTCTGTTTTAACTCTACCTGGTTTAGATATCAGCACCATATTGGTCTCATAGAGAGAGTTCTGTCTTCACCTATTTTTCCAATATAGAATTGGAATCAATTGTTCCTTAAATGCTTGATAGAATTTACTTGTGAATCATCTGTCCCTTACGAAGTTCAATAATGACTTCTTGAATTTCTTTTTCTGACATATGGTTGTTTAGGTATTTAATTTCCTCTACACTTAACCTGGGCAACTTATATTTTTATAAATATTCATCCTTTTACTTAGATTGTCAAATATATTGGCATAGAGTTGGGCAAAATAATTTCAAATCATTACTTTAATTTCTTCCTCATTGGTGGTGAGTTCACCTTTTTCATTTATGATACTAGCAATTTGGTTTTCTTTTTTTTTTTAATCAAGTTGACCAGAGGTTTATCAATTTTGTTGTTTTTTTCATAAAACCAACTCTTAGTTTTACTTATTGTTTCAATATTTTTCTTGCTTTCAATTTTATTAATTTCTCCCTTAAGTTTTAGAATTTATAATTTGGTATTTAATTGGGGGGGGTTTTTAATTTTTTTTTCCACTAATTTTTAGCTGCATATTTAGTTCATTTATTTCCTCTTTCTCTAATTTATTCCTGTAAGCATTTAAAGATATAATATATCCTCTGACAGCTGCCTTGAGTGAATCCCATAGGTTTTGGTATGTTGTTTCATTATTGTCATTATCTAGGATGAAATAACTAATTCTTTCTATAATTTATTGCTTGGTCCAGTAATTTTTTTAAAATGAGGTTATTTAGTTTCCAATTAGTTTTGGGTCTGTGTCTTCCTGGTCTAGTATTGCATATGATTTTTATTGTATTATCATTTGAGATAGATATATTTACTATTTCTGCCTTTCTGCAGTTGATTATTAGGTTTTCATGCCCTTAATGCATATACATGGTCAATTTTTGTGTAAGTGCCACATACTGCAGGAAAAAAAAGTATATTCCTTTCTATCCCCATTAAGTTTCCTTCTTAAGTGTATCATATCTATGTTTTCTAATCTATTTATCTCCTTAACTTCCTTCTTGTTTATTTTAGATTTATCTAAATCTGAGAGTGTGAGGTTGAGGTCTCCCACTAATAGAGTTCTGCTATCTATGTCTTCCTGTAGCTCTTTCAAATTCTTCTCTATGAATTTAGATGCTATACCATTAGGTATATACACATTTAGTATTGAAATTACTTTATTGTCTATGGTACCTTTCAGGAGGGTATAGTTTCTTTCTTTAGCACTTTTAATGCTATTTTTGCAGCTGCTTTGTTTGAGATAAGGATTACTACCCCTTCTTTTTTCACTTCAGCTGAAGCAAAATATATTTTACTCCAGCCTTTACTCTATGTGTATCTCTCTGCTTCAAGTGAGTTTCTTGTAAGTAGTATTTTAATCCACTCTGCTATTCACTTATGGTTTCTTTGTTTGTTTTTGTTTTTGTTTTTTTAGTTTTGCAAGGCAATAGGGTTAAGTGGCTTGCCCAAGGCTACACAACTAGGTAATTATTAAGTGTCTGAGGTCAGATTTGAACTCAGGTACTCCTGTCTCCAGGGCTGGTGCTCTATGGACTGCACCAAGTAGCCACCCCTAATTATGTTTTAAGAGAGAGTTCCTCCCATTCACATTCAAAGTTATAATTACTAACTCTTTATTGCCTTCCATGCTATCTTCCCTCTGTTTGTATTTCCCCCCCTTTTTCCCTTTATCCATATTCCTCAGTGTTTTTTTTTTCTGAATACTGACACCTTTAGTGTGTTGGCCCTCCTATATCAATTCCCCTCCCCTTTCCCTTTTCCGCTTCTTCTCTCCCTTCCTTCTGTTAGTTCCCCTTTTTCTCCCTCTCCCCATCCTCTCCTTCCCCTTTACCCCCTTTTAATACTTGAAAGGTAAGATAAGTTTCTTAGCTTAACTGAATGCTTGTGTAAGTTAACTTTAAGCCGAGTCTGTTGAGATGAAGATTCAGGTGGGTTTCAGCTCCTCCCTTCTTCCCCTCTATTACAAGAGGGCTTTTTTACTTCTTAATGTAATGAGATTTACCCCATTCAATCTCCTCCATCTTCCTGTCTCCTTCCTGTCCCCCACTTTTAAGGCAGTATTGTTTTTAAATCATTCTGTTTGAGTCACAGAAAAGTCATAAGTGTTCATCACTTCTGGCTAAGTATATTCTCTCTAATAGAGTTACAATTCTCAAGACTCATGAGTATTTTTCTCTGGGGGGGGTATAGTCAGTTTCATATTATTAGATAGCAGTTTTTTTCCCCCTTTACCACTTTTTTCTACCTTTTCATGTGTCTCTTGAGTCTTCTGTTTGATGTGCAAATTTTCTATTAAACTCTGGTATTTTCATTAGGAAATGTTGGAAGTATACCATTTTGTCAAATGTCCATCTTTACCCCTGGAAGAGAAGGTTCAGCTTTGCTGTGTAGTGAATTCAGGGCTACATTCCAATCTCTTTTGCTCTTCAGAATATCTCATTCCAGGCCCTTCAATTCCTTAATGTTGATGCAGCCAGGTCCTGTGTAATACATACTGTGGTTCCTTGGTATCTAAATTGTTTATTTCTGACTGCTTGCAGGATTTTCTCTTTTATCTGATACTTCTAGAATTTGGCCACAATATTCCTTGGTGTTTTCATTTTAGCATGTCTTTCTGGAAGGGATCAATATATTCTTTCAGTAAATATTTTGCCCTCTGGTTCCATGATATCAGTACAGTTTTCCATCACTATATCCTGTAATATTAAATCCAGGTTTTTTTCTCTTCAATGTTTTCAGGAAGATCTATAATTCTCAGGTTGTTCCTTCTTGATCAGTTCTCGAGGTCAGTGTTTTGCTGATGAGGTATTTTACATTTTCTTCTATTTTTTTGATTTTGTTTAACAGACTCTTGATGTCTCATGAAGTCATTAGTTTCCACAGACTCCATTCTTTTTTTAGAGAAGAATTTTCTTCATTTACTTTTTGCAACTCCTTTTCCAATTGGTCAATTCTATTTTTGAAAGAGTTTTCTATTTGACCAATTGA
The DNA here is from genome assembly GCF_037893015.1 of Macrotis lagotis. Classification (NCBI taxonomy): domain Eukaryota; kingdom Metazoa; phylum Chordata; class Mammalia; order Peramelemorphia; family Peramelidae; genus Macrotis; species Macrotis lagotis. The sequence continues at coordinate 301,553,276 of NC_133666.1, forward strand.
GGTTTTGAGAGAATTATTTTCTTTTTGCATTTGTCCAATTGTATTTTCCAATGATTTGTTTTCTTGTTGCAAGGTGTTGTCTCGCCCAAATTTTCCAATTGATTTTTTAAACTCCTTCCTTATTTCTTCAAGGAAGTCTTTCTGTGCTGGAGACCAGCTCATATTCTCCTTAGAGGTTATGGGTCTCTGCATTAGGGCCTTTTCCTTCTAGGAATTTTTCCATGGACCTTCCTTTTCGCTGATCTTTTGTTATTTTCCTAAGACCTTATGTTGGTGAAGGGCTGATTCACAGAAGTTTGGTGTTGAGATCCCTAGAGGCTTTGTTCACTGGGTTTAGTAACTCCAAGTGGGCTGGCCAGTAGGTTGTCTTGGTTGCTTTCTCTGGAGTGTCTGTGATGTTAATTTGAGGCCCTCTCCCTTAGCTTGGATGGGATAGATGGAGCTGTTGGGTATTTTTGTCTTTGATAAATGGTGGGTTTTACCCTAGGGCAAGGTAATTGCTCTCCCTATTTAGGGCTGAGGGAGGTGTGCTGCTCATACCTTAGCCTGGAACAGAGGTGAGCTGTAATTGTATTTGGTCTGGGAAGAGGCTTCAGCTGAAATGAAGGTATGACTGCAGCTCTACTGCACTGGAACTCTCCCTCCAGCTCTGCTGGCAAACTCCAGGCCATCAGTGCCACAACCAGTGCCTCTTCTCTGTAGTTGACCCATGCCCCCATGGCCAATCAAGCTTGCCCTGCTTTTAGGCTTTCTGGCTCTAATCTGCCCTGCTGATCAGGCTAGTGGAGCTCTCAGACTAGCCCACCCCATTGCACATCAGGCTGGTCGCACTTTCAGGGTCTCAGGATCTCGCCCACCTTACTGATCAGGCTAGTTGAGTTCTCAGGCTCTGACCCTGTCCTGTGCTTTGGTCAGAGTTTGCCCTCTGCACCTGGCTTAACCATGACCCTGGAGGACAAACCTTGAGGTAGATCTTCTAATTTGTCTTTCTGGGTTTTATAGATTGGATTTCTGTTAAGAGGTTTGTTTCATATTTATATATGAGGGAAGATCAGGAGACTTTAGCACTGTGCCTGTCTTCTCTCTGCCATTTTGTCCGGAAGTCCAGCAAATTCTATTTTTAAGGAGTTCTTTTCTTTAGTGAATTTTTATCTCTTTTTCCATTTGACCATATTTTTTTTTGAGGAGTTCTCTTCATTGGAATTTTGTGCTTCTTTTATTATTTGGAATTTTTTGTTTTCTCAGATGTTGTTTTCTTCAGTATTATTTGTGCCTCTTTCACCATGCTTTTGACTATTCCCCTCTCTCATGAGTTTCTTAAATCACTCTCATTTATTTTGCCAAGTTTTACTCTATCTCTTTTATTTGATTTTAAAAATCCTTTTTGATCTCTTCCAGAAAAAAATTCTTTTCAGGCTGAAACTCTCTCATATATTTCTTGAAGCTTTGAATATAAAGCTATTTTGACATTGTTTTCTTCTGAGTTTATGTTTTGATCTTCCCTGTTACCTTGGCAACTTTCTTTGGTCAGGTCCTTTTTTATTGATAATTCATTTGTTTCAGCCAATTTTTGTAAAAGTTTGACTCTCCTCCTGGATTAGAGGGGCCACTGTCTTAAATGTCAACTTTTATTTTTGTTTTTGTATCTTGTTTTCAGAGATACCTCTGAGGGTCTGTGGGTTTTCAGTTCTTCCAAAGAGGTATGATTTATGGAAAGGTGTGGTCATTGCTCCCTTGGATTGTGCGTTGGATTGTGAATGACCACAAACACTCTTTCCCGTCCTGCAACTGTGTCCAGAGTTCCTGCTCCTGCTAGTGCTCCTCTTCACCCTGGAATTGTGATTGTGATTAAAAATTACATTTGTGCAAAGCAACAGAATTCTGCTACCAGTGCCAACAAAGGGAAACTGATTTAGTCATTCTCCAAGACCTACTATTAACTTGCCATGACCTCTACTGGACTTTGCTCCATTCTCACCCTAGCAAGACAGATCTTTCCTGTTTCTCTTTTAAGTTGTCTTGGTCTGAAAAAAAATGATTTCCCCTCCCTTTATTTTTATTCTGTTGCTTCAGAATTCATTTTGAGATGCTATTTTAATGTTGTTCAGAGAACCTGGAAGAGCTCAAGTTAGTCTTTGCCTATACTCTGCCATCTTGGTTTAACTCTAACAACGTATTTTGTTCCAGGTACTATGCTAAGCACCAGCTAAATATAGTCAAAAATATGATCCTTCAAGGAATTCATATTTTATTGGGAGAACAGCATGCAAACAAATGACTAGTCATAGTATAAATGGACAGTAATTTCAGAAGTGAAGGCACTAATTGTAGGAGGATTTTTTGGGGGTGGGGTGGGGGTGGGGACACAGGTGGTCTCCCATGAAAAATCTTCCAAAATGTGGAGTTTGAGCAGAATTTTGAAGGAAGCCAGAAGGTGAAGTCAAGAAGAAAGGACATTCAGTGCTTGGGGAATGACCAATGATGTCACCTTACTGGGGTAGGGGGTAGATAGAGGGATTCTGGGGTCAATTAAACCTGGCTAACTACAGCTGGTTGTTAAATTTTTCATTGTGATCATTTACACTTTGGCATCAACAAACACTATATATATATATATATATATATATATATATATATATATATGTATGTGTGTATATATATCAAGACTTGCATTTAAGAAAGTGTTGGAAAAACTATGAATGCAGATGAAAACAAATTGTATCATGTTCATATCATTATTAGTATTATTCTGCAGAACAGTTATTCCTAAAGAAATGCAGGAAGGGATCACACTGTGAAAAGCTTCATGTGCCAAAAAGAAGATTTTATTTTATAAATGAGGAAACTGAGGCTTAGATTGGTTAAATGATTTAACCTGTCCCTCTGATAGTAAATAGCAGAGTGCAAGTCAAAACAAGACTCCTATGTCAAACCTTAATACCTTGGGGGAATGAAATTTAAGACTCCCAGAGAAGAATAAGATAATCATTTTTGTCCCATTTTTACCTAACTTCAAACATCAGTTTATAAATAAGGACATGAAGACACTACAGAAACTTTATTTCCAATTTGCTTTTTGCTTAAAAATAAAGGAAACACTTCCTTCAAAGAAAGAAATAATCTTTTCCACACTCAACTGTGAGATTCTGTCTCATCATTGTCTTTTTCCTTTTCATCTACTAGGGCATCACAAAGAAAGTAGAGGACCTTGCCTTCATCTTCTCCCCTATAATCAACAAATAAAACCTTGTGACAAGAATTAATATAATCTATCTCCATAAAAGTTTACATTATCATGCAAAATTTTGATGCCACATGTATGTAGTTCATAAGAATCCATTGAACCCTGGACTGACATGTTGTAGTTGGATGCCACCAGTTAGAGATGGATCATAATGCAGGCCATCTGTAATTTCTGCATGAGTTGCCAGCTTGGAAGTACAGCTAGTAGTTTAACTGTCCTCTTCAGAATGTATTATTGGTGTAAGCAAACTTCAAACTTCATAGCTTTGAATCATCTCTCTCTGCCTGTCCTTAGTAGCTACCAATATTTGGAGTTGATTTGAATAGACTTTCTATATCCATAATCTGATCAACTGATTCATATTGTTATTAATGGGTGATAACCCTTATATCCTGCCAAAGGTATTTGCATTGTAATAAGAACTTTATGGAGATACATACCTTTACTCAAAGGTGTGAATCTCTCATATGGAATTTTAGTGCTTTTGGCAGGTGAATACACAGAGATTTTGAGAAAAAAAGACCAGAATCAGCAATACTTCACACAAAGATTCAAAGAATATAGCACCACTTTGGCTCATGTTTTGTTTATCTTTATCATCTCATACATCACAAAGTAGTACTTATTCAGGGATGCTGTAAGGAGCAAATGAGATAATGGATGTAAAACATTTTTCAAATGTTAAAAAGCTATGTAAATACCAGTTATCATTATTTTTATTAGCCTCTAATCACCAGGCCTATAGTCTGATGATAACTTCATTTTCTGAGTCTTTTACTACACTCCTGCTGAGTTCAATGTACTGTTTATTGGGCAATATAGGGGTATACTGGTAAATATTTAATAACTGCTCTTCAGAAAATAAAAAAAATCTAGATATATGCACTTTTAAGAATAAATTGAATTATCAGCTTTTCTTAAGTCTAGATAATAAACAAAATAATAAATCAAACTCTGATTTTCATTGTTTGTTGATTTCCAAATCTAAATACCCAACTGAAAATTTAACACTTGCACTAGTTTGAGCTGCCTCCAAGACACACCTAGTGGTATCTCACTTCTTACACATCTTAAAAGATCACTCCATAGTGCTAAAAGTCATGGGAAGAGGTATAAAAGATCAACATAAGATCTAAGACCCCCTCTCACCATTAACCCTTAGAATAAAATTCATAATTCTGGGGAAATTTATTGATTTTGAATCAATTCATTTACCCTAAAACCTTTCTTAATGTTTCTTAGAATCACAATAAACTGGGGAATTTTTTTTCCTGGCAACTTCCCTGTCAAGTTTTCTTATCATCTTGGCATATTCTCCTGAATCACTAGGGAATATGGACTTGGGTATTTATCCTTAAACTATTGAGTTATGACCATTGAAAAGAACACAACTTATATATACAATGGACAAAAGGAAATATTTGTAATTTTCCCCATTTAAATACATGTAAAAAAAAAAGCATGAATAGAGCTTATATGCACCTAAATCATGATTTTACAGGTATGCTTGTATTCAATCATCATCTGGTAACAAATAAATTAATCAAATGAGTTATGGCTTTATGCTAAGTTTAAGATAGTTTATTCAATATATTTATGTTTTTATTTTCTACTACTCTGACGTTGCTATAGTAAAAATTTAAGACTACTGTTCTTGTGTTAGGAATGCACATCATTCATCATTAGAAATGCAATTTAAAAATTAATTGAGTTCCTCAAATTCCTTTCCTTTGATTTAAATTTACTACATCCCTGCTGAGTTCAATGTGATGTTTATTGTGAAATGCAGGACTGTACTGGTAAATATTTAATAAACAAACTCTTAAGAAAAAGAAAAAAGTTTACATACACTTTTAAGAATTCTATGAATGTTATGTATTGTTCAGTTGTTCATTTGTGTCTGACTCTTTGTGACCCCTTTTGAGGCTCTTTGCAAAGGTACTGGAGTGATTTGCTGTTTCCTTCTCCACCTCATTTTATGACAAGGAAACTGAGACAAACAGGGTTAAGTGACTTGCTTGGGATCACATAGCTAGTAGTGTCTAATACCTAATTTGAACTCATGAGAATGAGTCTTCTTATTTCCAAGTCTAATGTTTCAAAGAAAACCATTATATAATTGGAGAAAAAAAGTAGGAAACTAAAAAATGCCCCTCAAAGTCTTGATGTCTAATAGTCCCAGAGAGTCTTATCACTCACCACTGCCTTTGAACTGACAGATAATCATGGCCCTAGCCACTTGTACAATTCTACTGCTTTCACATTTAAAGATATTGTGTTAGGTAATTCTCCATATTCTGTACTTTCTTCTCCTTTTTTTCTCCTAAATTAGGTATTGAGTATTTCAACACATTTTATGAAAGTTAGCTTTCTTCCCATAGCACACAGTTTGTTGTAATGTTGTAGAATGAGAATGAAGAAGGAAAGGAAGAGCTAGAGAAGAATAATCAAGATTAGCTTGTTTCTATTATTGTTCATTCTAGTCAAATAGTCTTATTTCTCAAGTATATTTTGAATTGGGTTCAGATACCTTATATGAAATTCTCTTAGAGCAAATTATGTAGATTCTAGATGCTTTCATCTAGAATTTTTTTGTCTAGAGCACACCAGACCTAAAATCAATAGAGATTTCAGTTCAAATTCCATTTTTCTAGTTCTAACTAGTTGTGACCCTCTGAATGAGTCCCAATACCTTTCTGAGCCTCAGTTGCCTTTTCTGTAATATGGTGCTATTTTATACTTGTGGCATTTAATCCATAAAATGGTTGAGAAGATTAAATAAGGTACTGAATTTAAAGCAATATGTAAAAGGTATCTAAAACTAGTACAACTTGAAGCTGCTAAATTTTGGGTGTCATACTACTAAAGTTCAAAACTTCACTAAGTATTTTAGGATACTTTTAATTAATTCACTCATATGTAGAGAGCAAAGTGAAGGAAAACTGTTTTAAAAACTAAGTAAAGGGATATAAACCCATGCCTACCCTTTGGCCTATGGGTGCCACTGCTATTCCACATTCCAGAAGAGGTGAAATACAGGAAGAAAAGAACCTATATGTATAGGGATATTTATAGCAGCTCTTTTCTAGTGGCGAGGAACTGGAGATTGAGGGAATGCCCATTGGTTGGGGAGTGGCTGAACAAACTGTGGTATATCATTGAGATGAAATGCTGTTCAGTTATGGGAAATGATGAACAGGATTCTCTCAAAAAAAAAACCCTTAAATGAGCAGATGCAATGGGAAATATATTGAATACAAAGTAACAACAATATTGCAGGATAATCAGCTATGAATGACCTATCTTTTCTCAGCTATGACCCAAGAGAACTCTGAAAGACTTATGATAAAGAATGTTATCCATTCCAAAGCCAGAGCTGATAGTGTCTGAATACAGACTGAAGCATTTTTAAAAATACAAAAAACAAAAACAAAGTAACTAGTAAGAACAAATGCCAAAAATCTGATTGTGGTCTATTTGGGATATTCATCAAGAATTAAATCTATTTGACCTTTGTGGAGAACTTCTCTACCAACCTTATTAGGTTAATCAAACTTTTTCATTTTTATTTAATTTTCATTATTTAAATACTGCAGTCCAAATTCCAGGCTGTCAAATTAAGTTTTCAACTTGGAAATAGTATAGACAGTATTATACCCCAAAGTCTTCTGCCTAGTTATTATCCTCAGCAGCTATTAACTCCCACAGGAAGTAAGGAAGTTATGAATTTTTTTACTGCACAATTTCTAATAGGCAAAAAATGGAAAATGACTCCAAAAAGGAATGAAAATAAAATTAGAAAATGGAAACTTGAAATATATCCATGTACCCTGTGCTAAGGGAACTTGGGGAAAACTCAAATGACAAGTAAGCTAGATTTTTTATTTTTATAGGTCCCTGAAAATAAAGTTTTACTTACTTGGTAAGTATGTGACAAAGCAAGTTAATGTTAATGAAGAACTTTTTAGAATCAGAAGAGATTTAATACTTCCCACAGGCAGCAAAAGACAATCTTATAAATAGATGTAGTGGGCTTCAACCTAATTCTTACAGGAACAAAAGAGTCTGGAATTACTCTGCAGGAGAGGCAGCAATGGGAAGGAAAAGGAACACTGAGTTTAGAGGAGAGAGCTGGGTTCGAAATTTGTGCCTGTTGCTTCCTATAGGCAGTGATGACATCACTGCTATATCATGTGTTATATGTGATGACATCATGCTGCATAAAGAAGGCTGGGTTTAGAATCAGAAAGATATAGGTTCATGTTCTACCTTTGACACACAGTTACAGTGTGTCTAAGAGCTAATCAGAATCTCTCAGAACCTTCAAATAACTAAGACTATATGTTGTGAATTAGAGTTCATCTGCATCTTATGGAGGAAGCTTCCATGCTGGGAATTCCACACACAGATGAAATCACAAGCCTGTCCCCCTCCCCTCAATATCTTATCCCCAACAGGCACATGCGTATTGGGAGAAGGGGTTAGAAAGAGAGCAATTTAATTCAGTTTTGTTAAAATAAAAGAAACCATACCAAAAAACTCATCAACAAAATAGCAGGGGTTTTTTCTCTCTAAAGAAAACCTAGCAATTTAATTGATTAATTTAAGAATGAAATTACATCTAATTAAAGGTTTTTGTGTCTATCAACATTTGCTTTTTCTAACCAGTTTACATATGTAGACATAGTCTGTACTTATACATACAAAACAGTGTTTAGTATTTTGTCTAAATTGATTGGTTAAATAAAATTTTAAAAACATTTTATGCTTTTGGACAATTGGTTATTTTGTGTGCAAGACACCAAATAAATGGTTGGATTTAATGTTTCTTTTTCATTTAGTTGTTTTGGCACTTTGTGTGTATTTTGTCCGTACTGTGATTTTACTGAGAACAATGATATATTGGGTAGATAACTATAGGTTTGCTTAGTGCTTATCACAAACATTCTTTTCTGCTCTGTTTGTAACATTCCAATATTCAATTTGTGACAGGAATCCTACCCAGGATTTCAATTTTCCATTGACCTAGCAAAATCATTCAGCTAGGGCAACTGGTTTGTATGTTATCTGGCCTTTCAACCTGCCCAAACCAAAGATGACTGTGCCTCTCTAATAATGGGCAAATTGGTATTCTGGAAGTAATCCAGGAATCGTAGCTGAGTGTCATTAGTGAGAGTACTCAACCTAAGTTACAAGAGCAGTAATCATAACATGTCTGAAAATTCACTAAACTGTATATACCCCTGTACATTCCCTTTGACCCAGGAATGCTACTATTACTAGACCTCACCCCCAAAGAAATATATATATATATATATTTTTGTTGTTGTTGTTGTTGTTGTTGTTGTTGTTTTTTTTTTAGATTTTTCAAGGCAATGGGGTTAAGTGGCTTGCCCAAGGCCACACAGCTAGGCAATTATTAAGTGTCTGAGACCGGATTTGAACCCAGGTACTCCTGACTCCAAGGCTAGTGCTCTATCCACTGCGCCACCTAGCCGCCCCTCCAAAGAAATATATTAAAGAGGTAAAGGAACCCATGCACATTAAACTACATGCAATAAAAATACATTAAGGAAAATTGTCAGAGACTGGATCTGAGCAAAACAAATAGTTGTTGTCTTTCTTGAGAAAGGACAGACTCAAAGATATCACACCGAAGGTGCGTCAAAGAGTTGCATCAAAGGTACAGTCAAGGAAGATTATACGGCCTAACACAGTCTCCCCCCACTCCCAGCCCTTCCCTTTCAACCCATTTGTTGGATCTCCAGGAATACAATCTATTTGTGAAAAGTTACCCCAGCAACAAAGAAAAGAATGAAGTGCTTTCCTAAAATATTACCTCACCATCCAGATGGTAAGGAGACATAAAAAAAGATCCTAATGACCTTCATAACTATAACTATCTTAGCTAAAATATGAAGTAATGTCTCTGACTAGAAACTTCTCCTAGTTAGTAAGAATAGCTTATCATAAAACATGTGGCACATGGGTTTCTTTTGGAATGCAAAGTCTTTCTAGGAATAGTCTACTGCCCTCCCAGTCTGTAAAAAATAGTCTTATCAAGAAGATAGCTGCTTACTTGGAATGCAAGGTCTTTCTTAACTCTGAGAGGACTTCACTAGGAATATTCTATTTAAAATGATGTCTCTTAACCCTTTACTAGGAATATTCCTAGGAAAACTATTTATAGAAGCAAATAAATAGCAAAACTATTTATAGAAGGGAAGAAGAGCCAAGATGGTAGAAAAAGGTAGTCACTCACCTGAGTTCTCCCTCAAACCTACCTGAATACTTTTAAATAATACCACCAAACAATTTCAGAACCTGCAAATGGGTCGGGTGAAATAATTTTCCAGCCAAAAACAACTTTGAAGGTCAGCAGAAAAGGTGTGTTGCACCTTGGTGAGAACAGAGCACAGTCAAGTATAGGCTGTATCTGCACAGACCTGACTTTAATAAACCAAGGCTTTGGGAGCCATTGAATCTGCACTGATGGCTGCTGCTTCTGGGGTTTTCACTTCACAGATGCTGAGGTCAATCAGAAGGAGATTACAGGGGTCTCTCTGCTGGCATTAGGAGCAGAACTCTATTGCTTGGCTTACGCTCAGATCTGGATTGCAATTCTGGATGACAGTCTCAGGGTGAAGAGAAACACTAGCAAAGCAAAACCACAGTGGAACAGAGACCCTCCTCACAGTTTCATGGTGTAAAGGAGTGCTTATAGCTACTCACAAACCAGAGCATAGTCTGGGAGAGTAGTGGACACCTCTCTTTAGATCATACCACCTTGAAAGAACTGAAAACTTACAAGTTCCTAAAAGTATCTCTGAAAATAACTGCGCAAAAATCCTGAAACTTGGGTTGCTGTACCCCCAGACCCTGGAAGCAAAACCCCACTTTATTAAAGAAATAAGCTGGAAAATGAGCAAACAGGGAACAAAATCTGATCATAGAAATTATCCAAAAAGCCTGAAAAAAGAATATGAATTGGTCATAGACATAGAAGAGTTCAAAAAGGATTTTGAAAAATCAAGTAAGAGAGATAGAGGAAAAAATGGGAAGAAAATTGAAATTGATGTAAGAAACTCATGAAAAAACAAGTCAACAACAAATTTGGTAAAGGAGACCCAGAAAAATAGTAAAGAAAATAGCATCTTAAAAAAACAGACTAGGTCAAATGGTAAAAGAAAGTACAAAAATTCACTTAAAGGAAAAAAAAATACCTTACTAAAAAAGTTGAATTAGCCAAATGGAAAAGAAGGTATTAAAAAATGAAGAAAATAATTCTTTAAAGATTATAATTGAAAACCAGAAGTTAATGATTCTATGAGACAACAAGAAACAATAAAACAAAACCAAACAAATGAAAAAATAGAAGATTTTACTCCTCAAAGTGTAACTAATTTCAAATTGTTTGCCTTCTCAATAGAGGAAGTGGGGAGAATTTGGAGCTCAAATGTAAAATAAAAACTAATATTAAAAATTGTTTTAGATGTAGTTGCAGAAAAAATAAAATACTAAACAGAAATAATAAAGTAATCTTAAACTAGCAAAAAGTGAAAAATATTAAAACAGGGTCAAAAAATATTTATAATGACTCTCTCTCTCTCTCTGACAATTGGGGAAAGGTTGAAGAAATGATGCTATATAAATATTATGGCGTATTACTGTATTGTGAGAATTTATGAAAGATGGTTTTGAATAAACTTGGTAATATTTAGTGAATTAAAATTTATGCAACAAAAACACAGCAAACAAATTTGGAAGATTTAAGACCTTTTATCGGGCCAATAGGAAGTCATTATTCCTGAGAAACCATGATGAAACATTCTGCCAACCTCCTGACAGAGAAGTGAAGGATTCAGGGTATAGATTGGGACATAGATTCTTTTGGATGCTCAATGTAGAAATTTGTTTTGTTTGACTGTATTTTCTACAAAGGTTTTGTTTTGTTTTTCCTAAGTGGGAGGAGAAGTAGGATAACTAAAAAAAAGATTATTAATTGCAAAATCAAAATTTTAAAAAGAATATTAAATATTACATGATCAAATGTTTTAATTATTTTATCATAAACTTATCTGTATTTTATTGATTTTATGTATTTCCAGTACATTAGGAGGTGTGTGTGCATGGCTGCATATGTGTGTGTGTGTGTGTGTGTGTGTGTGTGTGGTATTTATGTATGTATATATGTATTTATGTACTCCTAATGGGGTAGAAGACTGGTTTTGGAAGCAGGATATTAAATCAGGTCACATAGCATTTATTAAGAATCTATTATATTTCAGAAACTACTTAATGTTAAAGAAAGGGGCTAAAATGTTCTTGTCCTTAAGGAGAGCACCATCTAATGGGAGAGGCAATCTGCAAATAACTGTATAAACAAGATGTGAACAAGATAAATTAGAGATAATCTCAAGAGGGAAGGTAGCCTTAAGAGGACTGAAAAGTTTTTTTCAAAAAGCCAGTGAGGAGGAAGAAAATTTCAAGTCTGAGAGACAGACAGTCAAAATGCATGCAGTTGAAAGATGAAAAGAATACCAGAGTCACTAGATTATATATTATGGGGGATAAAATATAAGAGGACTGGAAAAGTTAGAAAGAAGAAAGATTTGAAGGACTTTAAAGTTCATAGGTTTTATATTTGACTGGAAGCAATAGAGAGGGATAACATGGTCAGATATGCACCTAAGGAAGTGGGAATTAGGAAGAGATTGGAAGTGAGGAGGACAACTAGAAGACTACTGCAATAGTATAGGTGTGAGGTGATGAGGGCCTTTACCAAGGCAGTGACAATATCAGAGAAGAGAATTTATATGAAAGAAGTTTTAAAAATAGAATTGATAAGACTTAGCAATAGCTATAATCTACATTTTTTCCAGTCATATTTGACTTTTCCTAACCCCAAGAAACATATTATTTTCCATGGGATTTTCTTGGTGAAGATATTGGAATGGTTTGCCCTTTCATTCTCCAGTGAATTAAGACAAACAATGAAATAATATGCCTAGGATCATACAGCTAGTTTCTGAGGCCAGATTTAAATCCAGGTCTTTCTGATTCAAGGCCCAGTGCTCCCTCCATTGAGTCACTAAGCTGCCTCCTATTTCTGTTTCTATCTATAACTACATTATATTGATATCTGTTTTCTGTTTTTCTATCTATCCATCTATCTATGTTTTTTACATTCATAGAAATAAGGAAAACAATATTCTATGGTATTTTGAGTCAAGGAAACTCAAGCATACTACCTATTTGGTTGCTATCTGCTGCTGCATACTTTCCCCTGGATTAAAATTTTAAATTTCATTCATTATTAGTGTCTAAGGTACTGGCTTTGTTTGAAAAGAATCAAAGAATGATGACTACTTGGATTACAAAAACATACTTCATGAGTAACAGAAGTACCCCCATGACCCTTTGTAAATAGATTTTTTAAAAAGTTTAAGTGAATGTTTATATTTATGTTTTTATGTGGGAAGACTGATATTATAAAAATACTGAGTTGAATCAGGAAAAGCTAAGATCAACCAGGTCATGAAAGTTAATCTTAACATGTCAAAGGGACCTTAGATTTCTGAAGATAGTTCAGAATGCGAGTCAAACATGTATCCTCTTCCTGTTGCTGAGAGACCTCAAGAAAAACAATTAACCTTTCTTGACTTCAATATTCCTATCCATATTACAAGAGTTTTCTGCCTTTTTCTTTTTTTTTTTAAAGAAATACTGAGCAAGGCTTTATGAGTGTTGTAAGCTGTAAGTTTTGTTAACTCTTAAGAACTGTTCATTATTGTGCCTTTGTATTATGAGTAGAATGGTCTATGGGGGCCATCTTTGGAACATTCACATATATTCTCTGCCTGGTTCCAGACCACTGTGTAGAAACTTTTGGAGAATGGAGCCAATTTCCAGCCATGTGTGATTGAAGACTTGTATTTTGAGATGATTAAAAGGACCTTAGTTGAATTCTGAGATGAAAGAGCTAATGACTCAGGGACTTTCAATGGGAAATGACAGAGTTCTCTAACTGGCTTCTGAACCAGTGCTCAATGCATACAAAAATGAGATAGTTTGGCTCTCCACCTCCTTCCTTTCTTCCTTGAAACAGGATTAGTTTAACTGTCTCCTGAGATCTTGGTGAAAGTGAAGCATCTGCCTGCATTTCTTCAACTGGCCTTTTTTTTTTCTTTCCTAGTGTTAGGAAAATAAAGAACCTGAAATGCAATTCTCCCAAGGACCTCATGAATGTAAAAGATAGATAAGTCCCATTTAAGTTCATATCAGCACCCAGAGCTCAAAGGAAGCTACAGCGTTTCCAAAATAGCCGTGAATGGTGGCAGGGGTACCATCTGCTTTGGGAGTGGAATGACACCCTGATGCCAAATAATGTGGATAATCAACAGGAAAAGGCAGTGTTAGAGAATGTGATTACTTAGGATAGAGAAACTTGCTGGATATGGACACAAGAAAGGCAGATCATGGGAATCAGATGAGCATTTGCTCAGGAAAGAATTGAAAACCAAGAAGAACTTTAAGAAGAAAACAGAGGGTAAAAGAACTTCCAATAAGAAATGTTGTGAGTTACCCCTTCACTACATATATTCCCTACATGTATGGCCCACTAACATTGGACTTGATTTGTGCCACTCTCTCCATGGATATTGTGTGTATTTGGGGAAGAAAAGATGAGGAATTTTTATGAGGGAAATATTTGCACCAAGTGTCAAAAAAGTTCTTAATAAATGACTTTGCTGAAAAGTTAATTAACTCTACTACTTGGTTGTAAATTTAATGACTGCTGGAAATTGTTCAAAAGTTACCACAGTAGCCCTAGCTGCTCACAGGCTACCTCCAGAACCTAAGTCACTCTTTGTATACCTTAAATAGAGAGTGGAAGTGTAAGCTTAGGAGTAATATTAAATAAAGGTGTTGTTGTTTCATTGTACAATGTAAAATGATATTTGTAAAGCATTCTCACAAGATTCTTATGGTGCCATATGGTGTCAATGGCATGTCATTTTTCAATAACTGAAGTGTGATATTTTGATGCACTCCTCTATCAGTGTCTTAGACTTTCTAGTCTATCCTCCTCTAGACTGAGTGCTTCATGGTTGTTGCAACTTTTATGAAGATTTCATAAGGCACACACATCTTCTTAGCTCAGATTTTTTTTCTTCTTTCTGTTAATAACTCTAGAGTTAAACATTAACTCCTTTGTGTATCACTTAAATTTAAATGCAAACTGACTCCAATCTATTTTTCTAGCCCATGATACATTATTTCACATAAAATGGACAAAATGGATTCCTTGATGTTCTTCAGAAATGACATTCTATCTCTCATTTTTGCCTAGAATGCTTTTGTCTTGATACCTAGAACGATCCCTCTTCTCACCTACTCCACTTCGAATCCTTGTTCCTTTCAAAGTTCAGCTCACATGCCACCTCCTCCACTGATTTTTTTCTGATCTCCATTTGCTATTACCTTATCCCCTAAACTTTCTTTTTATTTATATTTTGCTCATAACTCATTTTTGTATTCTATCTTCCTTGATAGAGGCTCCATTTTTGTACCTAGGCTCTAGCACAGAACCTTACACATTGTAGGTACTTAATAAATATCTAGTGATTTTTTTGGCAAGGCCATGGGATTAAGTGACTTGTGCAAGATCATACAGCTAAATAATTATTAAATCTCTAAGGCAGATTTGAACTCAGGTCCTCCTGACTTCAGTGCCCATGCTCTATCCATTATGCCATTTAATTAACTGCCTCAATATCTGTTTATTAATCAACTGTACATTTAACTGGATATGTCATACATAACTGATTTCCCTAGACTCTCTTTCTCAGTAAATCAAGGATAATCTCAATCCCAGCTTTTTAGGGCACACTTCTGTTATGGGAACTGGAGAGAAGTAGGCAAAGGAAGTCATTTTCAGAGCTACAGAATAAGGCTCATGTGACACTTGGTAATTCATTTTTTAAAATTTTATTACTACTTTTCTGTTGATAGTTGATTTTACTTAAAATTCTCTCCTCAGGCACTAAAAATTTACTTTCTACTTTACATTTATTATTGTGCTTATTAAAATACAAAGAAACCACAAAACATCACTCATTTACATTGCCACAGCAACCAGTAGGAGTACTCAACTAGGAAAGGCTTAATAAATAATTGTTAATTGGAAATAAGTGTGGTTAAGAAATTGATCAGTATAAACTGATTTAGTTCCCCTTGTTTTAAATTATCACCCTCTCCCACTTGATTATTAAGTGCACACATACCACTAATGATGTAGGTCTCTGAAAATACATGATTACCTACTGAAAGTCAGAGGGAAAGTGGAGAATGGATGGAGAATTTTTCCATTTGCTGGAATTAGTCTGTAAATTTGGACCTGGGGTGATCCATTACTCAAGGAAGCACAAATATCTCAAATTACTCAAAAGGGACAATCCTTGCCTATATGTTAGGAATTTTACTAATTGAGGGTTCAGATAAATTGTAACTAAATTTATATTTTTCAATTAAAATAAACTCTTTAAAGCATAAGGGAATGGAAGCATGCAGATATTAAGGTCCTTTATATTGCCCCATGAGTTTAATTATTAACTGTGAACCTGGAAAGGTAACTTAGTCACTTTTAGTTGCTTAGTTCTAAGTTTCTTCCTCTATAAAGTGTAAATAAGAATAATAGCACCTACTTCATAGAGTTTTTGTATGGGTCAAACAAGATAATATATGTAAAGTAATTTTAAAACAAGTAAAAAAAGATAAGTATTATCATAAATTAGTTTGGAATTACTGATTTTAATCAACAGAGAAACTTTCCAGGTTAGGAGTTCCTCATGTTGATGAAACTGAGTCTAGATAGGAAAAAATTAGATGTTATTAAAATTATATTTGTGAAGTCAAAAAGTCTGAGAATCTTTTCTCTAAAGCAGTGGTGTCAAACTTGAATAGAAATAGTTATTCCACTGTAAATAAATATTTCTGCAGGTCCACCTATTAACTTAGAAAATACAAATGATGTTTTTTATTATACATTACTAAAATATTCTTGTTTAAGAGTAAACATAATACCTCCCACCAAAAATATAGACCCTCATGAGAAATAAAGTAAAGGAAAGAGAAAAAAATGTTCTTCAGTTTGTATTCCAACACCACCAGCTCTGTCTCAGGTGGATCACATTCTTTATGATAAGTCCATCACAAAAGCTACTTCCATAATTTTACACCTTTGCTGTTGCTGATTGCAACTCCCTCCATTCATACCTCCCTACTATCATATACTATATTTTCTCTCTCCTTTCACTCTGTCCCTCTTCTAAAACGTACTGTAGGGTAGCTAAGTGGTGCAGTGGACAGAACACCAGCCCTGGGGCCAAGAGGCCCCAAGCCCACATACCATCCCTGAGACCAAGGAACTACCTGGCCCCATGGTCCCGCACAGGCTACCCAATCCCAGCCACTTGCAAGAAGTAAAAAAGAAAATGTGCTATATCTGACCACTCTCCTCCACGATCCACCCTCTCCTCAATCACTCACATCCCCTCCCCCACTTCCCCCTGTCCCCTTTCTCTCCTTTTTACTCTAGATGTCTATACCCCCATTGAGTGTATATGCTGTTTCCTCTCTGAGTCACCTCTGATGAGAGCAAAGGTTCCCTCGTTCCCCCTCACCTCCACCTTCCATATTATTGCAATGAAGATATATTATATCTTCAAATTCAGCTCTGTCCTCTGCTTCATCTATATAAAATCTCCTTCTAACTGTTCTATTAAATGAAAAGTTCTATATAAATATCATTAGTATCATTTTCTATGCAGGAATACATGTAGTTCATCTTCATTAAGTCCCTCATATTTCAGCCTTCTCTTCCACTCTCTATGCTTCACCTGAGTCCTGTATTTGAAGGTCAAACTTTCTGTTCAGCTCTGGTAGTTTCAACAGGAACATTCAAAATTCTCCTGGTTCAATGATAGTCCATCTTTTCCCCTGGAAGAGGATGCTCAGTTTTGCTGGGTAGTTGATTCTCAGTTGCATTCTGAGCTCTTTTGCTTTCTGGAATATTATATTCTAAACCCTACTAGCCCTTAATGTAGTTGCTGCTAAGTCCTGTGTGATCCTGACTGCTGCTCTATGATATTAAAATTGAGTCCTTCTGGCTGCTTGTAATATTTTCTCTTTGATTTGGGAGTTCTGGAACTTGGTTATATTCTTGGGGGTTGTTGTTTTTTGGATCTCTTTCCAGGGAGATTGGTGTATTCTCTCAATTTCTATTTTCCCTCTACTTCTAGGATATCAGGGCAATTTTCCTGTAGGAATTCTTTAAAGATGAAGTCAAGGCTCTTTTCCTGATCATGACTTTCAGGTATCCCAATAATTTTAAAATTATCTTTCCTGAATCTGTTCTTCAGATCAGTTGTTTTTTCAATGAGATGTTTCACATTTTCTTCTAATTTTTCATTCTTTTGCTTTTGAAGTATTGTGTCCCCACTTCTCATAAAGTCATCAGCTTCCTTTAGCTCCATTCTACATCTGAAGGATGTGTTTTCCTCAGAGAGCTTTCTTATCTATTTTTCCATCTGACCAATTCTGATTTTTAAAGCATTCTTCTCCTCAATAACTTTTTGAACTGTTTTGTACATTTGACCTATGCTGGGTTTTAACATGGAATTTTCTTCAGCATTTTTTAGATCTCCTTGACTAAGCTGCTGACTTCTTTTTTATGTTTTTCCTGCATCTCTCTCATTTCTCTTCCCAATTTTTCTTCTATCTCCCTTACTTGATTTTCAAAATCTTTTTTGAGCTCTGCCATAGCCTGAGCCCAATTTCCATTTTTCTTGGAGTCTTTAGATGCAGGAGCTTGTACTTCCTCATCTTCAGATTGAATATTTTGATCCTTTTGGGGGTATTTCTCAATGGTGTTCCTCTTTTTTCTCTGTTTACTCATTTCTGCAGCCTGTGCCTAGAGTGCTTCCTGCACTTTTGAATATTATTGGAACACGCCCCCCACAAGGATCTCAGTGTGTGTATGTGTGAAGCTCTGACTTCCCTCCTGGTCTGTGAATGACCCCAAGCACCCCCTTTGCCATGGGACTGAGGTGGGGGGCCTTGACTACCATCAGGATTTGAATGTGCTCAGAGCCCCAGAGTCCTGTTCCAGGTACAGAGGACAGACCTCTGAAGTCTCTCTTTACTCTCCTACCTTCAGGGGGCTGACCACTCAAGGTTCAGTTGCCTGGGGGCTTCTGCTTATCAGCTTTGCTCCTGCTTGCTGGCTCCACATCTGCTTCTGTTTCCTGGATCTGGACTGCTGTGAGGCCACCTCTACTGAGCTAACCAAGTGACTGCCACAACTGCACTGAGGGTCTAGGCTTCACTTGCTCACTCTGGCAGAAGTCCCCTCTGCTGATATTCCAATTTGTGCCCGGTGAACCTTGGGGTGTAGGTCAGGAAACTGCCCCCACTGCCATTAGCTGTGGCTCCCAGGCACCCTGGGCATGCCTCCAGGAGGCTGAAGTTTCTTTACTCTGGCAGGCCACCCTCTAACCCTGTGGAGCTGGAGCCTTTTCGGTATTTTCCAGGTTATCTTAATCTGGAGAATTGCCTCACTGGATCTTTCTGTGGGTTCTGTCTCTTGAAAATTTAGTTAGAGTAATAATTTTAAGATTTTTGAAATATTACAGAGAGAGAGTACCTAAGAGAGGCTCTTCTCCTGTCACTATCTTGGCTCCACTTCTAACTTAGAAAATAAAAAACTAACATTATTTATGTTTTATTGTATTTTTATTCATCTCATCAAATATTTCCCAATTATGTTTTAATTAAGTTCTGGCTGTACTAGGGAATTCTGCCTACACTTTGGGTATTTGACACCCCTGCTCTAAATATTCCCTTAGGATCCTTATTGACTCTAATCTTAGTGAGATTCCACACCAAAAAAAGAAAATGGTAATGCATTCATATGGCTTGTTGCACAATCATGCATATATTCCCCTTTACTGAGAGCTACTATATTGATTACATGTGTTTAGTGCATTTTGGCTATGCCATCCCACAAACAAGGCCAAAGTTCCTTGGCCACAGAATGTACTTCTAAATCTGGTTATCCATTTCATGTATTAGTTACTATGGGGACTAAATGAAAGAGTGGGAGTAGGTGAGTTACAAATCCATTACTACCATTACCATTACTATTTCCAGATGAAATCGGGAGTCTAGATAGCAATAATGACTGCAAGCATGATGTTTTCAGCCATGTTATCAAATGCCTTCTCTGAGGATGAGGATGGCATCAAGGTCAACTATTGCACCAATGGCAAATTCTTCAACTTGAAAAGGCTACAAGCCAAGACCAAAGTGAAGGAGTGTTGGTACATGATCTTCTGTTTGTAGAAGATTGTGCACTCAAAGCAGCCTCTGAAAGCAAGATGCAACGAAGTATGGATTGATTCTCTGCTGCATGTGCTCATTTTGGTCTAACAAGTTGTATTGTGATTTTAAATGAGGTTCGGATTCCTTCCTGCAAATGACAATCTCAGTGACACTCGTGAGAATGAAAGTATTTTAATTACACAACACAAGGAATAGATTGATTACAATAACATCCAATACAGCAACTAATACATTAAAGACAATGGGTTAGTAATATTATAATCAAAGTAGAAGAAAAAGATAAAGATAACATCACCAATTTGGGGGAGCACCAACTCTGAATAGTCCGTGGCTGAGGGAATCCTGTGTTCTTTTCAGCCTTTTGAGTCCTGATTGGGAGAAAGGAAGAAGGAAAGAGAGAGAGAAAGAAAGAAAGAAAGAAAGAAAGAAAGAAAGAAAGAAAGAAAGAAAGAAAGTCCCAGGCAGAAAAAATTCTCCATGGGTGAGATTCTCACTAAGTCTTGGAGCCTCAGAGTATTTATCAGTGGAGAACAAAGAAGGCTAGTTGCTAATTTAGTTGGGAGGGATTCCTGAGTTCTTCTAACAGAAATATGGGAAAAGTCTACAAGTCTAGCAGTTTGAAGACTTCAAGGAAATGCCATGGGAGGGCAGAAGATTTTACTTTGAATAAAGTCAATACTGTGAGAATAGCCAGTTCTCCCCAGTACTATCTGTGTATTCCAAGGAGTGGCTGGCTCCTGGAATATTTGAAATGCAGCCAAATCACCTATGGAATGTCCGGGGTGGGGGGAAGGTAAATTCCTGAGAAGGCACATCCTCATACAGGCTTCAGAGAACTTACTTATAAGAAAACTTCATTTTCATATTCATAAGTAACACAAGAAAACACAGGTGCTGCATCAGCCAGCACCATACCTTGCCCCGACCCGCGGGGCAGAAAAGTGGGGTGTCGAGGAGGACCCAGCCTGAAATGGAATGGGTGAGAATAAGGAGAGTGAGACCCAAGGATGGTGGATAAGGTCTGAGTTTATTTGAGAAAAATACCTGCTTATATTTTGTAGAGAAGGAACAAGGGGATTAGCTTAGGGGTGGAGTTGGTATGCCTTGGCCTGAGAGAAGGGATAGTCTGTGGTCAGTTTGTTCTTGATAATGGAGGGTGACCTTCCTTTATCTTGGCCCTTAGTATGCCTGGAATTTTGTTTGCTCCTTTTATCTTATCTGACAGGGGGCTTCTTGGCTCCTGGTATGTCTGGAATTTATTTGCTCTTTTTATGGGGGCTTCTTGGCCCCTGGCATGTCCCCCTTTTTTATTTTAAATTTATGGGCAGGATCCCTGTCTTAGGCTGTGCAACTTGGTTTTCATGCTTGGTATCCGTGACCAGGAGGGGACCTTAGCAAGGTCCTTGTTATCTCCTGTAGGATCTGATGTTCCCAAGTCATGGAGTTGCACTAAATCCCGTCATTGGGTATCACTGCAGCCCTTAGGGGGTGCCTTTCCTTGAGCAGATGCGTGCATACCAAGGTGGGCGAGGTGTAAGAGCAGCGAACCTCAAGGGTTCCATTTGGGGGTCCTCACAGGACCCTTGGCTTTTCAATTGGTGATATAAGACCGAAACTGGTTTTCCAAGGGCTGAGTCAATTTGGGATTTGATAAAGTTGGTCAGTCTCCTGAAGGCCCATGGTCCAAAAGAAATTAGAATTAGGAAGCCAATTAATGGGCCTAGAAGGCTTGGGAGCAGAGTAGAGAGCCAGGGGGATGTGGAAAACCAATTTTTATACCATCCCTCACCTTTCTCTCTCTCCCTTTTTCTTTTTTCCAGGCTATCCTTAACCCTTTGCAGACTGTCTTCTACCAGGCCAAGCTTATCCTTAAAAAAACAGCACTCTTCCTTTAGTGCCGCGCAGAGTCCCCCCGTTGTAAAAATAACAAATCAAGACCACGTCTATTTTGTAATGCTACTTCAGCTAGAGAGGCAACAGAATCTTTTAGGTGTTCTAACCCTGCTTGAAGTTCTGAGTTAGGTGAGGAAAAAGGGAGATAAGGACACAATAGTCCTTTTTCTCAAGGAATTGTTTGGTGTCCACAAAGGTGGTTAGTCCTGAGGAGCAGGCAAGATAGGTATTAGGAGGGGCTACAGCATATCTATAGGAAGTATTAATAAGGGCACTTTGTTTACATACTGTGTCTAGCTGAAGAGGGGGGAGCATTTGCGGGCCAAGGAGACAATTTCCCTGACCGGAGATTTTTGCAAGAGTGAGGCCTTGGGATTCCCCAGTGCCCCATCTGAGATCATCTGTTCTGTTGGAGTGTGTGATGTTCCCGAATTGAGCAATACCTTCATAGAAGGGTGGGGAAGAGGAATAGCAGATCCAGCATTCTTCCAATGAAGAATTCTGTATCTGGGTCAAAGCTTGTACAGAGGCATTAATGAGGTGATCCAGTACCCAGTTCCTGTCGTCTCACAATCCCATCTTTACAATAGGAGTCCCCCATTCTACCACATTGTGGGGCTGATGAGCGATGGTATCCCGGGCAAACATAAAAGGAGAGGGTCCCAAGCCTCTCTTTTCTATCTTGAGAGCCACAGCCTGTCATGCGATCATCGGGACCCCCATACTGCGTCCCATCCACTGTTCCATTCGGATAATCGACAAAGATCTGGGTACAGGGGAAGCCAGGGTGTCGTGGAGTCAACTTTCGAGGTACTCCAGATGCAGAATCCTTGAGCATCTTCGACTGACCCAAGTGTAGTTAAGTAGTTGGTATGAGCAGGACAGGGGAAGGAGCAGGCACAGGACGAGTGCCTTCATGCTGGATCTTTTATCTACAAGAGAGCACAGAGGGGGATTCCTCAGGGGGTTCCCTGGGTGGATTATGTGATTTTACTAGATGCTCGGGTAGCCATCTAGCATTTTGAGCTGATGAATCATAAATACAGGCATGTCCTTTACCCCAGATAAGGACTGGGTCAGGTCCTTGCCATTTGTTGGAGATGGGATCTCTCCACATAGCCTGTGCATAATTGTGTTCAGTAGTGGGATGCCAAAGGAGATCTGCTGCAGATTTGGCATTAGCATCAAGGGAGAGGAAATTGAGGACAAAGAGGGCATGGTTAAGAATAGTTTTAGCATTGTTAAATCTTGGGGTAGAGTGTCTCTGACCCTTTCTGTAATTTAGTAATCATGTTTTTGAGCGTTTGGTGGGCTCTTTCTACAATGCCCTGTCCTTGAGGGTTTTTCATAAGCTCCCTTAGAAGTTTTATAGGTAGTTGAAGCAATGGTTTGACAATGATCAAAAAAATCAGCCTTCCAGGTGAGGAATTGTCCTCGTGTAAGTACTGCCTGGATGACCCTGAGCCACTCGGAGGGGAGAAGATATCCCCCACAGGAGATGGCTTCTAGTGCGGAGAGATTAAAGGGGGCATTAGGCCCCAGGGGCAGGAAGGCAGGGGCAGTTAGGTATGGAGGGGGAGCAGAGGCTAGGGGCCAGTCTGGGTTATTATATCTAGCAGCTTCTTCCTCAAGTTCTGCCTCATCGCCTGGGTCTGGAGGCTCTGAATCTGGGTCCATCTCTGGACTGGGCTGGAGATTCTTATTTCTTGTAAACACTGGGCAGGTTATGGGCTCCTCTGCTGGTGTTATCTCAGAAGGGAGAGGAGGATAGAGGGATTTGCTTGGGGGGGATTTCAATAGCTGCTGAGGGAGATCTAGCTGGAGTTTTAGGGGGTTTCGCTTCCTCTTCTTTCAAAGACTTTATAGAGGCTGTACGCGAAAGAGGGCGAAGGCAGGACTCTGCAACTGAAAGAAGCTGTTTTTTTGTGGGGTCCCTGGTTGCGCTTTCCACTATGTCTCTTATAAGACCCCAGTAAGAAAGGGCTGAAACAGGGACGGCATCGGGTCCTTCTATTTTCAATTTCTGATTAAGATCTCTTCCTACTTTCTGCCATTTGCCTGGGTGGATTTCAGGTCCTGTTACCAGAAACCACGGGCATACTTCATCTATAAAAAGGAAGAATCTAACAAGATCCTTTTTCTTTACTTTAACTCTCCTGTCTTTAAGTGCCAGTTTAAGGTCCCGTATAAAGACCTGTTATTTAGACAGCTTGGAACCCATGAGAAAAGAATGAGGCAGACGTCACTTACCTGTTCGTGGGGCTCTCCGGAGCGATCAGAGGGGGTCGCGATCAGAGGGGGTCGCGACGATTCTTCTTTACGGGGTCTGCCTGGCAAGAGTCCGTGCCTCGAGCCGCACGATGGGCGCCACGTGCCCCGACCCGCGGGGCAGAAAAGTGGGGTGTCGAGGAGGACCCAGCCTGAAATGGAATGGGTGAGAATAAGGAGAGTGAGACCCAAGGATGGTGGATAAGGTCTGAGTTTATTTGAGAAAAATACCTGCTTATATTTTGTAGAGAAGGAACAAGGGGATTAGCTTAGGGGTGGAGTTGGTATGCCTTGGCCTGAGAGAAGGGATAGTCTGTGGTCAGTTTGTTCTTGATAATGGAGGGTGACCTTCCTTTATCTTGGCCCTTAGTATACCTGGAATTTTGTTTGCTCCTTTTATCTTATCTGACAGGGGGCTTCTTGGCTCCTGGTATGTCTGGAATTTATTTGCTCTTTTTATGGGGGCTTCTTGGCCCCTGGCAATACCTTCCATATGTGGAACCATCAATTATAGTAAATGGAAAAGTTTTGAGTACTGTGGACAAGTTCACTTCCCTTGGCAATATCCTTTCCATGTAGGTACACATTGGTAATGAGGTTGACATTCACATTTACAGAGCTAGATCAGTATATGGGACTCTCTGAAAGAAAGTGTGTGAGAAAAGAGGTATTAGACTGACTATCAAACTGGAGGTCTACAGAGCTGGTGTGCTGACCTCATTGCTCTATGTCTGTGAAACCTGGACAGTCTACAAGCTCCATGTCAGGAAACTGAATCACTTCCATTTAAATTGTCTTAGGAAACTTCTGAAGATCACCTGACAGGAGATGATACCAGACAACGAGGTCCTTTCTTGAGCTAAACTGTCTAGCATTCCAACATTACTACAGAGAGTGCAACTATGAAGGGCTAGGCACATTGTTAGAATGCCAAATGTATGCTTGCCAAAAAACCAAAACAAAACTATTTTATGAAGAACTCACACAAGGCAAGCACTCACATGGGGGTCTGAAGGAGTGATACCAAGACACCCTAAAGGTCTCATTGAAGTACTTTAGAATTGATTGTACAACCTGGGAGACACTGGCAGAGGACCATCCAGCATGGTACGCCTTCATCAGTGATGATGCTGTGCTCTATGAGGAAGGTAGAATTGAAGCAGCTCAAAGGAAAAGTGATATAAATAAGTTTAGAGCATCCACCCCAGGTGTTCACTGGACTATTTGTGCCCAATCTATGGTAGAGTATTCTGAGCTCATATTGTCTGATCTGCCACAGTCAGACACACTATAATTTGTCTCAAACACAGTGATGTCATTTTGGTCTTCTTTGATAATGAAGGACAAGAACCAACCAATTACAATAAGATAAGTTGGTCTATATGAACATTTTTTTCTCATGGCATCCAGAAGTATAATCATATCCAAAAGACAGAACTCCTTACATTTGGTTAGATTGTTTTCCTCACTCCTCTAGCTTTGTCTGTGCCTAATTATTATTAAGGACCTAGCTCGTCTTACTTCCACTATGCATTCTTTCACTTCTCTCCCTACACTTCAACTCCAAATTGTAGCATTTATTATCCACAATGCCTATCTGGTACTAAAGAGTTGTAGCCTCGCTGTGTAATTTTTCTTCCTTTTTATTCTTTTTTATGTATATGTCCTAAGTACTCAACAAGATTATAAGAAAATTGAGTGTAGGGTTCATAACTTAAGTCTCTGAATCCTCATTACCTATGACTTGTATAGTTGTTGTACAGTATCAATAATATTTTACTAAGAACAACTTTGAGTGAGTAATTTTGACTGTCTTAAAGCCCAAATTAAATACAAACATAGGAAGAAAGATGCTATTTGTATTAAAAGAAAGAACTGATAAATAGAAGTATGCATAGAATGGATTTACATATATTTTTTAAATCTCTTTGTCATATAGAAGCCATCTCTAGAGTGGGGCAGTGGGAGGGAAGAAAAAAGTAAGGAAAATTATGAAATCACTTTATTAATATTTAAAAGATATAGTAAATCATATATAATTGTAGATCATATAGATATATTTCAGTTTAAAATCATCTTATTTTCTTTCTCCTATGTTATGGGAATGCTTGTTTTAGTTAAGTTTTATTTAATTTCAGAATAAAAGAAATAACTGTTGAATAAATGTTTGTAGTTGGTGACGATGATAGCCTTACTTAGATAACAGTCTCACAGTAAAGAATATTTTTAGAGGGTAAAAAAATATCATCCAAATGAATAAACAGAACATCATGGAATCAATTTCTTTGTTTATTCTCAAGTTTATTATTTTAATTCAACTTCATTCAATATATTATTTTCCTTAAACTTTTTCATTTTTTACAGAATTAAGAAAAAAATCTTCTTGCTCTTTTTCTATCTCTATTGTCATTGAACAAACTCCTTGTTTAAAATTCACCTGATTAAAATGTCCCAAATGTTTCTGCTCAAGCAAGGGTGAGTCACATCATCTAAAAATTATTAGCAAGTCAATGACAGATTTGTGGAATAAATCACTGGCAATAAAAGGTGGTGGGCTTAAAAAACTGTTTTATAAGAATCAGGGGAAATATTAATTTTAGTCATTTGTGAATTTCATTCACTTAACGAGCTCATTCTTTCAAAGGTTAGAGAATCTACAGTAGATCAAGATTTCTATTAAGTTTCATTCATTCATTGTGAGGATGTCCCCATCGTGTTTTCATAAAGTGTTTCAGAAAATAGGCCCAATCATCTATTAATGATAAAGAAAGTAAAACTTTATTTGGGTGTAAGGTTTTCAAATCAAAATAAATGTCAAAATATGAAACATCCAATAATGAGTTAGGATTGTTATAAATAAATCGACTCAGGGAAAGGTGGGAGATTTTATTCCAATCTTCCGACCCACCATTCTCACCTTGATATACTCTACTTTCTGGCCGAATAGATAAATTCACCATTCTCATAGTTTATTCTACCTTTTTTGTTTCCATGTATCTTACCTGGAATGAAGTTTCTCTTCATCTCAGGGTTTTAAAAAAAACCTTTCCATTAGTGATAAGATAATTCCAAAAAATGGACTTCTTGTTATTACTGAAGAACTAAACTTTTACAATCACTTTTTAAGGAAGAGGTATACAATTAATGCTAATTGCAAGTTTTATGGGACTTTTATTTGATACTGAAACTGCCTCACTAAATATGACACGATGCCATAAAATGATGATTTTTGGTGCCATGTCAACTGTAAAACCATTAGTGATTCCTATCAAATGGAATTGAACTCTTCTTCCTCCACTCATATTACTCTGGTTTATACCAAGGATCTTAGAATTTGAAGCCAGAAGGGATGATAATTATCATCTGATTCAACTGTAAGATGAAATATTCTCATTTGACATACAAAGAAACAGAAGTTAAATGATTTAAGATTCTAGCTTTGGAATTGAAAGATACTTTAGAGATTCCTCTAAGGTACCAAACACTGTCATCTTACAGATGAAGAAAGTAAAGCCCAGAGAGGATGAGTAATCAACTCAAAGTCATGTAGGAAATAAGTAACCTTGTAGGAAATAATAGGAATATATTAAATAATATGATGGGGAAAATTTAGGAAATAAAAATTTAAAGGAAACGATTAAAAGAAAAAACATAGAAAAAATAAATTATAAGGAAATAATGAAATAATAGGAAAATATAAGAAATAAGCCTTTTTTTCCTTACTCCAGATTGAGGGCTCATGCCACTATACCACAACTGTCTCTTCTATGGACTTCTCACATTTTGATTTATATTTTATTTATTTGTGCCTTCACTAACTTAACAAGTTGCTTTTTTGGTATAAGGAATAGGTCTCTAACTCTTTGACCTCAGCACGAGTCTCTTTGTTCTTAGCACCAAATGTTTGACAAAAAAGTGAATGAATCAATCAAGAAGATGTAGATTTTCAGGTTACATTAGACAACATGTGTTGAGGCGATTAGACAGAAATATAGAAAGGCTTTGCAAATTGTAGGTTTCTAAGTGAAGGCTCCTTTCAGATGGCTCAAATGGTTGAATATCAAGTTATCAGTCCCAAAAGAGTAGAAGGAATATGAACAAGTTAAGAAAAGTGCTCTGTGACAACTTTGTCTAAGTCCAGAAGGTGTTTAAATACAAGTATAATGAATCTGAATTATACGGCCAAAGGATAGGAAGCCAGGTGAATGAATTTGTGCTTCTTACTTGAGATGAGCTGGAAAGTGCAATGGATAGATCACTGAGTGTGGAATTAGGAAGATCAGAGTTCAAATATGATTTCAGATATTTGCTACCTATGCAACTTTGTGCAGGTCACTTGACCTCTATTTGGCTGTTTCCTCACCTGTAAAATGGAGATAATAAAATCACCAACCTCACAGAGTTTTTGTGAAAATCAAAAGAGTTAATAATTGAGTAGTACATAGATAGATTAACATAACAAGTATCATATTAATGATCATTATTATTATTATTATCTTGGAAATGATTGAGTTCTCAAGACTCAGCTATTCAAAGGTGAACACTAAAGGAAATGCTATAGCTAAAAGTCCTATGTCTAACTAGTGTTTTCTGATTAAGTATGTGTGAAACGTCTTGAAAAAATACTTCTTAAATGCATGATTTTTATCTTTAAATAACTTTTAAATTTTTGTTTGCATGCCACAGGCACTTCTGTATATACTCTCTTTCCCTCAACTTGGGAATTTAATTCCCAAGATTTTAATTTAATTCTCAAGAATGGGCATCATAACTCTATCTGTGATAGTTTGGAATCTAGCACCCATCCTTTTAGCTTTTTGCCTTTGTGCTGAAGGGAAGTAGTTATGATTCATTATCTATTTACTACTACCATTATTGGTTTTTTCTATTGCTTAGTCGTTAGCCCCCTTTAACTGTTCTATTCATTTACACTATGAACATCACATATGTTTTTCCTCTGGTGTGAATTAATCATTTCAAATCAGTTTAGTTCCTGTGAAAATTCTTTAATTAAAGAGATGTTAATATTTTTTTAAAAAAAGATAATAACTTTTTTTTTGTTTTAGCAAGGCTTTTTTAAAGAACAGAATCATACCAGAATAGCTTAATTTACTTTTGGGGGGATGGAGTGGGGGGGGGCGCATCACTAAACTAATCATCCTGGGTAGTGTAGTAGAGTAATGGAGTTAGGGAGTCCTGTGTTCAAATCCTACCTTAAATATGCACTGGATATATGACTCTGGGTAGATAATTTTCTTTTCTTAGTCTCAGTTTCCATATTTATAAAAATAAAAGGTTGATATGAAGGCTGAATGGCAGATAAAGTGATAGGATTTGCTGTGGTAGGTAGGATACAGGTTTGACTGAGATGTGTGAATTAACTTTCCATACTCACAAGCCCATTTGGACTCAAAGATGGTATCATGCAATTTAGATTAACTTTACCCCGATATGAATTGATCTGGAACCCAACTCTGGGTCCTTTGACTAAGAAGATGATAACAGCATTTTTAAGGATTCTTCTGGAGAGGTCCTGATATCCCAAGGAAGCTCCTTGTTGAGTGTTTTTTTTTATTTCCATGTTGATGTCTCTTCTGTCTTCTGGAACTCCTTTTTACCTGAGGGCATTAGAATATGTTTTCAGTAAAATGACTGTTAGTTTAGACGCTCCTGATTTTCAGTGAGCCATCATTTGTAGAACTGCATACCAGACATTTCCA
Source organism: Macrotis lagotis (assembly GCF_037893015.1). NCBI lineage: Eukaryota > Metazoa > Chordata > Mammalia > Peramelemorphia > Peramelidae > Macrotis > Macrotis lagotis. The sequence goes on from NC_133666.1 coordinate 301,582,805, forward strand.
TATTGCTACATAGATGCTGACTAAATGTAGCTAAATACAATGTTATAGATAAAGTTTACCTAGATTTTAGCAAAGTTTTCTTTTAAAGGGAACAGCTAGGTGGTGCAATGGATAGAGCACCAGCCCTGGAGTCAGGAGGACCTGAGTTTAAATCCAGCCTTAGACATGACATAATTACCCAGATTTGTGACCTTGGGTAAGTCACTTGACCCCCTTGTTTTAAATAAATAATTTTTTGAAAAGGCTTTGTTTTTAATAAATTCCACTGGTATTCTTTTTGGATAAATGGGAGAGATGAGAATTAGGCTATGGTACAATTAGATGAACTCAGAGTTAGTTAGATCCGGCTGCATTCAAAATATAGGTGTTCTCATTAACAAAGCATTGTAAGATGATCAACCTTGATGGATACAACTCCTCTTAACAGTTCAGAGATCAAGGACAACTCTAAGAGACCTGCTATGAACAATGCCATCTACATTCAGAAGGAAAAAACCATAGAATCTGAATGCATACAATGTTTGCTTTTTAAAAAGTTCTCTTATGTTTTTCCTTCCTACCTCATGGTTTCCCTTCTTTCCCCTTAGTTCTAATTCCTCATACACAAAATGACTAATATGTAAATATGTTAAGCACAAATGTACACGTACAACCTTTACCAGACTGTTCGCCACCATGGGGAGGGTGGAGGGAAAGGAAGTTGGTAGAAAAATGTGTATCTAATAAACTTGCAAATGGATGAATGTTGAAAAACTACTGTAGCATATAATTGGAAAACTAAAATAAAATTTTAATTAAAAAATATGGGTGTTATGATTCGATGTCAGCATGGCAACGGGACATCATTGGTATGCCCTAGAAATCTGTGCCTGGCCTTATGCTATTTAAAGATGCTTTAAAAAAAATTAAAGACTAGGATAAAAAATAGACAGCATGCTCCTTAAAATGCAAATTATATAAAATTAAAAAGGGAGGCTAAACATAATTTATGATAGCCTGAGGACTCAAAAGAATCTTTAAGGGCTATAAAATTCAACCCCTCTCATTTTGCATAGGGGGAAACTGAGGTCCAGAAAGATTAAGTGGCTTGCTCTGGATCACATCAAATAAGTAGTGAAGTTTCATACTCCAAATTTCAAACATTTTTCACTGCAGTACTTTTGAGTTTTTGTCTGAGCACTAGATCCCAAATTGCAGCCTGTACTATAATTTGCTCTATAATTTTTCAAGTCTATTTATATGATTACACTCCCTAAATATAGGAATATTTTCTTGATCTCTAAACCTTGGAATTTGCCCAAACAAAAAAAAATAGATTTGATTTCCCTTAAATCAAGCATTGCATTTTAAAGAACTACTTAATTTCAGTTATTATTATAAATTGCTTCTCCTCATTTTTTCCTTATTATACAGAAGGTAAATTTTTGAAGAAATCAGGACATTTATCTTTGTCACACAATAAAGAAATACAATTCCACAGTCTCTTGCCACAGCCCTTAGCATTTCACAGATTAAACTCAAATTATGCTCTTGGTATACAGGTTATTTATTAGAATAGAGAATGCCTCTATCATGCCTCTTCCCTTCTTCCAGTACCAGTGTTACCCTGCCATGCAGGTTCTAGAGGAATCCATTCTCAAGGTTTCTCATCTTTTTCTGATTTAAAATTAGCGAGTAATCGTTTCTCTGATGTGGGGTACAGACATTTTGAAGGCACGCTGCCTAAGCACCAATCCAATTCTATCCCATCATAGAAGTAGCTTTTAAATTGCCAATACTATACAAAAGGTGCCCAGATAAGGGCCAGGAAGACAAAGACAAAACGAAAATTATCTACCAGTTAGGAGCTTGTTTCTTGCCCAGTTTTCAAAATCTTCTTTTCTGCTTGTTTTGGAAATATTCATTGTATTTTTTTTTTTCTTCCTTTACATGTTCTGTTTTTGATAGTTTTCTTGAGAGATATGCTTTTCTCTGAGGATTGCTATTGCCAATGTACAGGTACTTATTAATCACCAACTATGTGCTAGGTACTATTTTAGGGTCTAGGAATACAAAAGTATTCCTTTAAGGACATGACGTTTTATAAGCACAAATAACGACAGAATATAGACAACATAATTATAAGGTTATTTCAAGACAGAAGCACTAAAATTAGGGGGATCACAAAACGTCTAATGTAGTCATGAGTATTTGAACTAGATCTGGAAGAAAACTAGAGACTCTGAGAGGTAGAGTTGAGGAAGGATGGCATTTCAGGTATGAGAGAGTTTGTGTAATCCCAGACATAGGATAGACTTTTATGTTTGAGGATCAGCAAGAAGACTATTTCTGCCGGACTATAGAGTATAAAGAGGATTAAAATTTAATAAAACTAGAAAGATAGGTTAGTCTGGTTGTGAGAGATCTTAAATGTCAAATAAAGGCTTTTATATTTGATCCTAGAGGTAATAGGGAGCCATTTGTATTTATTGATCAGAGAAGTGTTGAGGTCTGATCTGTGCTTTATATGGACAGTTTTGTGTAGAGAATGGATTGCAGAGGGGGAATGCTTGAGGAAGGAAGCTGATTAAGAAGCTATTACTAGGGGGAGTTAGGAATGCAGGAGATGGAGCACTGACCTTGTAGTCAGGAGGATGGGAGTTCAAATCTGGCCTCAGATGCTTGACTCTTCCTAGCTGTGTGACGTTGGGAAAGCCACTTAACCCTGACTGCTTTGCATCCAGGGCCACCTCCAATCACTCTGACTTCATATCTGGTCATTGGACCTAGATGGCTCTGGAGGAGAAAGTGAGGGTTGTGATTTAGCACAGGCCCCTCACTCAAATCCAGTTCCAATGCTTGTCATGGCATAATTTCTCTGAAAGCAAAGGACCAATAGTATTGTAATAACCATGCAAGAATTCAGGAGGGTCTAAGCCAGGGTGGTTTCTTGTATAGAAAGAAGAAGAATGTCTATGCTCCAAGATTGGGGACTTGAGTGACTAGAAACATGGGTTAGTAGCCCCATGAAAAACAGTACATTTTAAGAGTAGAGTGGTCTAAATAAAACACAAAATAAACAACAAAGTGCACAACAAAACAAAGAATAGTTTCTTACTGGACAGATTCTAGCATAGATTTTTTTTAAATTGATAATAAAAAAAAGTCTTCTGAGTCCTCAGAGCTCAGCATAATTCTTCCCCAGAGTGAACAGGCATCAAGAGGTAGAGATAAGGGGACAGGGAGAAGATTCTTTTGGGAAATCCTTTTTAGGGAAAAGAATAAATTCTGTTTTGGATGTGTTGAGTTTGAAGTACCTGTGGGATATCAGTTCATTATTTTCAAAATATACTTTGGGGGGTGGCTAAGTGGCTCAGTGGATGGAGCACTGGCCCTGGAGTCAGGAGTACTTGAGTTCAAGTCCAACCTCAGACACTTAATAATTACCTAGCTGTGTGGCCTATCAAAAAAAAAAAACCTAAAAAAAGATACTTTGTAATTTAGGACAGGAGTTCAGGAGAGAGATTATTCTGTGTAGAGAAGGTAATTGCATCTATGAGAACATATGAAATCACTAAGAGAGGTTTAGAGATTAAGATGAGGAAATGCAGGACAGAGGCTTGGAATTTTGCTTGCATTGTCTAGTTTATCTAAGAATAATGTAGCTTTCCAATTTGACACATTTGTCATTTTCCATATTTTATTTCCTTATTGGAAATTATGGCTGTCTTTTGTTTTTAATAATGGTTAAAGCATGATAAATTCTGTTCTAACCCCTGATTTTCTCTTTGTGTATATGTTTTCAACATGTTTCATGTATGAAACAGATTGTCTGACTTTGCTTCTTTTTATCCATTTGTCCATTCTCATTTGAAGGGATTGAGAGTGATGAATCATTCATACTTACAATTTTAATGGCAAATTTCATATTTTCTTTCATTAAAAATCTTTTATATTGTTTCACCTCTTCTACTTTTAAGTCAGCTCCTAAATATGTGGGATAAGGGAGTCTCTGGTTTTTTGCAAATCTCTGATCCTAGCTTTCTCCCAACAAATCTCCCTTACCTCTATTCCCTTGCTGGATCCAAAATTCATTGAGCTAAACTTTGTTGTCATTTTTCTTCAGTGATCTCTGTCTTCCTCTCCCTTCCCCCCCCTCTTTCTGTCTGTCTGTCTCTCTTTCTCTCTCTCTCTCTTTGCCTCTGTCTCTGTCTTTGTCTCTCTTTCTCTCTCTATCTCTCTCTCTCTCCCCCCCTCTGTCTCTGTTTTGTCTGTCTGTCTCTGTCTGTCTGTGTCTCTCTTTCCCTCTCTCTGTCTCTGTCTCTCTCTCCCCCTCTCTCTGTCTGTCTTTGTCTCTGTCTCTCCCTCTCTCTGTCTCTTTCTGTCTCTTTGTCTCTGTCTCTGTCTTTCCCTCTCTTTGTTTCTCTCTGTTTGTCTGTCTCTCCTCTCTGTCTCTCCTTTTCTCTGTCTCTGTCTCTGTCTCTGTCTCTGTCTCTGTCTCTGTCTCTGTCTCTGTCTCTCTCTCTGTCTCTGTCTCTCTCTCTCTCTCTCTCTCTCTCTCTCTCTCTCTCTCTCTCTCTCTCTCTCCTGTCTCTCATCTTCTGAGTTATTTATTTCTAATAACACTAATTCATTAAAGAAGCAGTAAATGCCATGGCGATTTCTCTATAAGTCAGACCTGGAGAGTTTTATGATGCCTTTTGACTTTTGCTTCAGCACTTGTCCCTCTTGATATCATCAAGTCGTCTTGTTGGATTCCAAATTATCCCCAAGAAGCCAGACCTCTACTTGCAGACACTGGTCTCTGATCATGTGATAGTCCTCTAGAATTTGCTTCAAATACTGCTGCAGGAAACTCCCATCCCCTTTGGATCTCTCTACAATGTGGCAAACAGCAAAATGATATTTACTCCTAACTTTATTCTTGACCATCAACCCTAACAATAGTCTATCCTTAGGCTTCCACTACCCACCAAATCAAGAAAAAAAATTAAAACCTCTTGTTCATATTTCCTTGTGTCTTGATCATACTTTTTTGTTTGTTTTTGAAAGGCAATGGGGTTAAGTGACTTGCTCATGGTCACACAGCTAAGCAATTACATGTCTGAGGCTGGATTTGAACTCAGGTCCTCTTGACTCAGGGTACGTGCTCTCTATCCACTGCACCTCTGAGCTTCCCCTTGAACATACCTTTAATGCCACCCCACCCAATTCGTACTTTCTTCTCACCCCAGAGGAATTCTGTGATGCAATCCTAATACCAATAGTATTGATTTACTAATGAAAAATGAGATTTTTATCCTGAGGTAATTCTCATCTCCCTGAATTTTTTGACTTCTTTTTGACTTTTGCTCCTTAGATTCTTTTAACCTAAGCATCTTCTCTGTATTTTTTCTAAGATAATTCAGAGAAAAATAAAACAATTAAGAGAAAAATAAAACAACTACATAAATCCCCATATTCCATATTCATATTTTGTCTAGTCTAGGCCTAGTCTCATAATTTCATTTCTGAGTTTTACATTGCTATGTGAACTTGCTTAACTTTCTTATATTTAAGTAATTTATGTGTTCAGTACCCTGTCTACTTTCTTTGAAGGAATGGCCCGGACTCTTACCTTTTGCTGAATATCCAACCATCTTCATTGATCATCCATCTTGGTTTTGCAGGATATGTTACTTTGATATTTGCTTTTCAGACTATTAGTTTCTAATTTTAGTTTTGATTTCTTAAAAAATAATCATTTGTTCTTCTGAATGATTTTTCCTGGAAAAGGGAAAATTTTTCCTCAGTCTTTGAATACCCTCAACATTTATGTTGTATTTCTCAAGCTGTTGCAATTAATAGAAAGTTATAATTCTTAAATTTGATTGCAACGTTTCTTGGTGAGCTAAACTTGGGTTTTCTTTCTTTTTAACATCCTATAGACTCCCTCAATTTATATTATATAATCTGTTTTCTATGATTTCTTGAAATAAGTATTCAGGGATATCTTTAAAGTCATTTTTAATTGATGATGCATAATATTTATATTATCTCTTTTCATCCTCTATTCAAGTTTAGTATTATTTTTGTAGGATTCTGTGTTTTCCTAATCTTCATGTTTTTCATTTTTGTTCACACATTGAATAATCACATTGACCAACTCATTTTTTATAAGTTTTAATGTTTTAAGACCTTTTGTTATGCTTTTCTACTTGTGTCAGTCTTTATCTGCTGAATGCTTTCCTTATGTGTAATTGTTACAAACGTATTTTTTAATTTAATTCTTTCCCTTCTATAGATAACTGTGTGAAAAGGTCAGTACTACTGTACTCTTCCTCCAACCCTGTTCCTTATAATCTTGTGCTTAAGGAGTTATCCAGGGCCTTCCAAAAAATTGAGGTTAAGGAATTCCTACTACTTTGGTTATGTGGCTTTCTATTATCCAACTGCCACATTACTAAAGGTTAAGACCACAGTCTTTTTAAAGCTAAACCAGGAACTTCTGGGCTTTATAGGAGCATGGCTACCTCTGCTATGTACTTCCCTAAGTGATTTCCCCAGATTCAGAACTACTCTCAGAATCTTTCCATAAAAAATGAGGAAAGAGGAAAAAAAGAATCCAGTAGGTTTCCCCCTTTTGGTGGTCCCTTTCAAATAGGTCAAGACAAAGGGATAGCTCCTTCTATCAGAGTTTCCCATGGTAGTAATTCATCTAGAATATTTAAAACCCATAGCTTAGGAGGCTACAGTAATTGTGTTTATGCCCTCTTTAGGAAATTTCAGCCAAGAATCCCTCAACCAAAGTCCTAGAGCTGTAAATGCAACCTACATATAATAGATGAGGAATCAGATCCAGAGATGAAAAATAACATTAATTCATGTATTTAATTAGTGGCATTCAGTACTAAATATGATATAAACAACATCTTAGCTCAGTGTATTAAAGTATATCTCAGTTTTAGTCCAAGCTCTGTTAATGAATAAGAAAAGAAATAGATGTGTAATCTCTTGGAGTCTCAATTTCTACATGTCAGATTCTCTTCACCAAAGGAAAAAGCTAAGCAGAATGATATGTGGTATCAGTTTTTACAAGAAATAGCCTTTTAATTTGTACTTACATACACCTCTTATTCCCTCCAATCCTTATTCATATGATACCTTTTTTCTTTCTCAAGAATTTCCTGCCTTAACTTCCAAGTTCTGAAATTTGTGTCTAGAAGCACAAAGGTTTCAGATTTTTAGTTGCAGCAAGGAAAACAAATCACTTTGTAATTTTCTTTCTTCCTGTATTCTGGGCTTTAGCAGTGCAATGTCAAATCAATATATCATGCGGCTATGGGTATTTATTCCACATCCAGACACACCCGAGTGTGCTCTAGTGACTGGCAATGTGGTGCTGTCTTTGATGAATAACATGTCATTTGGGACAAAGAAGGGCATGTTTGTGATTCCTAGTGCTAAGGGATATGATGTCGGATAGAGACTAAGGTGGTGGAGTATTGGTTTTGAGGTTGGTGCCTTCATTTGCCTTCAAAGTAAAATGCAAAAGAGAAGTCTTGGTCTTCCTAAGCTAAACTTGCATTTATTTATACAAGCAGAAATTCAAGTGGTTAAGGAGAGACATCAGAGTATTTATAGAGAATGATGTGGGAAGCTTGAGAAATATTAAAAAAAAAACAAATATTTTTAACTTGTTGCTTTTTGCACTGGAAATTCCTTTTCACCCTCCATCCCTACAAATTACCCCAAAGATTTAGAAGCTGAGGCATGAACCTGAAAGGTGAAAAAAATGTTCTGTTATGAGTTTCAATACTTTGCTACATTCTTATTATTACATACTTTCTTTGAAAATAATGGATAAATCAATCTTCTTCCTTCCCAAGACTCTAAATATGAGAAAACTCAGTTTGTCAAGAATCTGAATCTCAGCTCAGTTCTTAAAGTTTCCCTAGCATGAGAAAGAGATAAAAGGCAGCTAGATGGTGCAGTAGATAGAGCACCAGTCCTGGAGTACAAATCTGGTCTCAGACACATGATACTTTCTGTATGACCTTGGGTAAGTCACAAATCCCAATGCCTCACCAATAAAAAGAAACACGAAGAGATAACATACTGAATTGGGATAAGAATTCTTGCTTCACTTCTTAAAGTTGCTATCTTAAACAGTTGAGCCTCAGTTTCCTCATCTTATAAATGGTTGTATGAGTGATGATGTAGCAATAAAATTCTATGATACTAATATGAGAGATAAACTCATTTGTCAAAGACTCCCCTTCTTCCATTTTCAGATTTAAAACCATCTTTGTGGTAGAGGTAAAGAGAAAGATCGAATATATCAACTGATCATAAGGTCATAAAATTTAGACATTGAAGGGACTTGGAGGACATTTAGTCCAATGTCTTCATTTTACAGATGAGGATACTGGGATAAAGAGGGATTTGATGACTTGTCTAAGACCATGAACCCCAGAATCCTTGAAATAGCAGTGCTTCTATCTATCTCATGCCCTCAACTATCATCCTGGGAAGTAAAACCTGAAGGGGGGGCATTCTGGAAACTACTCTGTTCATGGCACTGATGTCCTAGACAAGAAAATTCTTATCATCAAAGTCCTTGTCAAATAGCTTAACATCAATAACTGATATGATTTTATCAGTTAAAATAAATCACTGAAGATGTATTATCTGCTTTGCTGCTCTACTTTAAGGACCACCGAGATTTTTCCATCTGATTGGCAATTAAAACTTTCCATTGTTCCCCCCCCAACATTAGTATGTAAGCTAAAAGCAGGGAGTCTTACTTTTCTATTTATATCCTTAGCACTTATTTTTTAACAAATATATTTAATAAATGCTCTTCTATTATTGATAGAATCATAAATTCAAAATTTAGAACTGGAAGATATTTTAAAGATTAAGTCCAAATCTTTCATTATATAGATGAGAAAACTGAGAAACAGAGACATTGAGAAGTGTCTTACTCAGGCACACATAGCAAATGCATCTGAGGTACTATTTGAATCCAGGTCTCTCTGGGCAAGCCATTACCTTCGTCACACTAAATCAGTAAGGACCATTGAAAAAAATTCTATGTGCTATCCACTCCCCTTTTTTATTGTGGTTTTTTCTGATTATGAGTAGAGATAACATTCAATATTCATTTTTTAAAAAATTTCTCCCACCCTCCTTCTCTTCTTCCCTCCTCAAGACAGCAAGCTATCTGATGTAGACCATACATGCACAGTCATGCTAAACTTATTCTCATATTAGTCATAACTGTGAAAGAAAAATCAGAACAAAAGGGAAAAACCATGAGAAAATAAAAAAGAGAAAATAGTATGTCTTGATCTGCTTTTAAACTCCATAGCTTTTCTCTCGATGTGGATGATAATTTCCATAATAAGTCTTTTAGAATTTTCTTTGATTACTATCTTATTGAGAAGAGATAAGTCTATACTTGATCCTCTTACGATTGCTGCTACTGTGTACAATGTTTTCTTGGTTTTGCTCACTTTGCTCAGCTTCAGCTCATAAGTCTTTTCAGGATGTTTTTGAAATCCCTCTGCACATCATTTCTTACAGAACAAAAGTATTCTATTGCATCCATACACAACAACTTATTCAACCATTTCCCAGTTGATGGGCAACCACTTAATTACCAATTCTTTACCACCCCAAAAAAGAGCTGCTATGAATATTTTTGTACATGTGGGTCTCTTTTTCCTTTTTTTATGATCTCTTTGGGATATAAACTGAGTATCCACTGTCCTTTTGATAATCAGACTGACAGAAAGTTAAATACTATATCTTTTTTTTAAAAAAAAAACTGCCTAAGAGTACTACTTATTATAATTGTCTTGGAAATAGCTTTCCTTAGAAAAATCATCTCAAAGAGGTCATCCATCAAAGCTATTATTCCTGTTCTTGAAGTACTTCAATTTCTGACTCCTTGTACTGACAATCTTTAATACAAGACATTGGTCTATTTCCCTGTTTTCCCATTTTCTTCTGACCAGCATTTAGTGAATGTTGAGTATTACTCTTCTGGAGTCTGCGGAAAATATGAAAGTGTATATGTTGGTATATCCAAACACACATTTTGCGTATATGTGTTCATATGTATGCCTTTAGAAGCAAAATATATATTTCATTTCAGTCAATGATGCAGAAGATTGATCTTATATAGGAGTACATGTTTTCAAAAAGTTAATGGAATGTTAACAGAATGAAATACACTATAAATTGTATATAATGAATGAAACATGTTTTTTTCTCAGTTCTTTTCATTCAGAAGAAAATAATCTCTAGTCCATTTAAGACAATGCAAGTAAACTATGACCATAGTCATCTGTTATATATCCTGGCTCCATAAGAGACTAAGGCAGACAGAAACTCAACTTATCTATTCATCTGATAGAGGGAAATTTGAACTGCTTACATGAAAACAAGAGTAGGAGCCTTGCATTTTAACTGTTGTCCCAGTCTAAACCTTGAGCAATTTTTGATTGTCAGCTCCTGAAAGAAAGTAAGTGGTAGCAAACAAGTCTGGGACTCTACTTCAAATCAAGATTAGCACCTTTCTAGCCTTCTCAAATTGAAGGGAATGAAGGGTGTTATGTTTGTTGCATGTCATAACTCAAAGTCAAGGTTAGGGGATCATAGAAGTATAAGGGTCATCTTCCAAAATATCATATTAGACAAACAATTTTCTACTTCAGATTTCAATTTCACTGATATACAGTTTGATTGTGCCAGGATCTCCTCTAAAAAGTCAGGTTTATTTCTCACCTCCTAGAAGTCTAGTTCAGATTTCTTCTCCTTTAAGAACCCTCCCATGATTAAATATATATTTGATTCATTCCAATATTATGTATGTTGTTAACCTTTGCTCTCTTCGGGTCAGAGGACTTAGAATTGGAAGGAACCTTAAGAGCTTATCCTGTTTAATTTTGTCATTTTACTGATTAGCAGTCCAAAGACCAGGTCACATTATTAGTAAGTAGCCCAGGCAGAATACCTTTTCTAATTCTAAATTCTACCACATTGAGTTGTTTCAGGTATTTTTGTTTTTATCTTTTTTTTATTAGGGTTTTTTTTTAGTAAGACAAATGGGGTTAAGTGGCTTGCCCAACGCCACATGGCTAGGCAATTATAAAGTGTCTGAGGCGGGAATTGAACTCAGGTACTCCTGACTCCAGGGCCGGTGCTCTATCCACTGCTCCATCTAGCAGCCCCATTTTTTTTTTGTTTTATCTTCACAAGACTGAGAGCTCTCTGAGAGCAGGAACAGGTCTTAGAGAAAGACCTTTATTTTTTCATATCTTCACCAAGTAAAATTCTTTTCCATGAAGGAAGAAGCAACTTAGGAAATGAAAAATGTCTAGAAACATCTCAATCAGAAGCTATTATTTTTCCTGACTCATTTCATATTTCCATTCATTCAACAGTGTTTGGTGAGGACCTGTATTTCATTCCTCACTAACTTTACTCATGTTATATAGTTGCCAATGATGATGCTTAAATGGTTCAAACATGCTAAGGCAAAAAAAAAAGCTACAATTCACCCCATAGATGCCCAATTTGCTAAATCATGACAAATTCTGGTAACTGTAGGAATCATCAAGGAACTTGTGCTCTCCTAGGTAGATGCTCTGACTTGACTAGCACAAGTTGACAGAGACTTCATCTTGGACCAACCACATGGGTAAAGCACAGTTATTCCCTATGGTGGCTATCTTTTGGGATGAAAGGACACATTTCTTCTCCATGACAATTGTTCTTATCAGAATGATGCCAGGAGAGACCCCATACTTACTTCCAACTTAGCATCTCTGGACTTCAGTTTTTTTTTTATCACTAAATGGATGAGATTAAATTAAATCATCTTTAGTGAGCTGAGAAAGAACTTGGAAATCACTTAGTTCAACTTTGTTTTACAAGTAATAGATGAAAGTCTGATCTTTGGGAGACTTGGGTGCCAGTTCTGATACAGGCAACACTTATAAATTAAAAAATGAAGTCCAAAGAGGTTAAATGTACTACTAGCCTTACCTAATTCTCCATATTCTTGCCAGGGCTTTTTTTTTTACAACACACTTCCCAGCAATTGCCTGGACTTGCTGGGCATCCTTGGATAAGTGATCTTAGCCTAAGGAGGTTAATGGGGAGAAAAATGACTGTTGCTTTCCTCTGATGAATGATGAAGGATTGATGGTTTCATGTAGCTCCAGTCCCTTGAGATACTCCGATGGGAAGCAAAGCACTTTAGAGCACAACACTGATATTATAAGGAGATATGAGTATCTTGATGGCAGGGTGAGTTGCAAGTAGCTAAATATCTCTGCTTTCTTTTTTTTTCTCTTTAGCTTCTTGAATGTGCTTATCGAATGTGGCAAACACAAGAAAAATGCTTATCTTCCTACAGAGGTTCAGAACTCAGAGCCATTTTTCAATTTCTAGGTATCAGCGATACAAGTAATAAAATGCCCTTGGATAAAAGTGAATTTGATCCTGGAGAATCATCCTTAGGAGAAAGCAGTGAAAATCACAAGGGATAGGAAAAAGTAACCTCAGTCATGACCTAAATTATGTTGTCTTTTCCAACCTTAATTTCTACATCTGTGAAATGAAGAATTGGTGGCAAGGAAAGCAGATATCAGACTCAATGGTTTTTAAAATTCCTTATAGCTCTAGTATCTATGATTCTGTGATTGTGTTTTTCCCATTTTGACTTCAGGTATATTTTTAGGAGAGGTATAGTTCTCTTAAAAATCTATTCAACAACTGATGATGTCAAGCATATTGAATAATTCTATATTTGGCATCAAGAAGATCTCCAAGGTACAGAGAACATCTGCATATCTTAGATTTTAAATATTTTTTTTCTTTTCCCCTCAGCTATCTCTCCAAGAAATGATTCTCTTTTACTCAGTCTGCTCAGGGAATAAGAGGGACCATGTGATGAATGTTTTTGGACCACACTGATGATTCCTTTTATTTGAATCAAATTTTTATTGATAGTGGAATAGGCAAGAAGCACATGACAATATTCCTGCTCAAACATATCCCATCTGGATGCATTCTAGGAATTAAAATGAAAGTCTGAAAAAAAGTATTCAGTACTTAATATAATAATTCACTAAGCACTTTAGACATAAATACAAAAGCAAATATGGTTTTTGATATCAAAGAGCTTATATTCTACTGGGCAGAAAGAACACAAATAGGGGAGTGCTGTTCAGGGAAGGATAATTTGGTTTGGAAAGTTACAGGTAGGGATATACTGGAGTCAACTTGAACTGGCTAGGGAGGAACTGATTGCTCAATTTTTCCATGTGAACATTTGCTCCTCAGAATAAAGCAAGCTTCAAAGTGGGGGAGTTGTCTAGACTTAAGAAATGAATCCTCCCCACCAAGCTCCCAATCAAACAAAAAGTCCTTTCCCTCAAAGATTTTAGTCTAATGATATAATCATATCTATGTAGAAGGATTTTTCCCCCTTCAGTAAAAGAGTGAGTATTTGGGTGGGGAGAAGTTGGGTAGCACAGGGGGTAGGGGGTAGCAGAGGATAGAAGTGAGAAGACCTGTTTGTTTTGTTTCCAGTAAATAGAAATTAGGACCTTTTCTAGGGAAGTGGGAATGGATATGAGCCAAAGGTAAAAATCTTCAGAATCTGATAACAGAACATATAGCTACACATTTAGATAGAGTAATGCACTGTGTAAGAGGGATGGGAGATTTTATGTCTTTAGTGACCTGGAAACTAAAATGGTGGTGAGGGGAGATGGGGAATTCTCCTTCCATCCTTGCTGCTAATGTGTTGTGTGTCTAGAAGCAAATATCTTGATCTTCTGTGTGGCTCAGTTCCCTCATCTATAATCCAAGGGTGATGATATTAGCCTTCCTCAGAGGGTTGTTTTGAGAAATAGCCAATAAAAATGATTGTCAAGCACTTTGCAGAAATAAAGTGCCATATGGATGCTAAGTAAATGTGGTTATATACCTTTGAAGGCTGTGGGAGTTGAGCCAATATGAAAGGTGATGTGATAACCAAATTGAAGCTACTGAATGGTCCTGACTCTCCAGGGCTCAGAGATCTGAAGGACTGCTGTCCTTGTGAACCCTTTTGTGGGAGGAAAAAAATTGCCAAATGCTCCTATGACATTAAAAGGCCCAATTTCTCTTTGAGGATTATGTCTCTGCTTTTGACTCAGAGTCATACTCAAAATCTTGTATAATTTTCAGCCCAATCCCATCTTTGCATCAGAGACAGTTTTATTATACTAGCAACACAGAAACAAATGGCTAATAGTCACCTCTAAGTCTAACCCCTTTGATTAGATAATCTAGGTGTTAGAGTCTTAACACTCTCTATTTAGTTAAAGTTAGTTATCTGGTCTTCAGATGCTGCTTGTTTTTTTATCTATCATACTATATACTGGCCCAAACCCTGTTTTCTGAACTCTGTAATCCTCTTCCTCCAAACCTTTCTTTCAGATCTCAGATTTTTACCCCTTGGATTACTTTTCTCTCCAAACCTCCCCCTATATAGGATTTTCCTTTCCTCTACTCCTATGGAAAAGAGCAACAGTTATAAAGTTCAGCCCCATACCTGCCTAAGTCTCTCCTCTATAGCATCTTTAACAAGTAGTCAGTCTTCAAATGGTCAAAGGATATGCAAAGGTAATTTACAGATGAGGAAATCAAAGTGATCCATAGTCATATGAAAAATTGCTCTAAATCATTACTGATTAGAGAAATGCAAATTAAAGCATCTCTGAGGTACCACCTCACACCTCTCAGATTGACTAATATGACCAGAAAGGACAATGATCAATGTTGGAAGAGATGTGGAAAATCTGGGACACTAATACATTGCTGGTGGAGCTGTGAACTCTTCCAATCTTTCTGGAGAGCAATTTGGAATTATGCCCAAAGGGCAATGAAAATGTGCCTATCCTTTTATGTAGCAATACCACTACTGGGTCTATACCCAGATGAGAACATGAAAAAGGGTAAAAACATCACTTGAACAAAATATTTATAGCAGCCCTGTTTGTGGTGGCAAAGAATTGAAAATGGAATGAATATTCATCAATTGGGGAATGGCTGAACAAACTGTGGTATATGTATGTCATGGAACACTA
Organism: Macrotis lagotis; assembly: GCF_037893015.1. Lineage (NCBI taxonomy): Eukaryota > Metazoa > Chordata > Mammalia > Peramelemorphia > Peramelidae > Macrotis > Macrotis lagotis. The sequence continues at coordinate 301,597,915 of NC_133666.1, forward strand.
TTATTCTATTAGAAACAAGGAGGGATGGGAATTCAGAGAAGTCTGGAAGGATTTGCATGAACTGATGCTAAGTGAGGAGAGCAGAACCAGGAGAACACTGTATACACTAACAGCAACATGGGATTGACAATCAATCTTAATGGATTTGCTCATTCCATCAGTTCAACAATCAGGGACAATTTTGGAGTATGTGTGATGGAGAATATCATCTGTGTCCAGAGAAAGAATTGTGGAGTTTTAACAAAGACCAAAGACTATTATCATTAATTTTTTAAAAAGTTATCTTATTACATATTTTGCTATCTCCTAGATTTTATTTTTTCCCTTAAGGATGTGATTTCTCTCTCAACACATTCAACTTAGATCAATGTATAGCATGGGAAAATGTAAAGACGAATAGACTACCTTTGTCCAGGGGGGTAGGGGGAAGGAAGCGAGATTAGGGGAAAATTGTAAAATTCAAAAATAAACAAATAAATTTCCAAAAAAAAGAAAAAAGAAAGAAAAAGTTTGAATGCACAAAAAAACAAGTAGTCTCTTTTGACCAACACAAATGTGGGAAAGCTCACTACTTCCTAAGGCAATCTATCCTACAATTTTATATTTAAATAGAGTCTAAATTTAATTTTTTAAAGCTATTACCTTTTTGGCTTTTAGCTCGATGCTTCAGGACCAAGAAGAATACCATGTTTCAGGAAGGACGCTTCTTTCTGATGTTCACTCCACTGTTTCTTTGTACCTCTTGTTAAATTCTGATCTTTTGAGCCAATATTTTCTGGACTCTTCCACTGACAGTTGTCAACATGTCAATGATACTTTTAACTTCTTTTAACAACTTTCTATAACAGCTTATCAGTCATCAAAGAGTAAGATTTTGACATACCCATTATTGGGGAAATTATGAAGAAATATATTTTCATATATTGATGCCAAGACAACTGAAATGAAAATAAAAGCACTTTAAACACTCACTGTCCACTCCTTGAAATTATTTTCCCCCTGCATTTCAATGTGTTGTGTTGATTTTACATAACCAGTGCTTTAATGATAGCAGTTCCTTCATCCATCAAGAATGATATGATCCAGCAATCAGAGATGAAATGAGAATTAGTCAAGAATGGGGCATTAAAATGGGGCGGCTAGGTGGCACAGTGGAGGGGCGGCTAGGTGGTGCAGTGGATAAAGCACCAGCCCTGGAGTCAGTAGTACCTGGGTTCAAATCCGGTCTCAGACACTTAATAATTACCTAGCTGTGTGGCCTTGGGCAAGCCACTTAACCCCATTTGCCTTGTAAAAAAAAAAAGAATGGGGTATTAATATTTGCCACATATTCAGATGGCCTTCCAACCCTCTTCTTGACAAGTCTAACCCATTAGGCAGCCACTTTTGTGTGATAATTTTTATAGTATCACAGGGGACACTTGACCCTCTAACTTTAAAACAAAAATCTTTCTTGCTGACCATGCTACAGAACCTGATATTCTACATCATTTGCTTCCATGGATTATTGAAAATTCTGGTTATAATTCTATTTTTACTGTTTCATTTTTTTCTTTTTATCCTTATCCATTAGTGCAATACATTGCATATTGTTGTTATTTAATAAATATTTGTTGAGTAATTGATTTGAGGAAGCAAAGGGAAGCAAAATGATCACTAGTTGTTGAGGGTGTGCTCTCTTTCCAGGATTGTGATAGATTAGTTATGTGGAATTAACCAAGTCATTTCTCTTCTCTGTACTTCAGTTTCTTCATTTTGAAAATGAAAAGTTATTTATTGGTTTTAAAAGTCATCTCCAATTAAAAAAATACTATCATTCTTTGAGTATTGTCATCATCACAAGTTGGATTGTTAAAAAATAGAAAAATTGCTCAGTCTTTCATAAAAAAAATATTGAAAGAAGAGGTCATGGAGGCATTTGGATTTTTATTGAAATGATAGAAGACAGGAAGAGTCTAGAATAGCTTTCTGGTTAAAAAGTCATAGTATAAGATTATAGACTAGCTGGAGCAGGGAAGGAGTGGGAAAGTCTTAAGGGCTTAGCTTCTGAGACAGGGAATGGAAGCTATGCTAATAAAACATGGAATAAAGGACTAAATATGGAATGTTTCATCCCCTTTACCCTTTTGTTACCAACTTTGAATAAACATGTATGATGTTACTGAAATAATTCTATTCCATTCAGATAGGAGTAGTCAGATATTATATGTTTGACCATTTTATTTCTGGGATATAATTTAATTGTATTTAAGAGGAAAAATGTTCCTCTGTCTATACATATATATGAGATTTACAAATATGTGTGCTTATTGTACATGTAGACATGAGACACATGTACATATATGATGGGTACATATACATTTACATATTGTATGTGTGTACATATTCTGTTGTCTGTACTAAGAGACTTGATTTGTCACTTTAGCTCCCTTTTTAACATTTGCTCCATTTAGTTTTATGCCATCATTAAGAAAGATCAACTAATGGGTTCCCAATTTCCATCGTGGTAGCAGATTTCAAGGTCTGGAAAACTGACATCATGGTCTATAATTTTGAATCTTGATTAGACTGATATTGGAAAGGGAATTTATAGCTTTGAAGAGTTATAAGATCAATACCCTCAGAGTAATGGGTTGGGTAACCATGCCAACACAACAAGGCTGTAGGGTAGAATAGCTTTAGAACTTTGAGAAGAGAGGTAATTAAGTCTGGTTGTGACAAGACATAAGACAAATGAGATTCACTTCAAGTTCTCTGGAAATTTTCGGCTGAATAAAGTAAAACTAATAGAGTCAACATTAAATTAAGTTAATTATGTTGTAAACAAAGTTTTCCACTTTTTTTTCCTCATCAGGAGAATCTGCCTTATAATCAAATTGTATGTACCTCTCACATTGAGGTCAACTAATTTAGACTCTATTATAATCTGCTTTACACAATACTCACTTCTTAATTGCTCCCTTATAGTTATTGTTTCTTTCTTTTAATTTAGAGGTCTCAGAAACATAAAAGATGCTTCATAAGTTTTTATTGATTGATTTGAAATAACATCACCACAAGCTGGATTACTACATAAGGTAGTAAAAAAAATTACTAGACTTTAAGTCAAGAGACATAAGCTTTAGACCCAGCTATCATCAGCTATCTTTGGAACCTTGGACAGATCACAGTACTTCTCTAGGCATTGGTTTCCCCATTTGTAAAATGAGGAAACCATATCACTTAAAATGTTACCTCCAATTAAAATAAATATTCTACAAGTATCATTAAACTGTTTTTACTCATTTCTATGACTGATAAATATTATTGCAATACCTTAGGCTTTTATTAGACTAATTAGTCAATATGTTGTTTCTTTGTTTTCAGGGCAATCAGGGTTAAGTGACTTGCCTTGGGCCACACAGTTAATAAGTGTCTGAGACCAAATTTGAACTTGGTTCTCTTGATTCCGAGGCTAGTACTTCATCCATTACACCACCTACCTACCTCAGAACTTTGTTTCTTTAAGATTTAAGAACATCAGCTCTAATGCCTTATCTTGCTATGGAGTAGACCTTCTAGTTAAAGGATACTGTGGTGAAGTGTAAGCTTTTACAGACTCTTTACATGGAAAAAGATGTGAGTGTGATCCCAATCTTAGTCTTCTGAATAAGGGCCAGTCATACAGAAAGTCTCATCCTCAGTAGGATGACCACTTAGTTTGAGTTCTTTGGCCATGCTAACCCATGAAACAATAAATATCTAAAATGCAACTTAGTCTTATGCAATTTCCTTTCTATTTCATAGTGACAGTAGAGGAGTAATAGAAAACTAAACAAGAAGGCTTTAGAATGAAACAATTTCCAGTAAACTTATAAATATCAATTCAACAGTCTTCACAGTGACAAATTGATGTAGTATCTGAAAAACTGAAATATGTCAACACTGATATGATTTTACTAAACAAAACCAGGCAACAAAAGAAAATTCAAGCTAAATGGAATGTCTGCTCAAAATGTTTCCTTGCAGAGGAAAGCATTGAAAAGCACTGAAGTTGGTTTCATTATGTGCCTAAAGGCAAAAAGAAATATATTTTCACTGTATATTTAGTCACCCACCTTGCAGTTTTCGACGTAAGCAAAAGTAAAATGACAACTATGAAGATAATTGAAGATATTGGTCTAGTAAAAGGAGAAGGAAGAAGTAAATACTATGAAGGACTTGAGACATGCTCCCTTAAATTTTACATTGATAATTCAATGTTAAAGTGAAAACTGAGGAAGTTGATGAAAGCATATTGAAAAGAGAGTTTAGGTTTTAGTATATGAAAAAGCACACCCACCCACCCCATCACAAAAATGAAGAAAACGAACATTATATGTTGAATGAACATCAAGATTATGTCCCAAATCACTTTTGTTTAGATGCAGAACTCACACTTAGATCACTACAATTCTCTATTGTGGGTTTCCCTTAGATCATTCTGGCACTTAAGTTTCCTTTATCTATATTGGCAAAGAATTCACAACCAAGTGAAATGAATGGAATCAACTTTCTTTTCTTTTTAAACCTCAAGTCCCTTTGCAGTATTATGCAGAATGTCCTGTGGTTTCCAACAAAACCCAGGTCTGTAATAACTAAGGGAAAATCTCAACAATTATTCACTCCACCTGGGAGAAAAGGGTTCCTTTAAAATAATAGGATCTTATTTTATTTGTTAAAAGAATGATTATTTGTCAAAATACTTTGCTGTCTTTCCCCTCCCTTTACCTTAAGCTGTGGAATAATGATTTTGGCCCCAAGTTCATTCTGTAAACATTCTGTTCACAGCTGGCAGATCTGTTGTATCTTGCTTCTGGCTTGTCATGTTGTTTGATTTTATTTAAGAATAGCATCAACTCTGAGATGGCATTGAGACTGAAACTTATTCATGTTACATTTAGAAAGTATATTAACTCACAATCTGGATTAGAAATGAAAAATTCTTGATGATGAATTTTTTTTACTGTCCATATTGATACAACTGAATAAGGAAATGCAATGATAAAGTGCATATTCTAGCTCCTCCACATTCAAGAACTATAAGGACTCTTGTTTGCCTCTGTCATTAAAGAGTGTCAACATAATCTAGTACAATGAGTTTTTCTTTTGACTGATAGTAAGCCTGAAGATAACTAGAAGAAAAGTATGCCATTTGTCAAGGACACTGGTATAGGAATCCTTTTGGGGGAAGAAAAGTATCCAGGATAGCCTTGGTTGGCAGATTTCTGAATGAGCCTTTTCCAGTCACCATGACATATAAAAGAAACATCATGTAGAGTGTTACTGTGTATGGGAGGGGTGAGGAGTGGGGTGTGTAGAGGTTTGTAGAATTATGAAAATAGATGAGATCCATTAAAAGATGATTATTTATCTAGAAACTCCAAACTCCAATTTCCTATAGGAGAAGTCAAAACTATAGGAGAGTACAACATATTGGGTGGTTCAATGGAGTTTAAGACTCTGTGAAAAAGAATCAGTTACCACAATATTAGAGTATTACTGCTGATGACACCAATTTCAGTTCCTTTCTGAGAAGGGTACAAATCATGGATTTGTACACTCTTATGAAGCTCTTTTTGCTTTTTCTTCATTTTTTTATGTAATGCTCTGAATACTTTCTTCATTTTCTGTGTGGTGAAAGACCATCTTAATGTTTTTGTTACATATGTTATCTGGAATGCTTATATGGGAATTGAGGTCTCTATCTTTCTATAACTATAGAACTCCCTAAGAATGAGCTAGATTGAAAAATTACTCAGTGTAGATAGATATAATAATGAGACAATAGAAAAGTGATTTGTTGTGGAGGGTGATAGTAGTAGTAGAGTCCAAGATACAACTTAGTCCATGTAGGCCCAGAGTTCTGAGGTGCTACACCATGGATTTTAGAAGTATACCAATGTAATAAACTAAAGAAAAGTAAGTTCCAGGAGGAGGCCCTTCTCCATTGCAATGTTGGTAAATAACCTGCTGCAGTGTTTCTACCGCATTTCACTTATCCTTTCTATTAAGCTTTGTAGAAGGTTAATAGTATGTTATATTTATACAATATATAACTCTGTAAAAGATTTAGCATTAGAGTTTATACAGAAATATGATAGAAGGGGCAGCTATGTGGTACAGTGGTTAGAGCACCAGTCCTGTTGACAGGAGGACCTGAGTTCACTTTCAGCGTCAGACACTTAATAATTATGTAGTTGTGTGGCCTTGGGTAAGCCACTTAATCCCATTGCCTTGCAAAAACAAAAACAAAAATATAAATATGATAGATAAATTATTTTACAGATTCCTTACCTTTTTTGTATGATAAAAGATATCATATAGGGAAAAATTATCACAGTAAAGACTACTGAGCCATAAGAAAGAGATGAATGGCAATTTTCTAAATGGCATTTCTCAATTGTCTGCCATAACTTCTGTGAGGGCACTTCAATCCTTTGTCCATCTGTCAACAGTTTGTCTCTACTCAAAGAGGATCAGAAAAATTCTTGACCTCTGATCTTGTACATAATTCCATCTTTCTCTAGTGGAGAAATGAGGAGAAATTCAAGTCTAAAATCAAAGCAATGTTGCCTTAAAAACTGAATAAAAGTAAAGAGAAGGGATGGGTGGGATAGATATTAAATTTTAAAAGAATAGATTTTAAAAACCTCAGAACCAAAACATGTATGACCCCATGGTCTGATAATTCTAAAGAGGAGACTTAATGAAGGGATGAAACCTCTTATGAATGAAATTGATACTCATGAATGAGGAAGGAAAGAGGGAGAGGCACAGAAAGATGAATTTATCTGTCTTCTGAAAAGCTCATACTTTTAAATACTATAAAAGATGAAAGTATGGATGTATGATCAAGCATCATTGAATATCACCCCTTCCAAATACTATAATCTAGCCAAATTGATTTGCTCTCTGTTTTTCACAGAGAACACTCCATCTCGCATTTCTACTTCTGTGTACTGGCCACTCTCTTTCCCTGAAATATCCTTCCTCATTACTTCTGCCTCCAAGAATCATGAGCTTCTCTCAAGAGCAATTCCCAGCACCATATTGCAAATGAAGTCTTTACAGATTCCCACAAAATGGCAGTGTCCTCCCTCCCTCCCATATTTTTATTCGCATTTATCTTTTTATCTTAAATAATTATAGATGTATTTGCTGTCTTCTCCATCAGAATGTAATCATTGCTTCATTTATTCTACTTGGAACCCCAACACCTAACAACACAATTCCTGACCTATAGTAGGTGTTTGATAGCAGGTGTTTATTGAGTGATTAAGGAATCACAGCAAAATATTGCAGATATTATCAGCCAAGTTAAAGCTTTTAAGATGAGATTTGGGAAAATTGTTAAAGACCTCACAAAGACTTTTTCAGTTATGTTGGGAACAAAATTAAAAAATAAGGAAAGGTATAGAAAGAAGCTTGAAATAAATGAAAAATTAATAGCACAACTGCTCAAAGATTATTTTATTTCTGATTTATCTAGGAGAGTGAACTTAAGAGTGAAAAATAAAAGTAAATATTTAAAAGAGAATTTTAAAAAGCAAAGTAAATGAAGATGTGGTAAGAGAGTGCCTGCTTTCCATGAGTTCTAGTCACCAGTTATATCCAAAGATGCCTTGAAACATTTCAGATTGCAGATGATTCACTTACTTTGGAGAAAAAGTTGCACAGAAGAATGATGCACTGATTTACAGAAAGGGGAAAAAATAATAAAATTTCACAAACTACTGGCAAATATACTTGATACTAGGACATCTGGATGGTACAATAGATAGAGAGCAAGGGATAGAATTGGGGCAGCTAGGTGGCACAGTGGATAAAGCATTAGCCTTGGAGTCAGGAGGAAAGGAGTTCAAATCCAACCTCAGAGTCGCTTGACACTCAATAACTGGGTGAACTTGGGCAAGTCACTTAACCCTGATTGTCTTGAATTCAGGACCATCTTCTGATTCATGTCTGGCCACTGGACCTAGATGCCTATGGAAGAGAAAGTGAAACTGGTGACTTAGCATAGCACCGCCTCACTCAAATTCAAATCATGTGCTTGTCATTACATCACCTCCCTGATGTCACAGTCTTCTTTGAGAATGAAGCACAAAGTCAGAAAGACTTATCTTCCTGAGTTCAAATCCGACCCCAGACACTTACTAATTTTGTGACTGGTTAAGTCCCCTACTTTGTTTGCTTTATTTTCCCCATCTGAGAAGAAAATGACAAAGCACTATAATATCTTTGCCAAGAAAACCACAAATAAGACCACAAAAAAATCAGACACAACTGAAAAATTACTTAACAAAAGCAAAAAAAAACTTGATGCCATTGTTTGGGAAAATTTCAGAATTAGATAGATACTTTAGTTATGATTATTAGAAACTAGACTGGTTTCATTAAGAATAAGTCATGTTGGATTAACCTCATCTACACTTTTGCTAATAGCATTGGAGAGGTAAATCAAATGGTTTCAGGTGGGTTTCAATAAGGCAGCTCACAATATAGTTATGGGCAAGATAGAGAGATTTGGATTGACTCCTAGTGCATTGGGCAGAATTAGAATTGGTAAAATGAACATATCCAAATAGTGTTGATTAATTGACCTAGACAGAGAACTCATGATGTCTTCTATACTTGGGACTAATCCAGTAAACATTTTATTTTCAATCTGTTACCTAGATGAAAACACAGAGGGCTGGCATACTTATAAAACTTGCAGATATTACTTCAAGAAATAGAGTTAGCAGCAATAGTGTCTAAAAAGATATTAACTAATATCAGTCAAACATAATAAGATTAAGGTTTATTTTAATAAATTATACTTGGGCTAGATAGCCCTTTCTGTGAAAAAGATCTGGGGCTTTTAGTGCCCTGAAAATAATATGCTTCAACAGCATTGCATATTCACCAGAAACAAAGAAACAAAGAAACAAACACACTGAATTAACAGAAGCATAGCAACCAAAATAAGAGATGTGCTTTGCTTTCTGCTTTAGCCAGATCACATGTGACATATCACATTTTCTGTTAAAGAAAATAAAAAGTAAAGAAGAAAAAAGAGAAAAAGAGATACACTGAGACAAAGACAGAGTTATTGTAATATATTTCCTATCATTTATATCCAAGCTCTTAGAAAGAATATTTTTTATTACTTCCTACCTCATTTTCTTCATTATTTATTCACACCTCACCTCATAAACTAGCTGAATTCTAATCCTATTCATCTGTATAACTATTCTCTCTAAATTATCTCTTAATTGACAGATCTAATGGCATTTTCTTGGTTATCAATGCCTCTCCCACCCCAATATTTTGAATAGATGACACTACCAAACATTCCCTTCCCCTTGACACTTTATCTCTTTCTGTTTTTTCATATGCTGTCCTGGATTCCTTATATTGTGTATTGACTCCATCCCCATTCTTGGAATGTACCGCTCCCCAACCAACTCATAAAATCTCTCATTTCCTTCAAGATTCTTCTATATAAAGTCGTTCTTGATTTGCTTACAATTACCAGTATTGTATATCTATAACTACTTTTTATTCATTTCACATTTATATTGCATATATGTATGTCTGTGATATTTACAAATATGAATGCATGAATATTGAATGTGTTTACATTTTTTAGCTCTTGCTCCTACTTCCCTTCCCCCTGTCTACCTAAATAATCAGAATCATTGCTCATCTGATTGCCTATAGTCCAAGTTCAGTACAATTGGTTCATCCAGGACTATAGGTAACCAGATGAGCAATGATTCTGATTCTTTAGAATAACTAGTCCCTCACAATAAAGCCCAAAGGATGCTCAGTTCCTTCCCAGTTTAGTGATTTTTGACAATTCATATTTTACCCACTTAATCTGAGATCAGTAACATTTTGTTCCTTCACCCAGTTACCTAAAATGCAAAACACTGATAATTGTGACATTGAGAGGGAAATTTTTGGATAACAGTTACTTCTGATTTGACATGTACCTCTCAAAAATTCCTTGTTCTTTTTTAGAGAAATGTTGCAGGAGCTAGAGGGCTTTTGAACTTTTAATGCCTTTGGTAAGGCAGAAACTCTTCTGGTTTAATAGCTTCTTTCTGCACTTGATAGACTATATTTGTTTTCCAGTACCAACATCTGGGATGTCCAGAGGGAATCCTTGTGTATAATTCAGGAGGTACAGCCATCTCCTGATAGTTGTCGGCATTTGTTGATGTTGTTGGAGTCAGGAAGCTTTTTTTTTCCATTTCAATTTGCAGCTATCTGTGCATAAAATACTTGCTGTGTTTAGATAATGTCCTTAGACTGGTACTTAAATAAATGTTTTTTTTTCTATTTTTTTGTTCACTCAAAGATAGTGATTTTCCAGACCAAGAATTCTGTGAGGAAGGCAGGAGTTACCTATTTAGTTTCAGGAAATTTAACATATTCTCTCTGGTCTCACTTCCACTGTAATTTCCATTCTAACAACCTTTCCTCTCTTCTACCCTCCCCCTCCTCTTTTTTGCTTTTCATCACCTCTCCCTTTTCTCATCCTTCTTCTACTCTCTATCTCCTCCATCTTCTCTGTCTATTTCCTTTTCATCACCTCTACTTTTCCTCATTCATCTTTCTTTCTCCTTTCTCCTCTTTCACTCATGGATCTGATATTTCATAGGTATAGGGGCTTCTGATGAAAAACTTAATAATTTCCTCTACCAATTCAGATTGGCACCTTCAATGCAATATATAGTTTTAATTTTCTCATATGAAAAAATAAGATTTATCTAAGTAATCTCTGAGATCCCCTCCATATCTAAAGTCTCTTGAGTTTAATCACATATGTTAGTATGGTGAAATGACAAGGTATAGTAATTACTGGAGCAATTTACATTATAGTACCTTAGTAGCAGAAGGCCATTCAATCATAATGAAATAAAAAGGAGAGAGAGCTACCAAGATAATTCTAACAGTCATGACCTCCCCAAATATATTTCATTGCATATTTTCATCATAACATTTATTGCTGTTTACAGGAAACAAACATACATGGAGATTGGATCCAACTTGTCCAATGTTATGTTGATGACCCACCCAAAGTTATTATGGAGGTTCAAATCCTGGTCAAGTATTCTTTCTGGTTCTACTATTCTAGCATCTTCATAACACCTTATCTTTGATTATCTTGTTTCAAATGAAATCTTTTTTTTAAATTCTAGATTACTTATTTATTCTTTGAATAATCACAATATAAAATAATAAATGAGTGCATAAAAGAAGAAAGAGGCAAATTGTTTTCTTCAAGACCTGGATCACAAATTACTTCCTCTTAAGAATCCCTAAATTGTTGATCTGGGGCTCTCATCACTGCTTATGGTAGTTGCATTTATTTCAGTGATCTTATATTTGTAAGATCTTTAATGATGAGACTATACCTTCTACTGAAAAACAGACCAAAAAATAGAACCAAGCATAACCCCAAATAGAGGGATAGAGGAACAGTAGGTGCAGAATGTTTCAACTCTATAAAAAATGATTGAGTTGTAATTTCTTTGAATTACCTTTTTGCTTTATTGATGTATTACTTCATTGCAAAAATGTTTTAATGTTCAGAATTAATGAGACCTTGAATCAATGGTAATGGGTATACACACATACGATATACACACACACATAAAAACAAACACGCACACACACACACACACACACACACACAGACACACAACCCTACACAGAGAGAGAAAGCTAAAAACTAGTTTTCTTCCTAGGTTTTTTTCCCCATTAAAAAAATTTAAACTAAGGTTTCTTAACTTTGTTTTTGTATGTGTCATATGCTCCTTTGGCAGTATAGTGAATCTTAAAAATTCACTCTGATTTCTAATGCCTAATGTTTTCTAAATGTCTAAATTAAAACATAGGATTACAAAGGAAAACAATTATGTTGAAATAGTTAACAAAATATTTATTTTAAAAGTGCATATATATTTGAAAAAGGCATCTTCTTGCATATGTAGGTAGAATAAGTTTTATATTCAAAAATTGTGTCCTTGTTTAGTTTTGTTTTGGTCACTGAAAATGGAGTTTGAGAATTAGATGTTTCCTCACATGTTCATCCAGTCCTCAGGAAATTTCATGTCTTCTTTAACAATCAATTAATCAATGGCAGGCAGTATTTTAGTTTCTTGGGATACAAAGGTAAGAACAAAATGCAAATTATTTTGAAACATTTATGTACATATGCCAGCAATCCATATATTCAAATCAAAAGAGAAAAAAAAAGTCTGTCCAATAATCAACAATTTCTTTGTCCTCTTTGGGACCTGTACAAACAACTTATGTGACCTTCACCAAATGACTTAACCTCTCCATGCTTCAGTTTCTCCTTCTATGAAATGAAAGGGATGGGATAGATGGTTTCTGGGATGCTTTCCAACTTAAAATCTTTGTTGTATTTCCATATATGTTTGTGTACTAATAATAACACACAAACACAAATATGTGTGTATGCCATTTTAATGTTCAGAAAGTGCTTTTAACCCAGGCATTCTGGGACTTAGGAAGTAGATCAATTAGTATTGTTATGTTATAGATACATAGATTGAAGAGTTCCTCCTATGCACATTATGATGGGCAGTTAGATGCACAATCTATAGTTCACTTACCAATATGTTTGCCTTGAACAAATCACAATGGGCAATGAGTTGAGTCCAGATGAAAAGGAAGAAAATGGGAGTGAGTTGGACTGACTTTTTTGGAAATAGTAAATTCCCAAAATACGTAAATGATAAAAGAACACTTGTGTAATATGAGAGGTTCCCATATATCCCTCATTCCTACCCCCACCCCCACAATGAAATTTTTGCTTCAAGGGCTTTCGAAGTAGAGCTATTGTTAAAACACTTTGCAAGGTACCTCATTGCCTTCCAGTGGCTCCCAGCAAAAGACTCAAGGTAAATACTGAGCACAAATCCATTGGAAGGCAGTTTTTTTGGTGGGGGGCCTCTGTGGTGCTTTTCATGGAGGTTATTGATAAGGCTTTTTTAGAATTATATAGCATTACAACTTCTTGTATCCATCTTTATTAGAGGAAAATAGTCCATACTCAATAATAAAGACTGATGGCTATAGTTTGAAGTTCAATAGAAGTAGAAACTTTCTAACTATTAGAATTAATTACTAATGGAATGAACTTTCTTACAAGATAGTGAACTCCTGAATGTGCACATTTAGGGAGTAGAAAGGAAATCATCAGGATGACGTAGAACAGATTCATATACTGAATTGGGAGAAGGAGCATAAGTGAGGAAGTCAAACTAGATGATTTCTACAAACAGTAACAACTCAGAGATTCTAGGTTGTTTTTTGCCAATGATGACTTTGATTTTTAATACTAAATTATCTGACTTTACCAGCATAATTTATCCATTTCTACCAATCACAAATAAGGATATCAGAAAATGGGAATCAGAGTTCAGTCTACTGACCCCAGAGGGAATGGGACCTATGTATATCACTAAGGTCAAGGTCTAGAAGGGGAAAAAAACTCCTTTATTTTGCCCAACTCTATGCCAATAAATTTGACAATGAAATGGATGAATATTTATAAAAATATAAGTTGTCCAGGTTAAATGAAGAGGAGATTAAATACCTAAACAATCCTATCTCAGAAAAAGGAATTCAACAAGCCATCACTGAACTCCCTAAGAAAAAATCTACAGGGCCTGATGGATTCACAAGTGAATTCAACCAAACATTTAAGGAATAATTGGTTCCAATTCTATATAAACTCTTTGGAAAAATAGGGGAAGACAGAATTCAGCCTAACTCATTCTATGACGCCAATATGATGCTGATACCTAAACCAAGAAGAGTTAAAACAGAGAAAGAAAATTATAGACCTATCTCCTTGATGAATATCCATGCAAAAATCTTAAATAAAATCTTAGCAAAATGATTATAACCAGTTATCACTAGGATAATACATTTTGTCCAAGTAGGATTTATCTCAGGAATGCAAGGTTGGTTCAATATTAGGAAAACTGTTAGTATACTCAATTATATCAACAACAAACCTATGAGAAATTATATGATTACATCAATAGATGTTGAAAAAAGCTCTTGAAAAAATACAGCATCCATTCCTACTAAAAACCCTAGAGAGTGTAGGAATAAATGGACTATTCCTTAGAATAATAAGCAGTATCTATCCGAAACCCTCAACAATTCATGGGAATAGGCTAGAGGCATTCCCAATATATAAGATCAGGGGTGAAACAAGGATGCCCATTATCACTACTACTATTCAATATCGTATTAGAAATGTTACCTTCAGCAATTAGGGAAGAAAAAGAAATTGAAGGAATTAGAATTGGGAATGAAGAAATAAAATTCTCACTCTTTGCAGATGACATGATGGTCTACCTAGAGAATCCCAAGAAATCATCCAAAAAACTACTGGAAAAAAATAGCAACTTTAGCAAAGTTGCAGGATATAAAATAAACCCTCATAAATCCTCAACTTTTCTATATATGACTAGCAAGATACAGCAGAAAGAGCTAGAAAGAGAAATCCCATTCAAACTAACCTCAGACAATATAAAATACCTGGGAGTCTATTTGCCAAGGCAGACTCAGAAACTTTTTGAAAACAATTGCAAAACACTTCTCACACAAATTAAATCAGATTTAAATAACTGGGCAAACATCAACTGTTCATGAATAGGCCGAGCTAATATAATACAAATGACAATTTTAACAAAACTAAACTACCTGTTTAGTGCCCTACCAATCAAAATTCCAAAAAATTACTTTAATGAGTTAGAAAAAGTGGTAAGTAAATTCATATGGAGAAATAAAAAATCAAGAATTTCCAGCGTTCAATGAAAAAAAAGTGCAAAAGAATGTGGCTTAGCTTTACCAGATCTAAAATTATATTATAAAGCATCAGTCATCAAAACTGTCTGGTGTTGGCTAAGAAATAGAGTTGTGAACCAGTGGAATAGACTAGGTACATACAATAGCAGGAAACGATTATAGTAATCTGCTGCTCGATGAACCCAATGAGTCCAGCTATTGGGATGAAAACCCTCTCTTCGATAAAAAACTGTTGGGAAAATTGGAAGTTAGTATGGAAGAAACTTAAATTAGGCTAACACCTTACACCCTATACCAAGATAAGATCCAAATGGATAAAGGATTTAGACATAAAAAAAAAAACAATATTATAGGCAAAGTAGAAGATCAAGGAATAGTTTACTTGTCAGATCTATGGAAAGGGGAAGCAGATTATGACTAAGGAAGAGATGGAGAACATCACTAAAAACAAACTAGATAATTTTGATCACATTAAATTAAAAAGCTTTTAAACAGACAAAACCACTATAACCAAGATCAAAAGAAATGTAGTAAACTGGGAAAGAATCTTTACAACTAATGTTTCTGTCAAAGGACTCATTTCTAAAATATGCAGAGAATGGAGTCAATTTTTTTTTAAAAAAAAGCCATCCCCCAATTGACAAATGGTCAAAGGATTTGCAAAGGCAATATACAGATGAAGAGATCAAAGCAATCCATATTCATATGAAAAAATGCTCTAAATCATTACTTTTTAGAGAAATGCAAATTAAAGCTTCTCTGAGGTACCACCTCATACCTTTCAGACGGGCCAATATGACCAGAAAGGATAATGATCAATGTTGGAACAGTTAAATCTGGGAAACTATTACATTGTTGGTGGAGCTGTGAACTCATCCAACCTTTCTAGAGAGCAATTTGGAATTACACCCAAAAGGCAACAAAAATGTGTATACCCTTTGATCCAGTCATAGCACTACTGAGTCTATACCCTGAAGAGATCACGAAAAAGAGTAAAAACATCACTTGTGCAAAAATATTTATAGCAGCTCTGTTTGTGGTGGCAAAAAATTGGAAATTGAGTAAATATCCTTCAATTGGGGAATGGCTTAGCAAACTGTGGCATATGTATGTCATGGAACACTGTTGTTCTCTTAGAAACCAGGAGAGATGGGAATTCAGAGAAGCCTGGAGGGATTTGTATGAACTGATGCTGAGTGAGATGAGCAGAACCAGAAAAATGTTGTACATCCTAACAGCAACATGGGAGTGATGATCAACCTTGATGGACTTGCTCATTTCATCAGTGGAACAATCAGGGACAATTTGGGGTTATCTGCAATGGAGAATAGCATCTGTATCCAGAGAAAGAACTGTGGAGTTTGAACAAAGACCAAGGACTATTACCTTTAATTTAGGGAAAAAAAATGATATCTTATCGTCTGATCTTGCTATCTCTTATACTTTATGTTTCTTCCTTAAGGATATGATTTCTCTCTCATCACACTCAATTTAGATCAAGGTATACCATGGAAACAATGTAAAGACTAGCAAATTGCCTTCTGTGGGGGTGGGGTGGGGAGGGAAGTATGATTAGGGGAAAAATTGTAAAATTCAAAATAAATAAAATCTTTAAGCACAAAAAAAAACAAAACCCTGGGGAAAGATTGTGTGGTTGAAGTCAGGTCAGATAATGTGATTCTTAGAGAATGGGTGGGTCCAACCATACATCCCTGGAAGAATAATTCCAAAGAACAAGACTGGAGGCAGAAAAGACTGGATGACAGTGCTACCAAAGCCTAAGAACTCAGAATCTGGCAGGGAAATACTTTGAATACCAAAAAGTGAAAGAGGAAATATTCACAAGATTTATAATTTAAATTGCATCTACCCCCAAATACTAGAGCAGTATAGAATCTAGGGCTTCTTCCTTCTCATGGACTTGAGGATGAACTTAGACTAATGTCTCTGTCCTTATTTCTGAACCTGCTATTCTATGGGATGGAAAGGAACATATAAAAGCAATAAAGGATAGTGGAATCTTATATAGGAGTTATTCTTAAAAATGCATAATAATGTGAAAATTAAAATTGAGGAATAGTTCAAATTATCCCTAATAATCGCTTTAATTTCTCATAAAATATAATATAGGTTAGTAAAATAATTTCAGGTAGAAAGGAAGAAGGGTTCCTTTAGAATAGAAGTTCTTAACCTGGAGAATACATTTATAGATTTTGGGGAATTCATGAACTTAAATGGGAAAATTTTATTTTATTTCAATATAATTCATTTTTGTAATTCTATTTCTTTTATTTATTCATGTAAAAGCATTATTCTGAGAAGAAGCCAAAAGGCTTCATCAGATTGACAAAGAGTTCTAAGTCATAAAAAAAGGTTAAAAACCCCTGCTTTAGGAAAAAAAAAAACCTTTATTAGAGAAAAAAATAGATCTGAAGTGGTTGTTATGGAAACAATTGAATATAAACTTTATTTTTCATAGTGCCCAGGTAAACTATTCACCAGAAGAGAAGCTAGAATAAATACTCAAATAAAGAAAACAAAAACAGCAAAAGACTTCAGCAGGAAAACTGATCATTAGGGAAACACTATTGCCCAAAGCAACCAAGCAGAATAAGAATTATCCAATCCTGGCAGGGTAATGTTTAACAATTGGCTGTGGAGGTGGGGGATGGGGGTGGAGTATGTACCACACATTTTTAAATTTAATCTATATTAGGCTCGAAAATCAATCAACCCAACAACAAATCAAGTCCTGATTTATGGTGTTTGTCATATGTCTAAGGTATAATTGCTTGCAATGAAAACTTAACCATCAACACTCCTGGTCTTACCCTTCTTTCACAGAAAAGAGTCCTTCAAAAATTTAAATATAACAAATATGTCCCAAATATGTCTGTTCTTTTCTCAGCTAAACATAACTAGTTTCTTCAGTCAGTTTTCAAATGACATAAATTTGAACCGCTTCCTCTTCATATTTGCCTTTTCCTGACCATTCCATTGCCTAACAATGTGCTCTCTGTAAACAATATTCCTGCATTGTTCTGATCAGGACAGAATATCATCTCCCAAATCTTCCTGATTTGTTCTGATTAGGGTCAAATATCACCTCCAATCCCTAGCATTTTTGTTGCTGTTGTTGTTTATAATTAATAGAGCCTAAGATTACATTTACTCTTTAGGTTGTGATAGCACATTTGACTCATATTTTACCTTCAGTCCACTCAAATCCCCAAATCATTTTTTCAGGTGTTGACTAATTTTGCACATGTCCTCCATCTTGTAATTATGTAATAATTTCTTTGAAATTAAATTCAAGATTTTGGCTTTTTTTCTCAACATATATAATTTTATCCTTTTGGGAGATTCCTGGTATGGAAATCTCCTACACAGAGTAAAGCAGTTTCTTGACACACTTAGAAGATGAGTGACTCACCCAATGTAACAAAGTCAGTATGTTTCAATGTTGGAATTTGAATCTAGATTAGTTAATTTGACATTGAAGCCAGTTATTCATCACCTATGCCACACTTCTTCTTCTGTTTATAGCTTTTCCTATTAAATTTGATATTAGATTTGGCCTACTTTCTGAATTATCAAGATCTTTTTGGAGTCTTTCATCCTAAATCTACACTGGCTTCCAATTTTGTGTCACCTATAATTTGATAGGAATATCATTGATTCATTTGTTCAAGTAATTGATAAAATATTCTTTAAAATAAATCTTATTGATATTTTATGTTTTGTATCACCTTCATTTCAGATTGTATAAGATTGTATCAATCTTTTTTAAAAATTTTTGCTTCATATTAAGACATGCCTTGTAAGAAAAAAAGGGGGTGAACAATTTAACAAAACTAATCAGCACAACTGAATCTAACAGCTTATGCGAAATCCCACATCCTTTACAAAGAAAGGAGGAATGTTATTTTTCTCAACTTATTTCCAACCGTATTCATTAAATTACACAGTGTTCACTTTGCAGGAGTTTTGTTGCTGTTGTTTGTTCTGTTTCTGTTGTTGATGACCTTCATTCCATTTACACTTCATATTAGATTATTTTCCCTGGTGTTGTTTATCTCACTCTGTATCAGTTCTCCTGACTGTTCATGGTTCTCTGGATTTTTCATATGCATTTTTTTTTACTAACATAATCATTCTATTGCATTTTTATATGGCGGTTTTCTCAACCAGTCCCCAATCAATAGGCATCTACTTGTTTCTAGGTTTTTTTGTGCCACAGAAAATTTTGCTATGAATTATTTCATATTTAATTGAATATTCTTTGACTTTCTTTGAATATATACCTAGCATATAGCATTTGAGATTAAAGGGGATAAACAATTTAGATACTATTTTAGTATATTCCTAAATTACTTTCCTGAAGAATACTTTATATCTCCAAATTAGGCCATGGTATGAAATGGTTCTGGAAAAAGCAGAGAAGAAAGCCTTTGCACAAAACTGTAATAAACATAATGAACAAGTCATGCTATCATGTATATGACATCCTTCTCTTCAATAACTAAGGATAGCTTATTTAATTAATCTATTACCAGACCCATCTTTCCATTGCACCCTCAAAATTGACTAATCACATTTATTTTTTTTTCCTTTTGGTAATTTGTGAAATATAAAGTGAAATCTCAGATTTATTCTGATTTATAATTCTTTTTTCAATTAATGATTTTGAACAATCTTTCATGTGAATGTCAGTAGTTTCTAATTCTTTTGAGAACCATATGTTCCTATACTATGATCATTGATCCATTTGGAAATAACTCTTGGTCTTACATATTTTAGTTTCTCTGTCAATCTTGGTCATTTGACCTTTATCAGAAGTACTTAATAATTTTTTTCCTTCATTCAATATCTTTTCAGCTTTTCAAGGAATAATTTTTTTCATGAAAAACCTTTTCATTAATTGAAATTATCATTAATAAAATGCTAAATAACCCGTACCTTTGGGATTTTCTGTTGTAGTGCCCCTTCCAATTTTTTTTTAGGCTTTTGCAAGACAAATGGGGTTACATAGCTTGCCCAAGGCCACACAGGTAGGTTATTATTAAGTGTCTAAGGCTGGATTTGAACTCAGGTACTCCTGACTCCAGGGCTGGTGCTCTATCCACTGAGCCACCTAGCCACCTAGCCACCTCACCTTCCAAATTTTTTATTAATATTTTATTTTTCCAAATACATGCTATGAATGTTTTTCAACATTCAACCATATGCATATGTATATTTTTAAGTTACAAAATTTCATTCCCACCCCCCTCCCCCTCAGTGGCAAACAGCCAGGTTAATATTGTATATACCCATTTGTGTTAAACATGTTTACAGATTAGTCATTTTTGATATGAGGAATTAGGATTAAGGGAAAAAATACATAAAAAATATTTTTTAAAAAGTGAATGTAGTGATCATCAGATTCTGAAGGGTTTTTTTTTTTGTTTTGTTTTTCTTCCTCTGGATGGAGATAGCATTGTTCACAGCCAATCTAATAGGGTTGTCCTTGCTCTGAACTTCTGAAAGCAGCTGCATCCATCAGGGTTGATCATCTCACAATGTTGTTGTTAATGTGTAAATTATTCTCTTGGTTCTACTCCCTTTACTCAGCATCCAATCTTGTAAGTCATTCCATGCTTCTCTAGAGTCTAACAATTTTTGATTTCTTATTGAACAATAGTATTCCATATCAAGCTATTAATAGCTATCTGAGGTCTCTGTCTCTCAATCTACTCTGTATACATCTAAATTGTCCTAGTTTTAAGAATTCAGTGTCTTAAAGAATGGAAATGAACAAGTAGAAATGAGTTATGTGAATTGCATAGGCTAAGAAAACTTCAAATTCACATTTTCTATGTTGTATTCTATTTTTATTTGTTTTTTAGTACCTACTACCACTAACTATGAATCTGACACCTCTAAGGACTAAGTCTCCAAATCTTTCCAGCAATAATAGCATGGCAATTCAAAGTCTGGTGTTTATAAAATTATGTTATGAGGAGGTTCTAGGAGAAAATGATACCTATTTTCAAGTTTTGGAGTAACTATCATTAGATTTTTAGCCTATCATTAGGATAAGATTTGTTCTATTAGTGCTCTCAGAAAATAGACCAGCAGGGGCCACAAGAAGGGATCAAGTCTTAGGAGCTCTCTGATAAAATTCATCAGCTAAGGACTCTAACTAAACTTTCGAGACAGAACCCACAAAGGGACCCAGTGAGGCAGTTCTCCTACTAAAGGTAACCTGGAAAAGAGCAGAAAGGCTCTGCTCCCCAGATCGGAGAGGCGGCCTGCCAGAGGGGTGGCCAGAGTGAAAGACCTTCAGCCTCCTGGAGGAAGCCCCAGGGTGCTGGGAGCCATGGCTCACAGCAGCAGGGGAGTCTCCTGAGCTGCACTCCGAAGAGCATCTGGCACAAAGTGTGGGAACAGTTCCGGACCTCTGCCAGAGTGAGCAAGTAGAGCCCAGTCCTCAGCCCCGTGGCAGAGGTGGGTGCCTATGGTCATTCACAGACCGGAGGGAGGACAGAGCCTCACACACTGAGACCCTTGTGGGAGTGTTCCAAAAGCTCAGGAAGCATCCCAAAACTAGTCCCAGATTGAGAAAATGAGCAAGCAGAGAAGCAAAAGGAAGACTATTGAGAAATATTTTGCAATTGAGCCCAAGAAGGATCAAAATACTCAGTCTGAAGATGAGGAAGCACAAGCTCCTGCATCTAAAGACTCCAAGAAAAACAGAAATTGGGCTCAGGCTATGACAGAGCTCAAAAAAGACTTTGAAAATCAAATGAGGGAGTTGGAAGAAAAACTGGGAAAAGAAAGGAGAGAGATGCAGGAAAACCATGAAAATGAAGTCAGCAGCTTAGTCAAGGAAATCCAAAAAAAAAAATGCTGAAGAAAATAGCATGCTAAAAACCAGCTTAGGCCAAATGGATAAAACAGTTCAAATAGTTATTGAGGAGAAGAATGCTTTAAAAAGCAAAATTGGCCAGATGGAAAAAGAGACAAGAAAACTCTCTGAGGAGAACAAATCCTTCAGACAAAGAATAGAATTCAGGGAGATTGATGAATTTAACAGAAATCAGGAATCAATACTTCAAAACAAAAAAAAATGAAAAATTAGAAAAAAATGCAAAATATCTCATTGAAAAAACAACTGATATGGAAAACAGTATGGAAAACAGACTTAGGAAAGATGATTTAAAAATTATTGGAATACCTGAAAGTCATGATCAGGAAAAGAGCCTTGACATCATTTTCAAAGAATTACTACAGGAAAATTGCCCTGATATTCTAGAAGCAGAGGGCAAAATAGAAATGGAGAGAATCCACCGATCCCCCCGAGAAAGAGATCCCAAAAAACCAACACCTAGGAATATTATAGCCAAGTTCCAGAACTCCCAAGAGTCAAAGAGAAAATATTACAAGCAGCCAGAAGGACACAGTTCAAATATCATGGAGCTGCAGTCAGGATCACACAGGACTTAGCAGCAACTACATTGGAAGCTCGTAGGGCTTGGAATACAATATACCGGAAGGCAAAGTTGCTTAGAATGCAGCCAAGAATGAACTACCCAGCAAGGCTGAATGTCCTCTTCCAGGGAAAAAGATGGACTTTCAATGAACCAGGGGAATTTCAAATGTTCCTGTTGGAATGTCCAGAGCTGAACAGAAGGTTTGATCTTCATCTACACGACTCAGGTGAAGCATGGAGATTGGAGGAGAGGGGGGAAATATGAGGGACTTAATGATGATGAACTGCATGTATTCCTGCATAGAAAAATGACACTGATAATACTCATATGAACCTTCTCAGTTAATAGAGCAGGTAGAAAGAGCTTTTATAGTTGAAGCACAGGAGAAAGCTGAATTCAAAGATAAAATATGGTGTAAAAATGGTGTCAATAGAAAAAAAAGGGAAATGGAATGGGAGAAAGAAAAAGGAGAGGGGGGAATAGTCCAAGATATTTCACATAAGATTTTTTTTTTATTACAATGAGCTATTGCAATGATATGGAAGGGGGGAGGTAAAGGGGAATGAGGGAACCTTTGCTCTCATCAGAGGTGGCTAGGAGAGGAAACAGCATATATACTCAATGGGGTATAGACATCTGGAGTAAGAAGGAGCAGGGAGCAGGGGGAAGGGGTGGGGGTGTGAATAAAGGAGGAGAGGATGGACCATGGGAGGAGCGTGGCCAGGTATATCACATTTTCTTTCTTACTTATTGCAAGGGGCTGGGATTGGATGGCCTGCCCAGTTCCATAGGGTAGGGTGGATTCTGGGCCTAAGGGGTGGTATGGTGGCTCAGGGCTTCTTGGCCCCAGGACCAGGGATCTGTCTGCTGTGCCACTCAGCGACCCTACAGCAGAGTCAGAGTGAAAGGAGAGAGAAAATAGAGTACATGTTAGTGGAGAAATAAGAAAGGAGGGAGTTGCGATCAGCAATGGCAACGGTGGAAAAATATGGAAGTAACTTTTGTGATGGACTTATCATAAAGAATGAGATCCACCCATGACAGAGTTGTTGGTGTTGGAAGAAAGACTCAAGCACAGTTTTTGTTATTATTATTTGGGGGAGGGTGCAGGGCAAGTGGGGCTGGATGGCTTGCCTGGGGCCACATAGCAGGGTGATCTTTGGGTGTCTGGGGCTGGATTTAGACCCAGGTGCTCCTGGCTCAAGGGCCATTGCTCTGTCTGCCACCCAGCCACCCCTACTATTATTACTATTTTATTTTATTTTGGGTCTTCTTTTTCTTTCTTTTTTTTTTTTTTTGTTTTTTGTTTTTTGCAGGGCAGTGGGGATCGGGTGACTTGCATGTCACACGGCTGGGTGATTGTTGGGTTTACGAGGCTGGATATGGACTCGGGTGCTTGTGGCTCCAGGACTGGTGCTTCGTCCATTGCGCCACCTGGCCATACCTACAATTATTACTATTATTTTTTATTTTAATTTTTTTCTCTCCCCTGTACTTTTTTCGCCCAAGCAAGTCTATCTATATTCATGGGGGAGGAAGGGTATTTTGTTTACTTGTAAACAAGAATATTTTATTAATGTAAAAAAAATTTGTACAAAATGAGAATTAAAAATAAATTAAAAAAAAAGAAAATAGACCAGCATTTATTATTCTGATTTTATATTGGGAAAGGCCTCCTAACAATTAGAACTACCTGAACGTAGAATGGGATATGTAGCTTATCTCTCCTTCTCTGAAGTCTTCATGTGGATGCTGGCCATCCATTTGCAGGAGATGTGATAATGGAGATTTTCTATTCATATGTTGAACTAGATGACCAATGAAATCCCTTTTAACTCTCAAATTCTGCGATTCTTTTATTACCCAAAAGTGTAATTCATACTCCTTAAATATTATAATCAAATTGAGTAGATATCAGACTTGCCTACCTCACCCCAAAGTCTGAATTCTTTATAGTCTAGTGGCTTGGTCTTCTTATTCACATCATCCTCAATAACCTATTTTCATGGTTCAGAAACATCATAAAATGAATGACTATAATAAGAGACATTTCCTTCATTCATTAGGGCTTGGGATTGAGCTTTTCTTCTTCACAAGACAGATTTTACTATTTTGATTAAACTACTACTACTAGGTGGTGCAGTAGATAGGGATACATCCTGAAGTCCAGAGGACCTGAGGTGAAATCCAATCTCAGACATAGACACTAACTGTGTGACCCTAGACAAGTTATTTAATCCTGTTTGCCTCAGTTTCCTCATTTGTATAATGAGCTAGAGAAAGAAATGGCAAACCACTCCAGTATCTTTGCCAAAAAAAAACCCTAAATGGGCAGACATGACTGCAATGATAGAACAACTGCTGCCTCTCTACTTGCTGATATTTATATAGAAAAAATATTTCATTTGTTTTTCACAACCACCCTAGTACCTAGGTGCTAATAGTAACTTCATTTTCCAGTAGAGAAAACAGAATAAAATAGAAGTTAAATGACTTGTACATGGTTCCGTCACTAGTAAGTGTCTAAAGTTGGCTTTGGACTCAGGTATTACTGTCCAGAGTTCTAGTAAATTTGCCACCTAGCCTTTAGTTGTTAGAAAATTAATTACTAACTCATTATCAATCTGCCAATGCTGCCTAAGTTTCTACACACAAATTCAACTGGACCTATGGGCAAATCAGTTAGAAAAAAATAGATTATCAAAATTAATATCAAATCACTTTTTAAAAAAGTTCTTCAATCATTTTTTGAGTGACAATTAAAATAGCAAACTATTGTAAACATGACTTTGAGTAAAGGGGCTGGCTTAAACCAAGAATACTATAAATATTCAAAGAAATGAAAATTTCCAAGTTGTGACTTTACTAGGTAAACAAAGGGGTTTTCCACTTTAAGGTTTAACCCAAATCTGGGTGATGGAATAAAGTACTAAGTCATTTTGACAGATGGAGAGTCTGACAGAGTATCCTTTATCCCTTGCTATGCTTCCCAGGCTAACTTTTCTCTCCTGGGATAATCTAAATAGAAGAAATCTGTAAGAGAAGATGGAAACAATTCTCTGACTTTAATTTTAAAATATTACCAAGGAAAAATGAAATAAAATGGTTGAGCAGCAGTCTAGAATAAACAGAAAGACATTATGCATCTTAGCACAGACAAATACCATCAGGAAAAAAAGGGGTGCCATCATATTTTTTTCACATTTCTTCAAGGGAAAAATAAAACATCATTCTTG
Source organism: Macrotis lagotis (assembly GCF_037893015.1). Taxonomy (NCBI): domain Eukaryota; kingdom Metazoa; phylum Chordata; class Mammalia; order Peramelemorphia; family Peramelidae; genus Macrotis; species Macrotis lagotis. The sequence goes on from NC_133666.1 coordinate 301,623,491, forward strand.
CCATTTAAATTTCACAGCTCTGCTTCAGTGGTAAGAAAGCACTATCTCATTTTTAAAAAGAACTTTTCCTTTTTAAATGTTTAGAATTCAATAGGTAGTCTAGTTTTTATTAATATTTGTTCTTCTTTTGCCTTGTGTGGTTTTGGTGGTCATTTTTAATGAAATTTGCTATCTTGTATCATTCAATTTCATAAGATCACAGACTTTGATAGGATTGGAGGGGACCTTAGAGCATTTTAACCCTTTCATTCTTACAAGAAAATAAGGTCCAGAGATATTGTAGGTTTATAAGTAGAGACAGGATAATTAAGTGAGAATTTAGTTTAATCCTATCATATTATAGATAAGGAACCTAAAACCCAAGGAGGTTAGGCAATAACTCAAGGTCATAAAGGTAGAAAGTGACAGAACTGATCTTTGAACTCATGTCCTTTTATTCCCAGGCAACATTGTACCATATTATGTTTTTGGTAATATTTTATAAATATGAACTTATTTGATCATTTTTACTTAATTGGTTTTTTAAAAGAGAAAGTTAAAAATTAATCTGTTTAATCTGTCTAATTGTCAAGAAATAGGCTTGAGTAAGTTTCTTTTCTTTTCATCCAGTTGTTTTGATTTATATGGTATTCCTTGAAGAGGACAGTCTGTCCTAAGCCAACAGTGTTACCTCAAAGCAGAAGAGCCTACAATTAGACAAAATAACAAGCATGGACAAGCATGCTACAGTTTAATCTATGGAGCAAGCTATCTCTCTTTATCAGATGGAATTAGCCTTACTGAATCATGAAGATTTGGTAGTTACTATATAATTTGTTATTGCTGTGTTTTTTAAAATGCCAAATAAAAAAAAATAAGAATAAGAATGTTTCCTACTGTCCAGAATCTTATAATCATGTTCCACAACTGCTAATATGTTGGGTTTTTTTTTTAAAGATCTTGTTATTATTTTTACATAATAGTCATTTCTGGAACATACCCAGTTCTTCTCCCTCGACTTAAACATTCACTTATAAAAAAGGGGGAAAATTAAGGAAAAACATCTGGGATCACATCTAACAAATTATGCAGTAGATTCCAGTGAAAGGTGAAATGCAGGCTTCACATTCTGTTTTCTGAGTCTAATATTGGGTTTCACAATTACTTGGAGTTAAATGATCAAAATTATTTGAATTGATAATTGGTCCAAATCTATTTGGGTGAAATTTGGCAAGGATACATAGAAAATCTTTTCTTTGAATTAAAAAAAATCATAATTACATGATGAAGAAGGCATAGGTAGAAAAACAGTTCAACTGAAAAAAAAGATATGAGAATTTCAATGAATATAAAACTCAATATGACTCAACCCTTGATATGGTATCCAAGGAAGCTAAGTGCTAGGTCAGTAGTTTTTAAACAGGAATCCTTCCTTCCATCCCTTGCCAAAGGATGCATGAATAGATTTCCTGACTTCAAGGGAATTCATGGAGAGGATCCATAAACTTGAGTGGGGAAAAATAATCTTTATTTTCACTAACATCTCATTGAAATTTAGCATTTCCTTCCTCACTGCTTCATTATTACCTACAGCTGTTCAAAAGAGGTTAATTATTCATGCAAGAAAACAAAATAAATGAATGAGGAATATTTAGTGCCCAAATTAAAATATGGCATTTGAATGGGCAATCCCTTGAATTAGGCCTTGGGTATATCTATCTGGTAGATTTTGAATGTAGACAATGAAGCTGGGCTCAGAGTTAAAAACAAAAGTAGAGAAGGGCAGCTTGTGTTTAGGGTACTATACAGAAGTTTGCATCACCCTAAATTCTACCTGGACCCAAAAGTCACCTCCAATAACAAGTCACCTCCAATAAGGGTCCACATCTAAATGACACCATAGGACATTGACTACAGGAAACTTAATCATGGGATCATGGAATGTAATGATTTCTGTGCAATCACATTTTTAGATAACTCAAAGATAATAGGGAAATGTTTGATGGCTATCAGTTGTTTAGTTGTGTCTCACTCTTCATAATCCTGTATGGCTTTCCCTATCAAAGATACTGGAGTGAGGGGCAGCTAGGTGGCATAGTGGATAAAACACCGGCCTTGGAGTCAGGAGTACCTGGGTTCAAATCTGGTCTCAGACACTTAATAATTACCTAGCTGTGTGGCCTTGGGCAAGCCACTTAACTCAATTTGCCTTGCAAAAAAAAAAGATACTGGAGTGATCTGCATTTCTTCTACTTTGGATTAAGGCAAGTAGAGATTGTGATTTACCCAGGGTGGAATTGGACTCAGTTCTTATTAACTCCAGGCTAAGTACTCCAACCACTGACCCATCTAGGTGTCCCTGAACATGACTTAGTTCATTATTAATCTTAAACTGACTTAGTTTACTAATAAGAAATATTTTATTGAATCATAAACTGGATTACCAGCTTGGTAAGGTCTATGTGTGATCAATCAAGCAGCAAGCATTTATTGATTAAACCCCAACTGCTTTACTTGCCTCATCTGTAAAGTGAGGATGATAATAGTCCTTAGTTCCCAAATAATATAAGATAATAATAATAAGATAAATTTTTTACTTCCTTGCCCAGAGTCTGACACATATATACTTAAAAAATGCTTGTTTTCTTCCTCCTTTCCAGTCCTTTTACTTTTTAAGAACTTACTCTGTATCAGACTATGAAATTATTATATTAACTATTGATTGAGAATAATATCTAATCACTGGAATTCATACTTGGGAATTAGTATTCTTAGCATTAGGGTCTATAAGATGGTTTGACTTCTTAATAATTCTCAGCCTAATTCTCAGGGCTGTGACCTAGACTCAGGGAGTCAAGATCATTTTTTACCTGATTTTATCAGTTTTACCTAGTCACAAGCTTAGCACTGAACCAGTCTGGTATGAGAGCTGCCTAACATAGAACTTTCCAGAGGATGCTGATCAATTGTTCTTTCCCCATTGCCATGGACTTTGGAAATTCTCCTTTGCAAGTAAGCATGATAATACCAAATGTAGACATGCCCTATACCTGTATTATACCTCAACTATAAACTTTATATAACCAACTCTAGAAAAGATTTCTCTGTCTGCTCTAATGCATCCCTGTCCACTGAGGGACTTTTGGATTCTTACTTTTTGATAGCTAATATTTTTTCATCCTTTATTTTTAAAATTCAATTCAATTTATTTATTTATTTATTCATTTTCATTCATATGCACATGCATTTTTAAAAAATTTTTTTGCAAGGCAATGGGGTTAAGTGGCTTGCCCAATGCCACACAGCTAGGTTATTAAATGTCTAAGGCTGGATTTGAACTCAGGTACTCCTGACTCCAGGGCTGGTGCTCTATCCACTGAACCACCTAGCCACCCCCACATGTATATTTTTAAATTACAAAATTTTCTTCTACCTTTCCTACATGGCAAACAGTCAGTTTAACTTTATACATACCTATTTTGGATAAATATATTTATATATTAGTTATTTATGGTATGAGGAATTAGGATTAAGAGAGAGAGAGAGATAAGGGATAATTTTTATAAAGTGTTTAACAGATTCTGAAGGGTTGATTCTTGTGTGTGTGTGTGTGTGTGTTTTGTTTTGTTTCTCATCCTCTGGATGGGGATAACATTGTCCATACATAGTTGGTCTAAAATGGTTGTCCTAGCTCTCCTCTGAACTGCTGAGAGGAGTTGCTTATATCAATGTTGATCACCTCACAATGTTGTTAATGTATACATTGCTCTCTTTTTTCTGCTCCCTTCACTCAGCATCAGAGCCTTTAGGTCATTCCATGCTTCTCTAGAATCTGATCATTTATGGTTTCTTATAGAACAATAATATTCTATTGTATTCATGTACTATAACTTGCTTAGCCATTCCCCAATTGATGGGCATCCCCTCAATTTCCAATTCTTTATCACTACAAAAAGAGCAACTATGAATATTTTGGAACATGTAGGACTTTTCCCATTTTTTATAATTTATTATAGATATAGACTTGGAATTTCTGGGTCAAAGGGTAGGAACAGTTTTATTACTCTTTGGGCATAGTTCCATATTGCTTTCCAGAATGGATAGGATCTGTTTACAGTTCCACCAGCAATGCATCAGTGTCCCAGTCCTCCCACAACATCTCCAACATTGATCATTTTCCCTTTTTCTCATCTTGGCCAAACTGATGGGTGTGAGTTGATACCTATTGTTGTTTAAATTTTCATTTCTCTAATCAATAATTATTTGGAACATTTTTTCATATGATTTTATGTATAGCTTTAATTTATTCATTTGAAAATTGTTTATTCATATCCTTTTACTACTTATCATGGGAATGACTTGTAATCTTATAAATTTGGTGCATTTCTCTATATATTTTAGAAATGAGATCTTTAACAGAACTCCTAGTTGTGAAGATTATTTCCCAGCTTTCTGTTTTCCTTCTAATTTTGGCAGCATTGATTTTATTAATGCAAACCCTTTTTTAATTTAATATACACAAAATTATTCATTCCGTACTTTATAATGTACTCTAATTCTTGTTTGGTCATAAATTTATTCCCTTTCCACAGATCTGATAGAGTATTTCTTAGTCTATTGATTAATCTGTGGTGTCACTCTTTATGTCTAAGACTATAGCTTATCTTACTAATAAATGATCTACTCAGACTTTGTGTCTCAATTTCTCATCACCAACTTTTTTTTGCAACAAGGTACTATGTTAGGTAATAGAAACACAATGGCAAAAGAGAACTATTCCTGCTCTCAAGGAACTTATGTTTTATTAGGTAGTCAAAGTGTACTTATGTAGGCACACCAAAAAATAAATTAATATATGAGGAGAGCACTAGCAGGTGGTGGGCTTTATGTAAAGATGGGGCTTGATTGAGATCTTGAAGAAAGCAGGAGTTTCTAAGAAGTGGAGGTAGAGAAGGGAATTCCAGAAATAGAAAATGAAGCCCTCTCTATGAGGAACATTAAGATGGATTGGAGAGTTTGGGAAGGGGAAAGTTGAAAGTTTCAAGTGTTGGAAGGAATCAGGTTTTTAAGAACTCTAAGTGTCAAAAAAGAGTTTGTATTTGATTCTATAAGTAATAGGGAGTCAGAGGACACACTGAGCAGGTGAATGATGTGATTCGAATGGGCATATGCATTGGGCTACTTTTTCACTGGCAGTGATGTACTATGAGACTCACCCATGCAGATTTTATAAAATTTTTTCCTTTTTAGGATTTCTCTGTCATTCTACTTCCCAAAGGCATATACTTTGTATGGTAACTAGGCAATGGAATTATCACCCTTGCTACTCTGCATAACTACTTCTAGTGATGCCTGAGAAAGTGAACTTCCTCTAATTCCAGCATACCATCCAAGCCCTGAAATTCCTACACACCATCTAAGTCCCTACTGTGCTTTAAAATGTACCAGACAAGTCAATCAGTTTGGAGAAAAATTGCTTTGAAGAGTAGGAGACAAAAGAGTTTCTTTCACCAAACTAATCATGAGGTCCTTTGATACTTGTTTCTTACAGCTAGGTTTTTTTTTTGTTAATAACAAGAGAATCTTGTATATATAGTCTTTCCTATGCCTAATCAACACCCCAGCTTGGGATCTTTGGTTAAAATGGAAATAGGCCTTGCATTGGGTTGTGATCACTTATAGTGGAGAGGGGAGGTGCAGGTGTCTTCCTCTCCTTGTGCTCCTTGTGCTGAAACCCCCAGAATGTGAAATGAGATATTAACAGATGCTTTTTCCCCTGGTGTGGCTCAGATTATTATTCCTATTATCATTTACTCTTCCATCTGAGAGGAACAGACAGAGCTGTCACAGTGGGAAGGGAAGTTAAGAAGCCATAAAAACCAACATTAATCCCCAGATGACAAGCATTCATCCTAAGAAGTTTGAAATTCTATTCATGGGGAGTAATACAGATCTGGGCCACTCAACTAAGATACCTCCTTCAAGGCATAATAAATTGATTGCTGACCCACAAATACCTTAACTGCAAATATTCCATTTGCGAAATATTTGGAAGCCTACAGGAAGGAACTATTAGGACAATATTTATTCTTAATTAAATCATCTTTCTCTTCTGGCAATAAATAAACCCCATTTATGAAAGAGTACTAGTACCAAGGGATATTCAGTAATATAACTGGGTAATGAAGTTCTGCTATAAGATAAAGGCCAAGACATTTGTAAAAAACTAAAAAGGCTGATGAAGTTGATACAGTTACCATTTAAGATGTAAGGGAATCTCAAAGTACTCCCAAATGTCAGCCTATGAACATTGTTATTAATCTAATCTTGGATTTAATTTTATTTCTTTTAAAGCAATAAATTGTTGATCCCATTTATTTAAATGCAAATGTTTATTGCATTTATTTTACTGGATCAACAGTGACAAATTTGAAATAGAGGGCTAGTAAAAGTCTTACTATTGATGGACTATGGTGGTCAGAGTAAGTAGTTGCATGCATGGTTATGGCCCTGATTACACCTTAACTACTTGAATTTAGTATTACTAAATTTAATATTATTTTTTGTAAAAACAAAAAAATTTAAAAAAACAAATAGCAACCTATTAATCACCAGTTATATAGTCTTATTACAAAATAATAATGGTCATTCACATTTAAATGGTATACTATATTATATAAAGAAATCCTAATTCTGAGGAAGGTGATGCAGGAATTATTTTGTTTATTTTACAACTGAGGAGATTAAGGTTAAATGACTTGTGTGAGGTCAAATTCAGCTAAGTAAGTTTTGGAGACAACTAGGTGGTGTGAAGTATAGAGTGAGAAAGATCTGAGTTCAAACCCAGTCACAGATCTTCACCAGCTAGGTGACCAAGGGCAAGTCATTTAACCTCTGATTTCCTATTCTTCAGCTATAAAATAGTGATTAAAAATAATACCTACCACCAAGGTAGATTAAATGAGATAATAACTGCAAAGTATTTGGCACAATGACAGTACTATGTAAATATAAGCTGTTATTATCAGAGACAGAATTTACCTCCAAATATCCTTGTTTTGAATCCAAGACTCTTTCTAACACGCTATTTTTTTTTTTTTAGTTTTTGCAAGGCAATGGGGTTAAGTGGCTTGCCCAAGGCCACACAGCTAGGTAATTATTAAGTGTCTGAGGTTGGATTTGAATTCAGGTCCTCCTGACTCCAGGGCTGGTGTTCTATCTACTGCACCACCTAGCCGCCCTCTAACACACTATTTTGCTGGGATGAATTCATTCAGCTACATTTTCTTTTTCTCTGAGTATCTTGTGTGTATAGTACAGGTACTTATTCTCATCTCAAAATTGAATTTTTGAATGTTGAATTCTTTCCTGTGTGAAGGATGATTAGTGAAAATATTATGGGAATAAAGTACTAGATTTGGAGTCAGATTCAAGTTCAAATCCTAATTTCATTTCCCACTAGTATTATGACCTTGAGTCTCAGGTCCCTCATCTGTAAAATCAGAAGAGTTGTATCAGATGATCTCTTAGGTCTCTTTCAGCTCTAAATCTATAAACCAAAGCTCTATTTCATTCTGATTCTGATTATCCCAGGCTCTAAATGACCTTTTAGAAATATATTTACAGATATTTATTGAGCATGCACAATGTATAAGACAATTATACAAGTACCATGGGAAATAAAGAAAAGTTGAAAGCATAGTTTTTGATGAAAAGGAACTGATAAAGTTGATAGGAGATAATGTGGATATATATATATATATATATATGTAGAAATAAATATATATGTATATGGCAGCATATGATAAGTTACATAAGAGTATTGTTCTTTTTGATCCCAACTGAGGTTTCCTTGGCAGAAATAATAGAATGGTTTGCCATTTCTTTCTCTAGTTCATTTAAAGGAAAGGAAAACTGAGTTAACCAGGGTTAAGTGACATTCCTAGGGTCACACAGCTAGGAAGTGTCTGAGGTCACATTCGAACTCAGATCTTCCTAACTTCAGGTCCAGCACATTATCTACTGTGCCACCTAGCTACCCCTCTATAAGAGCTGCATAAAAAGCACTCTGAAGAGAACTGAAGGTTGAGAGATCATTTTGAGCTGAAAGGCACAGGTGTGTGAATATGAGCAAGGCCTTCAAGGACAGATAGGATTTTAACAGGTGAATATAGAAGAAAGGGCATCATAACTTGTAGAACAGCATAGGGAGAGAAAGAAATAAGTAGAAAATATTTTCTGGAAGTATAGAATAGGTAGTTCGGATTGGTTGGAGTATATCATATATTGTAAAATAAAGGTAGATAATGCTAGAAAGTGTTATTTTAAGAATATTAATTTGGCAGTGCTTTCGTGCAAGATGGAATAGGATGTGGCTTAGACTGGAGGCAGATGTACCAGATAAGAGGTGAGTTCCAAGTATGTGTGTAGAGCTATAATTAAGGTAAGGTGATTGAGTGCAATGAAATATAGGGTTACTAATAACACTTACAGCAAATAACATAGTTTAAAGCCTAGCTAGCAAGAATAACTAAGTTACAATATAAAATTATTATATTGTATATTTCTTCCCTAGATGAACTCCTCTGTCACAAACATGCCTTGTGTATCATCCTCCTTGTCCCTTGGATCAGTCTGCCTAGAATTGGTTTCACAATTTCCTGGGGTCTCTATCTCCTCTCCAAGGGATGATATATCCTGGGATACATCTAAATTTGCCATAGAATGTTGTTCTAAAGGAATGTTTCATGTTGTTTTCCCATGTTCATTTTTGAGACTTGCTTTGGGTTTGAAAACTGGTAATGCTTATTCTGGATATGAAGTGGTAAGGATATGAACTAGACTGATGGATGTAGGAATAGAGGAAAGGTAGGATAGACCCTGGATTGCATGGGATACATTGAGAAGGAAGAAATGACAGGACTTGGTAACTGACTGGATTATGGGAGATACAGGCAGGCACTCTGGGAGATGCACCTTTTGGGGAAATGCATTCTTTCTCAGATGGCTACTTTTGGTGCATTGCAGTAGCTCCCACATTGCAGCAGTGATGCCCTAAAAGAATCCCCTAGTGGCCTGAAGAAGTTAATATGCCTCTCTAAATTATCCAACTTATTGTAAGGAAGTAATTTAGACATAAGGGAATTGAGTTTAACAGGTCTACGTTTTACTAAGGGCATACTTCCAAGTTAATGAGGCTTGGTTTCCTATGGGTTGCATACAAAGAAGGGCTATTCTGGATATAGGTCACAAAAGAAAGCAGCAAGCCTCTCCTGGAAATTGGCCAAGTTATTATCGGATATTCATGGGACTAAAGTCCCTGTTTCTCCCTTTCAGTTCAAAAAGGTGACATTCTTTGCCAGCTTCAGAATGTTCCGTTAAACTATCCGCTGTATTCTCCTCTTCCTTCTAATTGCCTTAAAGTTTTGGTAGTATCTTGAATTCTCTATTGTTTATTGTGGTAATTGTTGATTATTAATTATTATCTAAGTTAAATTTCTTTCCCATTAAGAACTTGAAATGATTGAAGATCTAGAAAACTCCTGGGGGGAAAGAGGTTAAGAAAAAATGTGTGATGTATCATCTAAGAAAGCTAAGAGAAAATATAGAGAACTGACTACCTGACCCATGTTCTTTCACTGAACTCAGGACCTATTTATCTTTTCATCTCTTCCAGTAAATGAAGATTAGTGTTATCCTAGAAATAATTTAAGGGAAGATCAAGAAGTTCATGTGGGGTGGCTAGGTGACACAGTGGATACAGCACCGGCACTGGAGTCAGGAGTACCTGGGTTCAAATCAGGTCTAGCTGTGTGGCCTTGGGCAAGCCACTTAACCCCATTTGCCTTGCAAAAACCTAAAAAAGAAAAAAAAGAAGTGTATGTGGAATGGATACTTGAGGTATGTGGGGGAAGCTTTGAAAATGAAGAGAAGTTTACAGGGCAAGACTCTGATTCCCAGTATCATTGTCTAAAAAATGGGAGAGGAGGGAAAGGTATTTGTATTATTAACTTCGTGGGACTGAGGAGAGTAAATAACTTTAAAAACCTTAAATTAAATCCCGTTCATCTAGCACTAAAAATCTAAGTTGCAACTTCCATGGAACCATTCTCACATAAACTTCTCCATGTTTTAGAATGAAACTTCTCCATGTTTTAGAATGAAAGGTTGGGGATGAGAACACTTTTGAGGAGTTAATCTCTCTGACAACCTCCAGTCTTTTATTTCCAACTAACTTTCAGGTATTTTGAATTTGATGTTTAATAGACATATTAAATTCAGCATGTCCAGAACTGAATTCATTATCTTTTTCCCTAAACCCCACACCACCTCTAATTTCCCTATTGGGCAACATCATCCTCACATGTCTCTCAGACTTGCAACCCAGGTATCTCCTTGACATTCACTGTCCTTCATGTTTCCCCCCACCCCACCCCAGCTACTCCTCCCTTCCTCCTCCCCTATATCTAAGTTGTTGCCAAGGTCTATTATTTTCATCTTTGCAACATTTCTCAAATATATTCCCTTCTCTCCTCTACCACTACAACCTCTCTGGTATAGGGCTTAAAGTTTGCCTCCCTCTATTTTCCCTCCAATCTAATTCATTTTCTATTCAGTCAACAAAGTGATACTGGCTTCCAGGATGTACCATGAATAAGATCCTCCATCTCTTGGCTCCAAACTTGCCCCTCATTCCTGGCTTCCTTTGTAATTGTTGTTCAGCTATTTCAATCATTTCTGATTCTTTGTGACCTCATTTGAGGGATTTCTTGGAATGGTTCACCATTTCCTTTCTTACAGATAAGAAATTGAGGCAAACAAGGTTAAGTGACTTTCTAAGATCACACAGCTAGCTCACACAGCTAGCTAGTGAGTGTCTGACATATATATATATATATAATATATATATATTATATATATATATATATATATGTATATATACACTCATGAAGGGGAATCTTCCTGCCTCCAGGCTTAGTGTCCTACCTACTTTTCTACTTAGTTATTCATTGGCTTCCTTCAAGTTCCTTATAAAGTCATATCTTCTACAGGAAGCTGTATGACCTTAGGCAAATCACTTAACCTATGTTTCATTTTACTCAACCATAAAATGGGAATAACACTTGTAGGGTTGTTGTGGGAATCAAATGAGATAACATTTGTAAAGTGCTCAGCACAGTGTCTATCACATAATATATAAATGTAAATTTATATATCATATAAATATTTATTTTTCCCCACCTTTTCCTATTTTCCTATCTTTTGAAGAGACTGAACCAGGCACAAGCACACACACACACACAGACAGACAGACAGACAGACATATATATATATATATATATATATAATATATATAAATAAATAAATAAATATATATATATATATAATATATATATATATATATATATATGGTAAAGACTGAAAAGGATCTTTCTGATAGGCAAGAAGTGACTCAAAAAAGGTCAATGTGGAAAGAATACCTAGGAAAAGAAAGGGTCAGCAAAGTTCAATGAATTCTAGGAAATCAAGAAGGATGAAGAAAATTGAATGAGAAACCTTTCTAGAATTTTGAATAAAGCAAAGATTTCTGGCCTTGGAGAGAACAGTTTCAGCCAAGACATGTTCTAAGAAGGTGGCATATGAATAGGAGTGAGAAAGCATATCCAACAACTTTTTCTGAATTTGGCTATGAAATGGAAGAAAGATGTATGAGAATGGAATGATTCTTCAAAGAATTTTTAAGAATGATGATGACCTATGCATGTATGAAGGCTTCAAGAAAGATTGTTATACACATATGTGCATGGAATTCTTGTGCATATTCATATGCACATGTACATATGTATGTGTAAATAGGTAAATATATATATGTATATGTGTGTATGTACATTTACATATCCATACATGTATAAACTTCTTGGTCTTTTGACTCAGCTAATCCAAATTCTTGAATATCTTGAAATGACAGGTTGAATTGGAAAAATAAAAACAGAAAAGGAATTTAAGTTCCAAACAGTTAAGAACCTGAGAAATAATCTATTATAATCCCCCTTTTTTTAAATAGATGAGCAAACTGAGGTCCAAAAAAGGTTTGACAATTTGCACAGGTTACATTTGAATCAAGATTCTATGATATTCAGTTTATTATTATTTTTTCCCTCTTGTACCAGGCTTTTTCAATGAGGTTTGTCAAGGAAATGCAAAACTGTCTTCTCGAAGAATGGAGTCATTTTCTGGTATATTTTTGGGTTAAAAACTAATGCTTGAGGGACGGCAAGGTGGCGCAGTGGATAGAGCACCAGCCTTGGAGTCAGGAGTGCCTGGGTTCAAATCCGACCTCAGACACTTAATATTTACCTAGCCGTGTGGCCTTGGGCAAGCCACTTAACCCCATTGCCTTGAAAAATCTAAAAAACAAAAACAAAAACTAATGCTTGATAAATATTTATTGACTGACTGAGTTAGTCAAAGTGTAATAATCCTCCTAAAAGTTCTGAAAGATTAAACACATACAGTTTTTTTGTTTAGATATAGCTGGTGGGGCAATTTAGATCAGTGGGCAGATCTGAGTTCAAATCTAGCCTCAGACACTTATCAATTATGAGACTTTGGGTAAGTCACTTGACCTGTCATAGTTCCCTTAAATTGTATAATAAGGCTAATATTAGCACCCACCTCTCAAGATCTTATACATTATTAAAGCAAGTAACTAAGGAAATCAATGCACCTGTAGTCACAAAATTTAAAGATAAGATTTGTCCCCAATATTCTATTTCTAGAGAAATATATTCATTCTATTTATTCTGTTAAACTCTATTACTCCCATACTCTCTCTAGTTAGCTTTTTCATTTATTGCTAGAAATGTAACTAAGGTAGGGCAAAAGAAGCTTTCCTAAGGGAACCAACATTTAGAGGGTTCTGAAAGCTCATTGTTACAGTAGTCTATAACTAATGGAGTTTATCCCCTAGTTAGGGAGAGTAGTTAACTTAGGTGGATATCAGAAGGCATATCTTCCCTCCCCACTTTGCCTCCTTATATAGCCTCATCCTAATTAAGTTCCTCTCTGGCTTGCAGCAAACTTTCCAGGGACTCCTACTCTTAGTTCTCTATTACCTTTCCATATAGGGTCTTGTTTCCCAGTATCTTCTTTCTCCCTGAGAGTTTAACTTAAAAAGCTGATGTGTGGATATATTTCTTCCTGCTGAATTCAGGCATATTCTAGAAAACTTACTCTGGTACCAAAATTGCTAATGAAAGCCCTTGTCCTTTTGAAGCTAAGGGGAAAAAATGCAATGAGTCTGAATATGTCTAGTCTGTACCTAGAACTAGAAATAATAAGGAAGTCTTCCACAGAAATCAAATTGCAATCCTGATTTGCCTTCTTCCAAATCCTCGGTTATTTGCTCATTGCTGTTATTCTTTTCATTAGTCCCTTTATCCCCAATATCACCCTCCAAAAATAAAATAAACACACACACACACACACACACACACACACACACACACACACACACAATTAGAGAGCGTGAACCCAACCCAAGGTCACAGAGTGAATCAATGGGAAAGAATTCACCCAATATGTCAGAAAAACATCAATATTGGTATGATCAATGGTGATTTATCATGCCCCTGTCTCGATGCTGACATTTGGCCCCATGATTAGCATATTTGCATGCAAAGCATTCTACATCTATTTTCTACCAAGTTCAAACTAAATTCTTGCTGATGGCCACTGCGCCTTAATTATAGAACACACAAAAACCAACCTGATAAAGTCTGTTTTGTTTTGTTTTGTTTTCACCTTAGCAGGCTTATTCCTTCAAAAAGCAATATGACAAGATTTTCTGTACTCAGGATGCAATTTTTAAGATATGTGCTATTTAGTGAAAAAAAATCTGATAGCTCAGACTTCTTTGAATTTGAAAGACAACCTGCAGCAGAGACTCAACTTTGAACTGCCTTGGTACTATTTATCATTTTTCAAAGGTCAAGGTCCCCAGCAAAAATATCAGACCCTGCCAGCTCAGCCTCTCTACAGCCCTTCTGCTGCTAAGCAGAAAGTGGATATGAAGGCTTAAAATTTAACCTGGGCACCAATTAGGATTTACCATTAGGCAAATATCACTTTTATCCAGATCCCTGGATCATTTTAGTGTCCTTTTGAACTGTGGCCAATTTCTTCTCTTTTCATTATGACTAGGCATTTTCTAACAAAAAAAAAAAGTTGCATTATCATCTTTTTTAATTGTATGGAAGAGGAAACTAGGTGATGCAAGCAAATAGAGAGAGCACTGGACCTACGGTAAGGAAGTCCAGAGCCCATCTGGCTTCAGACATTTACTGGTTATGTGAAGCTGAGCAAGTCACTTAATTTTTGTCTGCCTTACTTTCCTCATCTGAAAAATGGGAACAATAGCAGCATCTACTTGGCAGGGCTGTTGTGAAAATAAAATGAAATAATATCTGTGTAGTGCTTTGCAAACCACATAAAGCACAATATAAATGCTAACTATTACAATCATCATCATCATAAATCAATAGAGATTGTTTTTACCGCCTTTTTCTTAGTTCAAAGGACTGCTTGATTAGATTAACTGCATTCCTACTTTAGCTCTTCCTTGCAAAGGTGAATAGCAGTAATATAAAATATCAAACACCTTAGAGAGAAAGAACCAATCTCCTAAATCCAAATATTACAAACAATTTTTTGCTTTGAGAATTTTATTAAATGGCTCATGTTGATTGAAGTTTATCTAGGATAGTTGTGAATGTATATCTAAAGTCTCCTCTAAGGTGTCCCAAAGGTTTTGGTGCAGTTGACATACCCTGTAGTAAAGCTAAAATATTAGCAAATAATGTTTCTTTCTAAAGCCTTTCTCTTTCTAAACTACTGGGAATCATACCTTAGAAGATTGAAATCAGGTGGAGGATAACAAGAATTTTCTTAGTGAAATCAATCAATGGTGGTAACTAAAATGAGCTTTTGACAAGATAAGATCATTGCCTTCCCCACACACCTAATGTGATGAGAACTAGGGCTACTTTCTTTCGAGGAGAACGGATTAATAAATCAACTTAAAGGAGAGGTTCCTTTGTTTAACTCTTAGAGGTAGTGATTTAGTTGTTTGGAATTTTACCTAGTCTATATTTCAAAATATATTTTCTTTGTTTAAGATTTTCTATAAAAGTTACTTGAAATTTTCTTGGATTAGAAGTTTAGATCTGAGAGCATAAGATTAGGCTGGTTTGGACAGCGCTAGTAATACTTGGATATAAACTGATGAGATTTAAGTTAAGTTGTTTCTGGAAAACTGGAGTATAAACATGAGTATTTTTATTCAACATAGTTTATATTTACATAGCATAATTCATATACATTATTTAGTATAAACATCATAACAACCCTATGAGGTAAGATAAGAATTGCCATTTGTTTAAAACTTTAAAATTTAGAAGCATTATCCTTCCTAAATGTTACAACAGACTACTGAGGCAGATACTTCAGGGAATATCTTGGTTATGGCATTTGCCTATAACCATTATCTACAAAGAACTGGAGACAGAGTTTAAACCCACATTGTGTTATTCTGAGTCTGACATTGTATCTATTTCACTAAACGCCTCTCAAGGATAATATCAATTCTATTATTTGGATGAGGATAATGAGGTTCAGACAGAATTAGTAACTTGCCCAAGATTACTTAATTGAGTTCCAGGACTCAACTCTGGTGTAGTTCTAATTCCGGTCTTCCTGTCACTATACCAGACTTGCCTTTCATATTTTGCTTAGCTAGTCTTCATAGTAGAATGTCAAATTCCAATAGTTTTGTATGCCAGTATAAATTACCTCTTTTGAGACTGTCTGGCTGAGTAACAATATTAATGTTTCCCCTTAAATATAGCAATGTCAAGTGTTAACAGATGAAATATATTTAGCTGAATATCCTAACTTTCCTCTTGCATTCAAAGCTATAAAGTACTTCGATGGAAGTACAGGTAGCTTGCTGAGTATCCTGCTTTTGAATTACCTATTTAGCCCTAGTCTCTTTCCTAAGTTTCTGTTCACTGCCTGTTGAAAATCTCCAACTGAATGTCATATAGGCAAGGCAAGGAAATAAATATTTATATAGTGCATTCTATGAGCCAGGAACTGTGCTGTATTTTTAGTTTGTTTCTTTGTTTTGTAAATATTATCTCCTTTGAACTTTACAACAATCCTGCAAGGAAGTTGCTTTTATGATCCTCATTTCATAATAGAGATAACTGAGGCAAACATTAAGTTTGGGGTCATATAGCTAGCATTCCAAATTAAACATCTGCAAAATAAAACTCACAGACTTTATTGTCCAAAAAATGTAATATGCAGCCAATCATCAGAGGACAAAACTTTTCACATTCATGGATTCTATTCACGCAGTCCTGGAGTCAGGAGAAATATAGTTCAAATCCAACTTCAGATGATTAACACTTACCAGCTGTGTGACTGTGGGCAAGTCACTTAATCCTGACTGCCTCAAATCCAGGGTCATCTCCAATCATCCTGATCTATATCTGGCCACTGGACCCAAGATGACTCCCTTCACTCAAATTCAATTCACTTGCTTTTAATTGCATCACTTCCCTGATGTCCTGATCTTCTTTGAGAATGAAAGGCAACATCATCATCATCATTAATTGCTCTTCTAGAAAATGGACTCAAGAGAGGAGTGAGGGGAGAAAGGTGGGAAAGAGAGAGGGAGAGAGGGAGAGAGAGAGAGAGAGAGAGAGAGAGAGAGAGAGAGAGAGAGAGAGAGAGAGAGAGAGAGAATAAAACTGTTGATAGCAAATGAAGGTGGCAATTTTGTCAGTAGCAAAAAAACCCCCCAAAACTATGGATTTGCTTTCAAGAAATTTGATGCTATCACTTTTTCACAAGACCCACTACTTGAGTGTTTCAATAAACTACACAACTTGGAAATTTGTAGAAACCACACTGCAAGGTTCTATGGATAAGAATTTGAGCAATATATTTGAGTCAATATACTGACCTTGGTCACTGAGCTGCCTCCAATTTGTTTCCTTTTCCTTTTTCCTTTATTTCCTATTTTTTATTCCATGAAGATAATTGGATCTTCTTTACCTCTCTGCTTTACCTTTCCTGGAAAGTTGAAAAATTTTGCTCCAGGACTCCTTAGACTGAGAAAAAGCACATTACATTTTCTTGGTCTGTCATGGGAGGAATAAACAGCAATAGCCTGAGCTCCTTACCTCATTAAAATGTTTAATAGAATAAGTATATTTTATTGAACATCATGGGGAGCAGCTGGGTGGTGCAGTGGATAGAGCACAGGCCCTGAGGGCAGGAGGACTTGAGTTCAAATTGGGTCTCAGATACTTGATAATTACCTAGCTGTGTGACCTTGGGCAAGCTACTTAGACCCATAGCCTTGAACCCCCCCCCTCCAAATAAAGAATGAAAGAAAGCAAAAAGAAAATCTTGGGGAAATCCTTCCAGACACTGGATGTAGTACTGTAGCCAGACATTCTGTAGGTTGTCTCTATTTCCTGATTGTAAAATAGGACAGCTTCTGCTATCTGTTTGCCTGAAGAGAAATTTTTTAAGAGATCAAATATGGGGTAGGTAGGCAAAGTGTATAGAGCACTGGCCCTGGAATCAGGAGTACTTGAGTTCAAATCCAGCCTCAGACACTCAGACACAATTGCCTAGCTGTGTGACCTTAACCCCATTGCCTTAAAAAATAAAAATATTTTAAAAATCAAATATGGAAAATCAATAGGTGTGTGTATGTGTACCCAGAAGTTTAAAAAAAACTATAAAAACTTTGGTCAGAAAGGGGGAAAAAGCCATCAAATTTCCATAAGTGGATAAATAATCTGTTTATTATTTACTATGAATGAAACAAGTCTTTATCCTTAGAAATAAATAACTCCCCCATGGGATGTGAATTAACTCTGCAAATTTTAGTGTACTAAATGATGTCCTGGCAGAGTTGACTCATCTCCATGGGATGTTAGTCAAATCTGAAGGATGACTTAATTCTTGGTAGAATCATTCTAATTGCTTAAGTTTTTCAAAGCATTTTAGAATTCCAATTAATCTATATATCATCCTGTGGGAAGGGTAGTCATTACTATCCTCACTGCAGATAAGGAAGTAGAAATTAAAACATTTTCTTTTTTTTCCACTGGTAAAGATTCACACAAATTCAGACTTTCAGGACTGAAAGGCTTTTAAGTGGCGATCTAGTCAGACCTATATAACAGGAAGAGAATTGTCAACAACATACCAGCAAAAGACCATTATCCTTGCTTGTAAACTTCTGGTAGGAATGAGGTTGGGGGTGGGGTTGGGGCAGGACCCACTACTTCCAAAGGCAACTAACTCATTATGCTTTCGGATAAATCTAATTTTCAGCCATAATGAGAGTGGGAAAGCAGGGCACCCCCCCCAGCCCAGCATTAATATATTGTGACTGATCTAAGTGACAATTACTAATTTATTCAAGGGAATTGAAGGAACATTGGGAATATTGACACTTCAGGCTTCTCATATGAAGGTAGTTCCCCTCCTTTTATATATATATATATATATATATATATATATATATATATATATATATATATATATCAGCATCTAGGGAATATCTAGGGAATTTATGGAAATCTACCTAGGGAAATCAGAGGTACACATCTCTTTCCCTTAGTCTAGATACCTCCTACCTAAGAAGGCTTGAAATAGAGCTGTGAGGATGGGGAAAAAATTCCAGCTCTCAATTAAATTTTCATGTGACATAGAACTAGAAAGCTGAGGAGGGTTAGAGGATGTAGGTGGATGGGATAAAGCATAAGGTGGTGCTGCCATGGCAGGCTCCAAATTAGCTGCTCAGCTGTCTGTTACTCTGCTGGTATAACCTAGAAAGATAGATATTCTCTCTGTCATGGGAGGATTGAAAATCTGATAGCAGACTAGAAGAAGGGTACAGCAGTTGTACCCTGGTGCCTGTCCCTCAAAAAGGAGCAGGGAGAGACTATTTCCCAGGGTCAGTTGTAAAGATAGCTAACTCTTCATTGTGGTCTTCCATTTTTTATTCTCTCCTGTCTTATCCCCAGCCTGGTATTTGAATGACCTAGATCCAGTACATACTCTCTCATCCACACAACTTTAAAGTGAGGTTTTAATCCTCATTTACAAGGAAGAACCTTGTCAACACTGCAACCCTGAAGATGATAGCAGAGAGTTTGAAGACCAGCAGATGGAACTAAAGAACAACTCAATGAATTGAGAGACCAGCAGAGATACCTAGTAAATATTACAGGAGCATAGATATAGAGCTAGAAACAATCTCAGATGTCATATAGTACAATCTCTTCATTTTAATGAAGTCAAGATTTTAAAAAAAAATATTTATTAAGCATATTCTCTGTAAAGAATATTCTGTGAGGGGCAGCTAAATGGTTCAGAGGATAGAGTATAGGTCCTGGAGGCAGGAAGACCCGAGATCAAATTCCACCTCAGACACATTATGATTACTTAGCTGCATGACCTTGTGACCCTATTGCTTTGCAAAAAAGCAAAACAAAACAAATATATTATATGAGGCATTGTTAGAATGAGAGACATTTCCTGCCCTCAAATATTTATAGTTTAATATAGGTTTGACAATATAAATAACTTTCTAAAAATAGAGTAATATTATAGAATCAATAACCTGCATACAAGTCTACTCTGTTGCTAGTCAGCTCTCTCTCTCTCTCTCATTGTCATTCTCACCAACCCTTTAATCGCATAATTCAACACCATCAGCAGTTCTCCCAAACAACAACCCATCTCTTTAATGCCCTACTACCAGGCATTTCAGGGACTATTAAGTAATTCTCCACAGATGATTACTCGACCCAACTATGTTTAAGAAGCAACCACTTCATTAAGATAATACTTTTAAGTAGGGCAACTCCTGAAGGTGATTCATTCACTTCTGATTTGCTGACTGTAAATACTTTAGGACCAGACTTTAAATTGTCCCTATCTTTATTACTTTGTATCCTTATTCCCCATCCCTACTTTTGCTTGGGCACATCAACAATCAGAAACTGTTTCATTAGAACATATCCATGTGTGTGTGTACTACATTTGAATTTGATTCTTTATCTGTTCAAAACTGCATGCTCAATCATATTTTAAAGCAATAGTTAACTTTTCTTAAATGGAAAAAATTTGCATAGTGTAATTTGGTTGCCTCAATTCTTTTCTCTCTCTAAACAGCCACTATGAAACCAACAGATATAAATATCATACTTTCAGGATTTTATTTTTATTAAGAAAAAAATTGAAGCTTATTTGGAACTTGATCATTTGACCATTTCTTTTTTCTTCTTCCAGTTAAAAATGCTTTTATCTTTTTATTGAAATTTTATTTTATCTTTCCAATTACATGCTATTAAAATTTTTAATATTCATCCACATGCATATTTATAAGTTTCACAATTTTTCTTCCACCCTCCCTTCCTCCCCTCCTCCCCTCAGTGGTGAATAATCTAGTGGAACATCATACATGTACCTTTGTGTTCAATATGTTTGCATATTAGTCAGTTTCTATATGAGGAAATAGGACTAAATGAAAAGAAAGGAAACCATGGGATAGGAAGGAAAAACAAGAGAAATTTTTAAAAAGTGAACATAATATTCATTCAGATTCTGTAGCTTCTTTTGTTTTGTTTTTCTTCATCTGGGTATAGATGGTATTGTCCATAACAGATCTCCCAGGGTTGTCCTAGTTCTCTGAATTGTTGAGAGGAACTACATCAGTCAAAGTTGATCAATTCACAATGTTGTTAATGGGTATCTCCTCAATGTTCAGTTATTTACCATTACAAAAAGAGTTGCTATGAATATTTTTAAATTTCTCCAACATTGATCCTTTTCTTTTTTTGTCATTTTAGCCAATCTGATAGGTATGAGGTGGTACCTAATTTGAAAAATGTTTATCTCTTTATAGTAAGGCTCTGTGATCACAAAACTGTAAGTAGCAGAACCAAGACTAGAACCAAGGTCTCATGACTCCCAGAAAACTTTTCAATGATTAATTAATGAAATTTCACATGTAATTTTTTTAACTAGCTCTATTGGATATGTCTCAGTTTCTGTAATATATAAAATGGGAATGAAGGGTCTTCTAAAGGACAACTAGCAGATCAAATTATATGAAGAAAACTATCAGGGGAAAATAGTTTCACACACAGTCTTGCTAGTGTGGGGATTCTCCTAATCCAGCAAGTCTTAACCATGCATAGCTTTTCATCCTTTGTAGGATGCTCTGCAGGCCTGTTTGTTTTTATTTTAATTTTTAATCACATCTCTGATTTCACCAGGGCAGCTTTCCACCTTTTCTGCAGCAAACCTTAAAGAAGTCAAATAACTTGCTAGGGCTATATAACACGTGTTTGTGTGTGTGTGTGTGTGTGTGTGTGTGTGTGTGCGCGTAGTGTGTATTAGGTTGGACTTTGAAACTAGGTCTTCCTGATTCCAAGGTCATTTAAATTTTTTTTTCCAATTACATGCTTTGGTGGCTTTTCAACATTCATCCATTTCCAAATTTATAAGTTGTACATTTTTTTACCATACTCTCTTCCCTCCCCCTCCCTTTGGTGCAGTCTGGTAAAAGTTGTACATGTACATTTCTGTTTAACATATTTACATGTTGGTTGTTGTATGTAAGAAGAATTAGGACTAAGGGAAAAGAAAAAAAAACATGAGATGGGAGGGAGAAAAGAGAAGTTTTTAAAAAGTGAACATAATATATCTTCATATACAGACAAAAACTCAACAAGAAAAATAAAACGAAAAATATGTTTCACTCTATACTTAGACATATATTTCTTCTGGTGATGGATAGCATTTTTTCATCAAAATACTTCAAAATTATCTTGAATCAGTGTTTTGTTGAGAATAACTAAGTCATCCACCACAAATCATTGTACAATATTGTTATTATATATTCTGTTCTCCTGACTCTGCTCATTTCACTTTGCAACAGTTCTTTCAAGGTTTTTCTGGGAGTATCCTTCCCATTATTTCTAATAATAGCACAGTAGAACTCCATCACAACCATTTAGAGAATTAGTGTCTCAATCCCCTCCAACATTTATTTTCCATTTCTTTCAAAGAAATCAATCTGATAGGTGAGGGGTGGTGCATTAGAGTTGTTTTAATTTACATTTCTTTAATCAATAGTGATTTAGAATAACTTTTCATTACTATAGATAACTTAGATTTACTTTGAAATGTCACATCATTTGACCATTAATTAAAGAATGACTCTTGTTTTTATAAATTTGATTCAGTTCTCTATATAGTTGAGGAAAAGGCCTTTATCAATGAAATTTGCTGTGTTTGTTTTCTTGTTGTGATTACTATCTCCATTTCCTTCCATTTTATTTCTCCTATTTCTCCTACTCACTCTTGTCTTTCACCCTATCCATCCTCAAAAGTGTTTTGCTTCTTACTACTTTATCCCCCAATCTGCCATCCCTACCCCTTTCATTTATCCTCTTCCCCTCCTGCTTCACTGTGGGGTAAGAGATTTCTATATTCAACTGAATGGGTAACTTATTCCCTCTTTAAATAAATTCCAAAGAGAGTAAGATTCAAGTACTCCCGTTCACCTCCCCATTTTCCTGTCTACTGTAAAAGCATTTTAATGCCTCTTTTACGTCAGGTAATTTGTCTCATCCTACTTCTCGTTTTCCTCTTTTCCCAGTGCTTTCCATTTTTTTACCCCTTAATTTAATTTAATTTTTTAATAAATAATCTCATTATATTCATCCCACAACCATAAGCTCTATCTCTATCTCTGTCTCTGTCTCTGTCTTTATCTTTATCTCTATCTTCCTCCTGTTATAATAATGATAAAGTGCTTGTGAGTTACAAGTATTTTCTTTCCTTGTAGGAATAAATAGTTTATTTTTACTGAATACCTTGTTGAATTCTCTTTCCTGTCTACCTTTTTATGCTTCTCTTAAATTTTTTATTTAAAAGTCAGTTTTCTATTTAGCTCTGTTTTTTTTTTAATCAGGAAAGCTTAAAACCTGAATGTCTATTTTTCCTCCCTGAAGGATTTTGCTCAGTTTTGGTGGATGGGTGGTTTTTTGGTAATACTCTTAGCTCCTTTGCCCTACAAATTATCATTATCTAAGTCCTCCAGTCCTTTAGGAACAGTATAGTCAGATTTTAAAAACTCCCAGCCAGAAAGAACCAGGTCAAATAGTTCTTTCTGGCTGGGAGTTTTTAAAATCTGACTATACTGTTCCTGGGAATTTTTATTATGGGGATCTCTTTCAGGAGGAGATCAGTGAATTTGTTCAATCTCTGTTTTATTCTCTGGTTCTAGAATATCAAAGAAATTTTTTTAATAATTTCTAGAAAGGTGATGTCTAGACACCTTTTTCCCTCAAATTATCTTTCATTGATCTGTTCTCCAGGTAAACTATTTTTCCAATATAATATTTCACATTTTTTTCATTCTTTTGATTCTCTTTTATTGTGGATTTTTATTTTTGTTTCTGTCTATATTTTTGCTTGCTTGTTTTGTCTCATGGAGTCAATAACTTCCACTTGTCCAATTCTAATTCTTAAAGAATTATTTTCTTTGGTACATCATTTTCCATTTTGCCAATCCTTAGTCATCTCTTCAGTTAATTTTTGTGCCTCTTTTACCATTTGATGTATTCTTTTTTTATAAGGTGTCATTTTCTTTAGTATTGTTTTCTGTGTTTCTCCTTCACTGATTTATTAATTCTTTTTAACCTGGTTTTCTTGCATAACTGTCAGTTCTTTCCACAATTTTTCTTCCATATCTCTTATCTCATTTTAAAAATCCTTTTATAGTTCTTCCAGGAATTCCTTTTGAACTTGAGACCAATTTACATTTTTCTTTGAAGCTTTGGATTTTGTTGCCTTCTTCTGAGTTTGCATTTTGATCTTCCCTGTCATCATAGTAACTTCCAATGGTCAGGATCTTTTTGTTGTTATTCTAGTCTATTTCTTGACTTTTAGCTTTATATTAAAATTGGACTCTGTTCCTGGTCAGACAACTACTGTCCCAAGATTCAGGCTTTTTTGTATTGGTGCGTTCAACACTAGTTCTGGGGATTTGTAAGCTTTCAGTCCTTTCAAAGTGGTATGATCTAAGGAGAGATATGTGTGACCCTGGTCCTATGATCTGGTCTGTGAGTAACTTGAAGCAGTGCACCATGCCCTGGAACTGTAACCAAGGTGTCTATACCCCTGTAGTTGCAAGCCCTGGTGCACTGCTGTTCCTCATTGCTTGGGACTGCATCCAGGAGTGTGATACAGATCTGCGAAGAGGTAAAGAACTGAGTCCTGTTTCCAGTGCCAGAAAAGGGACACCTGTAATCTCCTTCTGACTGGTTGTTCAACTCTCTTATTGTCTATATGCTAAGAACTAAGGAATCAGCCTCTTTTGCCACTGATTTGTTTACCCTCAAAGCCTGCTCCAGGTTTGGTTAGGCAAGATGAGAACTGAAGTACATTCCTGTTGATCTTCTAAGTTATCTTGGCCTAAAAAGTTATTTCACATTCTTTTGTGGGTTTTACATTTCTAGAATTTGTTTTTGAGGCATTATTTTGTAATTGTTTGGAGGGGGATTTGGGAGAGCTCATGTGAATTGAGATTTTTTTTCCTCCACTATCTTGGATCTATCTCTTCTGGATTTTTACCATCTTTTAATTTTTATTTGTACTTAATTACTTTTTTTTGGAGTTATTCAGAAAAAATCTTTCTGCTTGACAACCTCTCATATGCCTGAAAACAAATGTCATTTCTTCAAGTATAGATTTAAACCTAGCAAATTCAACAAAATGAGATTTCAAATATAGAAATGAAATTTGAAATGAAAAGTCTTCATGATGGAAATGTATAATGGGGAAATTAAAGGACAGTACACAGAATTAACTATGTTATCCCTGTAGTTTTTAGTCTCCTTAAAGTTTATATAGCTTATTTATTCATTTGCCACATAAACAAAACAGGGGATATATTATGCAATAACTTTTGTAGTAAAAATTAACAAATTATTAAATCTGAGTAATACTTAAACCAATAAATAAAAATTAAATTGCATTTAAAACTAATAAAAATGAATCAAATTAATTCAGTTGTTAATAAATTAATAAACCAAGTTACTAATTTTTCCCTAGAAATACTTTTTCCTAAATGACACTTTATATATGAAACTATATCTGAAACCTCAGTAGCAGAAAATGCCCATTATGAAATGCTGGCTATATTAAAATTAAATTTATAAAATTAAAACATCATTATTTACTCATGGTCATTTAATTGCCACCAATAAATAAACCTACCACTAATCAAGGTAAAATATACCACTAAGATAAATTATGTATTTATAACCAGACCTTAATTAGTTTACTAATTTTTTTGTTAAAGGGAAATTATCAAGAATTGATGATAACCAGGGAATAAAATAAGTTTATTTTGGGTTTCAGCAAAATGGCAACGTGTTTGCATTAAATACTTGAGTCAGACTACATTTAATTGCCTTGGTGTCATTATAACATGTATTTTTGTTAAGAACTTCAAGAAGGAGTGGAAAAAATGTTCCTCATGAACTTTAGAAGTTGATTGAAAATATTTGGTTATAACTTATTAGTTAAACATGTTATACACTTCTGCTTGTCTTTTGAACATGAGATGTGACTATAAGACAAAGAGGTGATTTTAAAAATAAAAGTATTTATACACCAAATGTATCCCATTCATTTCAAAGTAGTTGTCTTAGAATACTGCTACACAACAATTTCAGAATTTCTTGGCATATTCTTTGTATATCCCTCAATGATAACAAATCTTTAAGTATGAAGTATGCATTTGAATTGCGGATAGTTAAAACTATCCACATTTGTTACCAAGTAAAGTAAATTACAATATTGAAAAAGCTGAGGAGTACCGTTTGTGCTTTGAGAAAAAAGGGTAAAGAAAGAAACAAAAATGGGGAAAGAAAAGGAAAGGCCAAGGGGAAGAGTAAAGTTACTGGGCAGGGAACTGTGAACTATTTCTGAAGCAGAAGACAATTCCAAAGAAGAATTTGTTCCACAAATCCTTTGAGCAGTGACATTTCCATTATGCTAAATATAACAACCCTTTCTGATTCAACCTCTTAAACACACACACACACACACACACACACACAAACACGATTGGACATATAAGAATATCTGACATTTATTTAAAAATCAGTTATCAGACCCTTATGATCATACTTCATACATTTGGCAATTTCAGAAATCCAGATATATCTGAAAAAGGACTATGATTAATTAAGTTCCATAAAGGATTCATTCATTTGTGTGCAACTCAACCCTGAATGTGACCATGAATCAATGAAAATCTTCATAGATGTTAATATTTATTATTTTCATTTTTATTACAATGTATAAAGTAAATGATATTTTAAATACCTTTTAATAAAAGATGATCTTACAGCTATATGTATTTTATATGAGTTTCTGAAAAGGCACAACTCAATATTAGAACAATTATACAAAGGGATTAATAAGAATTCAGTAGATAAAGAGGCTGAAAAAGGATACTCCAGGCATAGGAAGCAGTGGGATCAAACCAGTAGAGGCAAGAAAGAGGGTCTTGTGCTCAAAAAGCAAAGAGTAGTCAGGTTAGTAGTAGTCAGGAGAACAGATAGGGAGTAACATATAAGAAAGAGAAAAAGGTATCATTGTACCAGAATTTGTAAAGACTTGGAAACTAGGCAAAGTTAAAAGTTCATTCAGAGGGCAATACGTATTTAAGATTTAAGATTAGCATGATCAGATCTCAGTATAAGAAACATTTTTCTCATACAGATAAGAAGGACATATTTGAGTAGAAGAGAATGAAAGTGTTAAGACACTGTAGGATACTATTGCAATAATCAGTGAGTGATAATGAAAACCTTAACAGGACTGGAGCAAGTTAAGGGGGGAGAAGAAGGGCAAAAGAGAGGCGAGGAGGGGAGGGGAGGGGAGAGGAGATGAGAGGGAGGGGGCTAGGTTAAGAATGTAGGAGGCATGGTAACTACTGGTTTTATAGTAAAATCAATATCAGAAGGAGAAACAAGTTTAGTAATTAATATAATAAAATTTGATTTTAAATGTATTTAATCTGATATAATGGTAAAGATATACATGTAGTTCTAGATATGTGTTTAGAACTCAGAAGGGATGTCAGGGCTGAAGACAGAGATTTGGAAATTATCAGAAGAGAAGTGACAGGTAAAGATACTAGAATAAATAAAATTACTAAGAGAGAGAGTCTGTACTGAGCAAAGAGAAAAGGGAATGTGTACATTAAATATTGGGAAGACCAATAAGGAAAGTTGACAAAAAGAATGATTAGAGAGACTGAAAGAAATTAGTCTTCATCTTTGAATCCAAGAAGGGGAGAATATATATATATACATACATGTGTGTATATGTGCATACATGTGCTATATTTTAGATTTTCTGTATTATATATGTAGTTTTATTATATGACATCAATTTATTACATATATTCAACATCTACATTGCAATGATGGAGAAAAAATTAAAAAATTGATTTTGCTAACTGGTAATTGAAGATTTGAGTACTGGTAAAACTTTAGTTTCTGTATCAGTGAGATGGTAGAAGCAGAAGTAGTACTCCAAGGTGTTGAATAGAAAGCATGTTGTGAGGAGGTGGAGGGAATGGATGTAGAGCACTCTATGCAAGAAGTATAACAGTGAAGGTGAAGAGAGCTGTGGGAAATAAGATGAGGTAGAGAGATCAATAAAATGCTTTGTAAAAGAATAGATAAAGTTGAACATGGTTATAGGTAGAAGGGAAAATGCCAATGGGAATGGAGACAGGGAATATGAATCTCAGTACTTGAAAGTATCTCAGAAGAAATATAACCCAATCCTTATCCAGCATTAGTATGTGAGATAATGGATGACTGGTTGGTGTCGAAGGAATGGGATTTAAAAATTAAGTATAGGGATTTGCCTTACTGGATAATAAAGTTACCTCTTCATTGACCAGAAAAAAAAAAGGGGAGTAGCTACTTCTGATAAGTTTTATTAAGGAGAGCTGGGCTTACCTTCAAGGAACTTGAATCTCTTAGTGAAATAATAGATCATGCCTTCTACTGTGAATGTGGAGCCCAGAGGAAGACTGGGATTGAGGTGGAAAGAAGAAAAGATCTGGAACAGAGAAGATAGGCAATGAGTTAGGGAGTCAGTAAAGTTTAAAGTGAAAAGACTGTGCAGCAACAGTCTGGGCATTGATAAGAAATTTAAATTTGTAATGGGTAAAGTCAGTTGCATTGGTGATTTTCTGCCTATCATTTTTTGTAAGGTTGAATTTCACAAATTCCCCCCCTCACACACAGAAGGTAATCTGATAATCTTTACATTGTTTCCATGCTATGCATTGATCAAAATTGAATTGTGTTGAGAGGGGGAAAAACCCATATCCTTGAGGAAGAAATAAAATATTAGAGATAGAAAAATTATGTTGTACATAAGGCAACTTTAAAAAAAATAATCTTTGCTCTTTGGTTAAACTCCACAGTTCTTTCTCTGGATACAGATGGTATTCTCTGTCACAGATACTCTAAAATTGTTCCTGACTATTACACTGATGAGCAAATTCATTAAGGTTGATCATTGGGTGATTTTCTCTAGTGATGTTCAAGGGACTTTAGAGAATGAGTAAAGAAGATACAGGTGGTGCAGTGGACAGAGCACTGACCTTGAAAATCAGGAGGACGGGAGTTCAAATCTGACATTAGACACTTATTGTGTGACCCTGATTGCCTCTCTTTTAGGGCCATCTCCAGTCCTTCTGATTCATATCTGGTCACTGGACCCAGATGGCTCTGGAGGAGAAAGTGAGACTGGTGACTTAGCACAATATCCCCCTCACTCAAAATTCAATTCACATGTTTGTCACGGCATCACTTCCCTGATATCATGGTCTTCTTTGAAAATGAAGGAAAATATTTTTATTAGAAAAAGTGGAAGGCTAGAATGTAATAATAAGAAATAGAAATGCCCAAATTCTGAATATTAGAACTATTCCATTTCTGAGTTAGTTAACCATAACATGGCAGTGTTATGGTTAGGAAGTCCAGAGAATAGATGATGCTTTCCTAAAGTAGGGTGGAGGTTCATTGATAAGAAAAGAAATATAGAGATAGAAATGTAAAAAAATTAACAAATGATTAGATATGTGGATTGAGGAGAGAATGAGTCAAATGACGACCCAAGGTTGTGAGTCTGGAAGGATGATAGTATCATCCTTCTAAGGAAGTTTGAAAAGAGGAAGAGTTTGGAGAGAAAAATAATATAATGAAATCTTTGATCTGTTAAAATATATTAAATATGTTTCATCCTGGAGGTCACACAACTACTATGTGTTAAGGGCAAATCAATCCAGGTCACACTGACTCTGAGACTGGTTCCCCCAACTAGTATGCTAAAATGCTTCTTAGGCAGGGGAAAAAATGTGAATGGGTAAAGACAAAGAAAAAAGAAGGCTGAAAAGAGGGAAAGTTATCTAAGTTTTTTGGTGACTTGAGAAGGGAAGAGAAGAAATCTGAGAATATAAAAAACTAGACCTATTTTCAGAGAAAACCAGAATTATTACTTTCCAGCCTTGGAGTGCCTGTTACCTATAATAGGGAAACCTATAAACTTGGCAGATTTCAGCTACTCAGTTAATATTATAGCAAAACCATCTCATTCAGGACACATAGCCCATTCTGGAGAGAGAGACAGCAGATAAAAATCTCCCAAAATGCTGGCACTATTATGAAGGGACTCCAATATTTCAGTAACCAATCTTAATAACATTCTAGTACCTAGTTCTGAAGGCAGATAGGCATTCTGTAATTTGGTCACCAAGGGAAGTTTCTCTAATTAGGAAAGGACATCATTACAATATCCTTATTTTTGGCCTCTGAAAAATTATTGAAGGACTTCATCCAACTCATTCCAATTTATTTTGGAACTCATGACTTTGAAACTTGATTTGGTATTCTGAAGTGCACAAATAGGTTCAATAAAGAAAATCAAACAAAATCCAAAGAGAGCCACCCACTATGAATTTTTGGGGGTTTGGGTTTATTTGGGAGTTGTTTTTGGCTATTTAGTTCATTCTTTTTTCCTTTGTTTCATTATCCTTGCCATTTCTTTATCCTTTCCTTCCCCTGTCCCTCATTTAGAAAGTTTGCAAATAAGTATGAGGTCATCCTTAAAAATATAGACAGAAGGTATAGTAATAGCTGCTGGGTACACTCCCACAGTGAGTTCTTCCTAGATTTCAGAAAGGGATTGCAGGGCCCCATCTCAAAGTGATCCCTTTCACCTCCCTGCTGTTGCAGGCCCCTTTGTCTACCTGCTACTCTTACCATTCTGTTCAGGTAGCTTACACAAGTCTCTCTTGGAGCATCAGTAAAGCCCATTTGAGAGCAAATTGCAATATGATGATTCTCTGTTCAATTTATGGTGTTTGCATTTCTTCCCATTGCAGTCAAGAATTTATCTAGTATACAATTCCCCAGTGACCACCACAGATACCATATGTATGGAACAATTTAAGGAGAGCATTTTTAAAATGCAAAATCCTTGGAAACAAAATGAAGGAAGAATTGTACTTGGGCTATAAATTCAGTTAGTTCCTAATATCAAATTTATGGATTTTTAAACATCCATAATGCTTTTCAAAGCTAAAGCAAGAAAAAAAAATTCCTTCAGGATAATCACATTTAGGAAAAAGCAGGTTTGCACTCATGGATCTGTAGTATTAACCTTTAGAATTGATCAAATAAAGAAACTCAAATTCCCCCTGATGAGAGAATAAGTTCCCAAACCTGTTTCTCCACAAAATAGACTTTATAAACCCCAGTGAAATATTTATGCCTCTGCACTGGTGACTTCTTTAATGGGGCTTCATCAAAAGGGGAGGTGAGTTGGTATTTCACAGATGATTCCTGTTTTCTTTACTTCACCAGTTAATTCACTCCACTTACATTCATCCAGGAGGACTGCTGGGGAGGAGGCATCATCATTGTCCCTGCCAAAGCACACCTGTGGTTAGGTTACTTGTGTTCTCAGCTCTTAGGTCATTGGGGGAAGAACTCGACACTCAGCAAGAGCCAGAGAAACAAAGCAAGGGCACTATCCTCTGCTAGCAGGTTCCCTGCATGGCTGCATTCCCTGAGAAACGATCCCAGGATTTTAGAGCTAGACCACAGTCCAGCACACATTACCCTTAGAAGAGAATCATGAGGAGATAAGATGGCAAATTATGTAATTGGGAAACTTTACCAGTGTCAGATTCCTAAACACATGCTGGCTCATGGGTATATTTGACTTAATACTTCAAATTCACATAAGTCTTAAGCCAGGGATGATAGGTAGTACATTTAAAGCAAAAACAAAACTGATTGGTGGGTGTAGGTGATGGAGGAAAATAGGAAGAGTGACTTGATATTCCTCTGGGAAATTAGGATAGTTCGCTTTCCATTCTGTGCCTCAGTTAGATGGATGACTATTTTAAAAGGCTTTCACCCTCTGCCATGCTAAAAATTCTCCTATGCCCAGATCATTTTTCAGTCCTGAAGCAGTAAATAGGATCTTCCCTAATGAGCTTATAGTCACAGAATTGCCAAGAAAAAATAACCTTCCTATAGCCTTGTTTTGGTTTGAGTGATGATGGCTCTTTGACATATTTCAAAATGAGTTTGGCAATAAATGGGGTACAACTTGATATGCCTCATGTTTCCCATAATCCAA
Organism: Macrotis lagotis; assembly: GCF_037893015.1. Classification (NCBI taxonomy): domain Eukaryota; kingdom Metazoa; phylum Chordata; class Mammalia; order Peramelemorphia; family Peramelidae; genus Macrotis; species Macrotis lagotis. The sequence continues at coordinate 301,655,321 of NC_133666.1, forward strand.
CAATATTCTACCATTAAGCCAGTCTCAGTTCATAAGCGTCCCTTTCAGGTTTATAGTTGTCACCCAACTTGTGAGCTCTGAGTCTACAGTAGTTATCTTGGGTTTCTTAGAGAACTAGTTTATTTTCCAAATTCAAGATCTTAGGTGAACTGATTTCTAGTTCCTAATGTTTGGCTAAGCTAAAGTGATAGAAACATATAATAGCTCACAGATATTGGGTGTTTTTGGTGGTTAAATGATTAGTGTTCGACTCATCTCCCTTAGTTCAAATCTGGCCTCAGATACTTACTGGATATGTAATCCTGGGTAAGTCACTATTTGCTTCAATTTCTCATTTGAAAAATGAACTAGAGAAAGAAATGACAAATCACTCCAGTATCTTTGCCAAGAAAACCAAGGTCACTAAGAGTCAGATACAATTGAAACAAATAAAAAACAACAATATACCTTAAAATATCAAATTTGTAGCCTACTTTGACTCTTTGTTCATGGAAGTAAATTCTGAAAACCAAGATCTGTTATAATAATATAGTCAATATTGTAGTCAATAAATATATAGTCAATGTATAAACAATTATAGTCAGGATACAAAGGATACAAATTTATCCTATCAGAGGATACAATATAGGAAAGGCAGACATCAGCAGGAAGAAAGGCATCAAGAAAGATACTAGAGCTGAACTTTGAATGAAACTAAAATCACAGAGGGAAAGCAAAAGAACGATTAAATTCCAGGAATGAGGGATGGCATATGCAGAGATTTGGAGATAGTAGATGGAGTGTCTCCTATGGGAAATAGTAAGAGGAGTCTGGCTGAACTGAAAAATAGTGAAGGTCAGGGTCATGTAATACATCTAGAAAGTTGAGTTGAAACCAAATTGTGAAAGGATTGTCAGAGGTATTTGTATGTGATCCCTTTAGGCAATAAGGAGCCGTTGCAATTAATCTTGTCTGATTTCTGCCATAGACACATCAGTTTTACCACTGTATAGAACAAAGACACTAGTTTTAGAGTAAGACAATCTGGGTTCAGTCCTTCTTCTATCTCTCTGACTGAGCAAGTCAATCAACATTTCTGAAAATCAGCTTCCTCATCTATAAAATGTTGCAGGTTGTTACTAGCTCACCATATGAGCTATTACCTTTTTCTTTTCATTGAACAGGTATATGTTATTTTCACTGCCTCTCATTTTCACTTCTATTATTCCACTCAAAATACAAATTGCAGAGACTTTTGGCATGATTAGCCTGTTCTCCATACAAAAACAAAAAACCAAGAACCAGACCTGATTACTTAACTATAGTAATAGGAAATTAAACTAATTTAATTCTGTTTCTTGTATTCTGAAAGAAGAATAAATATGCATTCATATAAAGCCATAATGATGTTAGAAATAACTTCAAAAATGTAATTTGAAATTTTCTTTAAAAATAATAGAATAATTTAACTTTTTGTTTTGTTTTTGTTTTCATATGGACCTCCCAGATTGACTTTTTAATTCAGTGAATCAAGCTATTTCTTCAATTAAAAAACAAAAACATTTTCTGATTTTCTCACCAACTGGCCACTTGTCTCACAGAACTGACTGGATCAACAACTTAGACATCATGTAGTCAACTCTTCAACCCTAAGTACTTGAATAAGGGAGAAGAATGTAAACATATATAAGAAATAACAATTCATTCTATTCCATAACACTTTTCTTTTTCCATGAGTCCTTGAACATAAACTGATGCACTTATCAAAATAAGAATGAAATGAGCATGCTGTAGAACCCTTAACTTAGGTAATTTCTTCAGTTATTTCTTTCATTGTAAGCACATAAGATGATCATGTTTTTATAGTCTTTACAAACTCAGGGTTTCTTGCTCTCCCTTCTCCTTGAACTCATCAGTAGTAAAGGAAACAATATCAGTCCTTATGGTCTTTTGTATGCATACTCAGTTCTGATTCAGAAACCAATTGAAAAGTCTTTGCTTACCAAATAACAAATGCACCATAACAGTCTCAGAATACCCAACAATATTCTGAAGTGCATTTGGGGACATCAGACTAAGCATGCTCATAAGGGACAGGCTCTCATTGGTTAGTCCGCTATTACATTTCCATTGATGAATTCAACAAGGTCGAAGTACTATTTTAAGGCATCTTGATAATGGTTTGAACTGCCATTCCAGCAACTGTCCTGGTTAGGTGAATTCAATGATACAACAGAAGGGTCTTGTAGAGCAACTCCCCACCAGCACCATCATTCCCATTGAAGAAAGGGCACCTGCTGCCTGGGTTGGTAATGAGCCTTAATAGATCAGATTGGCTGCTTATCTTGAATAAAATAGGAGCCAACCTTCACAAACCTGATTGATGAGGATTATTTTTGAGGATAGAATTTTCCAAATAAGACAATGTTTAGAAGACTGGCAGAATTAAATAGGACTTAAACATCTGATTAGGCTACTTCCTGTTGCTTATTAATAAGGTTTAACAGATCATTCTATCACATTTGATTCTGCTGAAATTGACCAGTGGCTCTAAAGGGCTCCAAATTGAGAGGAGTGGGGGCAGTATGGATAGAAAGAAATATTGTGGAAGCATATGAAGGGGCGGGGATAATGAGAGAGAAGTTTCCCAAAGTGACAAAGAAGAAATGGAGGAGAATGGAATAATACTCATCTTACTCACAACTCCTTTCAACTGAAGAGGGTCAATAAGTTTATCTCATGTTAATTATAATCACTCTCAAGCTATTATAACCAATAAATGTTCCAGTTTCAGTATATTCAAGTGGGAACTACAGTGTGCCTTATCAAGGCAAGACAGATAAACAATGCCCACTACACCAGAGATACTCTAAATGACCTTCTCTTGAGGAAATAGCACATAAACTATTTTCAGTCTTCTTTTTTTAAGCAAAAACTATTAGACTTTTGTCTTTGTAAAACCCTGTAATATCCAATGGGATTGGGTAATAACCATTTTGGCTTTATGAAGAAGAAATCATGTCAGACCAATCTAATTTTCTTTTATGACAGAGTAACCAGCTTTTTAGATGAGAAAAGCAAGAGATGTAATATATCTTACCTTTAGGAAGACTTTTGACTCTGCTCTCCATGACATGCCTATAAACAAACTGGGAAAATAAGTCTGTTTATTTATGTCAAATGTCAACTTTTTGGAAGGTTCAGAGCATACTTACTGATGATTCAACACCAACCTGCTATGACATATTAGGGGAATTCTTCTGGATTGGATATGATTCAAATTTTGAAAAAGTCACTTTCATGATAGAATTATTTAAGTTTGTTGATGACAATCCAAGTTGTCTTAGAATTCAAAAAAAATTTTTAATGACCTGAAGAAATATACAGGAATACAACAGATAAATTCTAGCCTAGGTAAATTTAGGTTTCCTTGTCCTGAAAGAAATGAACTATAGTGAAAATGTAAGTATTTAAAACTATGACATAGAAACAATAATGTTGAATCGGATCTAACAATTGTAGTAGATTAATTGTTAGGGATTTTTGCATGTGGGAGTGCTGTGAACCTTCATTACCTGGTGTCCTGGAGCACCAGAACCTTATTTTACTAAGGGCCACGGGAGTGGGAGTGGATTAGAGACTGGAGAGGTATTTAAGTACTTGTATTTTGGCAAATAAATGGAGATCTTGGAGACCTTGGTGTACAATGGATGAACTTGTTTCCTTGTCTACTGCCCCTGAACACTTGTCTAGGGAAAGGTAAGGGAGTCCAGAAAGGGACTCAACAATTAATAAAGATATATTTGTTAGTAGATTGAACAGACTGTATATCCTGCTCCTATTATATGCTCATTGTTGAATTCAGCATCACACATCAGAAAAAATAGAAGGCTGTACTAAAATCACTTTGATAAATTGTTTTTTAAAATTACCTTAACACATACTAATTGTAACATTTCATTAATGATGAAAATCTTTATTTGGATGGTGGGAACCATTCTTTTATAGAATTTCAAGCAACTGGGTATGGACTGTTGCATGATTTCAAAGACACTGGTTGACTTTTAGCATCTATTCACATCCAGTGATATTCTCCACAATTTTGAATTTCCAGATCCTTTAGGAACATTGTTTCCACTTGGCAAAAATGTACAATAGAAAGACAAAGAATCCATTTCAATTAAGAGTTCATTACAAAATAGAAAATTCAAAATGTGAAAATCATAGTATTGTTTATCAGAAAATAAGAGTTATTATGGATCATAGATTTAAAATTACAGGGGATTTGCAGCATCATCATAACCATTACTTTCATTTGACATATAAGAAAACTGATACTTAGAGATTGTGACTTTCTTATGGTCACTAGTGTCAGAGGGAGGATTGGAATTCAGGTCTGTATGATCTAATTCTAGCACTCTTTTCCCACTACTCCATGCTGTCTCTTAATAATGATGGAGTAAAACATTAGCCCACATCTTTCTCAAACTCAGCAAGAAGCAATTGTGCTAAAGCAATATCCTAGGATGCTGTACTTGAAAATACTACTTCAGGGGATTAAATTTATAGAAAGAGGATGGGGAAGTCTTTACCTAGAACACAATCCCTTTCTCTTCCTTTCTAAGAGGAAGAAAAAAGAATTCTACCTGTCTTTCAAGGGCTAGTCCAAGTAATTTCTCTACTCCAATGCATATTTACCTAACTTTTCTTTGACCTAAAACTTTGACCCATATAATTTAGAACTTCATTCTATACTCTCTTGTACATTTTATTCTATTCTATTTTTTGACTCTTTGTGAGATCAGAGGAAAATGTATGACTTTGTTTGTCACCTAATTTGTTTGGACTCTGTTTTCATGTGTAAAATGTGTAAAGTATCTGCTTCCATGTTATTGTGATGACATATTGAAATAAATGATGCAAAAGTACTTATGACTCTTAAGGGTGTCATAAGTGATTAATATTCGTTTTTGCTCAAGGAAAAGATAGACTATCATTTGATGATTTATTAATCATCCCTGAAGGGAAAAGCTAAGGTAGGGAAAAAGGTAAAATCCTTCCTGTCTAACCCTAATCCTCCCACCCTGCTCTTACCCATAGGAAATTGTCCTCACTGAGTGCTGAAGTAGCAAATGGACTTTAACCAAAGGAGATATCAATGGTGAGACCCTTGTTCCATGAAACTAGCCTTTAAGCTATGATTGTGCCATAATAAGATTGGGTGATCAACTTCAAGGGAGAGACAAAGCTAGATGAGAGAAATTAGGGTTTCCTCACCCTTGAATAAAGGAAGAGATATGTGTAGTGGCGACTACAAATAATTCTTTTCTTGGTTATTCCTAGTGCCAGAGAAATACTTTCTCTAGTCCACCTGATAGTAGTCTCCCACCCTGTAGAGAACGGACAAAGAAGAGTTTACTCTTCTGAAGAGTTCCCTTCTTAGGTTTATTCATGTGTGTGTGTGTATGTGTGTGTGTGTGTGTGTGCATGTGTGTGTGTGTGTGTGTGTGTGTGTGTGTGTGTAAGTGTGTGAAGAAGACTCCTTGTCCCAAGTTCAAATGTGTCATTGGATACTTTTTTGGTATTTGAGGATAATTTGGACTGTACAACTACCACAAAAAAGAAAAGGTGGCCTAGGGAACACACACACATATTCACACACATACACACACACACACAAACACAAAACAGACACAGACATTGACATACCCTGAAGGCTTAATGCCTTACTGGTACATTTGTCAATAATTTGTGCTTTCATAGAACGTGGTTGACTGCAACCTCTTTTCATCTGGCTGAGAATCAGAACTATCTGTGTCTTTAAAACTACCTATCTATGGACCATCTGACTCTTAAGTGCATTTGTATTTAGAAGAATAGACCTCATTCATTTATATGGTGAATTTGGTCATGCAGCTGTTTTTCAGTCATGTTTGACTTTTCATGACCCATTTTGGGGTTTTCTTGGCAAAGATACTGGAATGTTTTGCTTTTTTCTTCTCACATTACATATGAGGAAACTGAGGCAAACAAGATTAAGTGACTTTCCCAGAGTGACACAGTTTATAAATGTCTTAGCCTAGATTTGAACTATTGTACCACCTAGATGCCCACATATCAGTTGATAGCACATACTAAATGTGAATGATTGATACCAGAGGGAAACATACAACTGAGGGTTATATAACTTTAACAGTAATATTCAAACTTATAAAAGGGATTTAAAAAAGACAGTGATTACTGGGCATTCCCTGTCACTATGGGATGGACAGAAAAAATATTATTAAAGCATAGCAAGAAGATTAATGACTCCCTGACTGCTCACAGTTGATATAATTTTGGAATAAATTTCTACATAGGTGTCACTTGTGAACTTGATAGCTAAAGGTTTTAGATCACAAGAATGCAGACCTCACCTCTAAAGTCCTTCCAAACTACTAATTATAAGAGAAAAATCATTAGGCTTCCAACAGTTACAAAGTCAAAACAAAAGAATCTAAGATTTAGCAGATAATTCCTCCTAGGCCTGTTATGCAGGAATTCTTCAGTTGCAGTCAATTTCCTTCCTTACTAGTTTGTTCCTTTGTCAGATATTTATATTCCTCATACTGAAAATCCATTGAACATCAAGCAGTGATATATTAGTGTAAAGTGGATTTATTTATTTAGGTAGTCTAATATTCATTCCGCATCTATTGGGAAGAGAAGGCTTTCCTCAACTTAATAGCCTTCTTTCTTATCAGATATTCATTTAAAAATGTTGCCTTATAAATACAAGATGGGCTGAGACTTGTGCACTCTAAATATTTTAAGAGATTTATGCTTGCATTAACTGGTCTTTTAGTCAAACTTAAAGGTACTGCAAACTCTATAGTCATTTCATGAAGACAGGGTGCCTGGTGATCAAAGGTTAGGATTCCCCACTTCCCAAAATGACAAAAAAAGTGCCTTTTGTCAGAGAGATATTATGGATGGTCAGTGGTTTACATTAGTTTGCTCATTAATTTTTGTAGAGATAATTTCCATATTGGATGGGGAGTTGAAGTCTATAATTTCAAAGAACATATAAAATAATAGATGTTTAGGTACCTACTGTATACTAAATTATGTTAAAGTACACTGATGACATATCTAAAATATACTGATGACATTTTTGCTTTATTACTTTTTCAAATTTTAGACTGTGTAACTATGATGTCAAATTTGCAATGAATAATGAGACAAACATGATATTTAATCTAATATGCAGTTTTGAACCAAAACCTATGTTGATTTTTCTAATTGAATTCTGTCAAAATGGTTTGCATTTGTGTGTAATCCATCAATTAAAAAGCATTATTTATCGCCTAATATGTGCTGGGCACTATGATGAACACTGAACATCCAAAGAAAAAACAAAAGTTCTTGCCCTCATGGAACTTACATGGTAAAGGGGTGGGGAAGTAAAAAATTCATATGGACAATATATAGGATTTTACACAAAATGTACTAAATAAATATAAGGCAATTTGGAGAGGTAGAGCACTAGAAAACGTGGGTACTTGGAAAGGAACTTTGTGGAATATTTTTTCTGAGATGAATCTTGAAGGATAACCAGGATGCCAAGATAATGGTAAGGAGGGAGAGTTTGGAGAGCATGAAGATGAGCCTGTGAGAAGGCAATCTCTTTTCTCTTGTAAGATTAGAAATTATCTGAAATTCTTCTAATGAAACCTTTCTTCCCTTATTCTCAAAGGTAAAAGTAATAATTTCTGTTTGTTTTGTTTTCTTAAAGATAAGTTCTTATGTTTTATTATATTATAATTTCTTCTAGTAACTATCCAACTCCGTGAGACACATTCCTTATAAAAAATTATATATTTTTAAGGATAAAAAAAAGATGAGAAAAAAAATCCCAGCAAATGGATCAATGTATTTTAAAAGTCTAAAATGTGCAATGCCCAACACTCATGCACATCATGGGATTTTTTGACTCTTCGGATATCTCTTCTTTTCAGTCATGCATTTTAAATTAATTAATCATTTTTTTCATTCATATGCACATATCTATTTTTAAGTTATAAATTTTTTTGCACCCTCCCTTCACACCCACCTCCCCTCAGCAGCAATCAGGTTAATATTGTACATACATATTTTTGATAAACATATTAACCGATTTGTCATTTTTTGTATGAGGAATTAGGATACAGTGTCATCAGATTATGAAGGGTTTTGTTTTGTTTTGTTTTTCTTCCTCTGCAGTTGTCCTAACTCTCTGAACTGCTGAGAGGAGCTGCTTCCATCAAGGTTGCTTATCTTACAATGTTGTTAATGTACATTGTTCTCTTGGTTCTACTCCCTTCTCTCAGGATCAGATCCCATAACTCATTCCATGCTTCTCTAGAGTCCAACCATTTACAGAACAATAGTATTCCATAGTATTCATGCACAATAGTTTTTTTAAGCATTCCCCAATTGATGGGTATCCCCTCAATTTCTAGTTCTGTGCCACTACAAAAAGAGCTTCTATGAATATTTTAGAACATGTTGGACTTTTCCCATTTTTTTATGATTTTTTTTTAGGTTTTTGCAAGGCAAATGGGGTTAAGTGGCTTGCCCAAGACCACACAGCTAGGTAATTATTAAGTGTTTGAGACCGGATCTGAACCCAGGTACTCCTGACTCCAAGGCCAGTGCTTTATCCACTACTCCACCTAGCTGCCCCCTTTGTTTTATGATTTCTTCTGGATATTAGCATAGAATTAGAATTGCTGGTTATAAGAGTATGAACAACTTTATTGCTCGTTGGGCATGGTTTCATGTTGCTCTCCAGAATTTTTGGAGCTGTTCACAATTCTACCAGCAATGAATCAATCAATGTCCCTGTCCTCCCACAACTTCTCCAACATTGATCATTTTCTCTTTTTCTCAACTTAGCCAATCTAATAGGTGTGAGGTGATATCTCTTAGTTGTTTCTCTAATCAATAATAATTTGGAGCATTTTATGTGATTTTATATATATATTGTGTGTGTGTGTGTGTGTGTGTGTGTGTGTGTGTCTTTAGTTTCTTCATTTGAGTACTGTCTATTTCATATCCTTTGACCATTTGTCAATTGGGGAATGACTTATAACCTTATAAATTTGACATAATTTTCTCTATATATTTTAGAAATGAGACCTTTATCAGTACTCCTAGCTGTGAAGATAGTTTCCTAGTTTTCAGCTTTCCTTCTAATTTAGGCAGAAATGATTTTATTGATGCAAAAACGTTTTAATTTAATATAGTCAAAATCATTAATTGTTCAGTTTATAATGTACTCATTCTTGTTTGGTCATAAATTTGATCCCCTTCCTTAGATATGATAGATAAAGTATTTCTTGGTCTATTAATTTATCAATGGTGTTGCCCTTTATATTTAAATCCTATACCCATGACCTTATTTTAGTATAGGGTGTGAGATGTGGGTCTATGTCTAGCTTTTGCCATTCTCTTTTCCAGTTTTCCCAACAAGTTTTTATCAAATAGTGAATTCTTATCCCAGAAGCTGATGCCATTGTGTTTGTCAAACAGTAGATTACTCTAATCATTTACTAATGTTTCTTTTGAAGTTATCCTATTCCACTAGTCCATTACTCTATTTCCTAACCAGTACTAGGTAATTTTTATGACTGCTGATTTTATAAAATAGTTTTAGATCTGGTAGAGCTAGGCCACCTTCCTTTACATTTTTTCCACCAGTTCCCTTGGCCTTTTTACTCCAGATGAATTTTGTTACTATTTTTTCTTGCTCGGTAAAATAATTATTTGGTAGTTTAATTGGTATAGCACTGAATAAGTCATTTAATTTGGGTAAAATTGTCATTTTTATTTTATTAGTTTGACCTAACCATGAGCAACTGACATTTTTCTAATTATTTAGATCTGACTCTATTTGGGTGAGAAGAGCTTTATAATTGTGTTCATTACGTAGTTTCTGGGTTTGTCTTGGGAGGTAGATTCCCAAGTCTTTAAGGCTATCAATAGTACCTTAAATGGGATTTCTCTTTCTATCTCCTGCTCTTGGGCTTTGTTGTTCATATATGAAAAATGCTATTGATTTATGTGGATTTATTTTATATCCTGCTACATTGCTGAATTTGTTCATTGTCTCAAAGAATTTGTAAGATGATTTTCTTGGGTTCTCTAAGTATACCATCATATCATCGGCAAAGAGTGAAAGCTTTGCTTCTTCATTGACTATTCTGATTCCTTCAATTTCTTTTTCTTCTTTTATTGCTATGTTATCATTTCTAATACTATATTGAATAGTAATGGTGATAATAGGCATCCTTGTTTCACTCTTGATTTTATAGGAAATGCTATGAGTTTATTCCCATTTTCCCATAATATTTGGTAATGATTTTAGATAGGTACTATTTATTAAGGAAACTCTATTTATTACTAAACTTTCTAATGTTTTTAATAGGAATGGGTGCTGTAGTATATCAAAGACTTTTCATTATCTATTGAAATAATTATATGATTTCTGTTGGTTTTGCTAGTGATATATTCAATTATGATGAGTATTTTCATAATATTGAACCATCCCTGTCTACCTGGTATAAATCCTACCTGATCATGTTGTATTATCTGAGTAATAACTTGCTGTGATATCATTGTTAAAATGTTATTTAAGATTTTCGCATCAATATTCATTAGGGAGATTGGTCTATAATTTTCTTTGTTCTGGTTCTTCCTGATTTAATCATCAGCATTATGTTGGTGTCATAAAAGGAGTTTGGCAGAACTTCTATTTTTTTCAAATAATCTATGTGGAAAAAAATTAATTGTTACTTAAATGTTTGCTTGAATTCACTTGTAAATCCATCTGGACCTGGAGACTTTTCCTTAGGAAACTTATTAATGGCATCTTCAATTTCTTTTTCTGAAATGGGGTTATTTAAGTAATTCATTTCTTCATCTGCTAATCAGGGTAGTTTGTATTTTTGTAAATATTCATCCATTTCATTCAAGTTATCCAATATATTGGCAAACAGTTTGGCAAAGTAGCTCTGAATTATCTCTTTAATTTTCTTCTCATTAGTGGTTAGTTCATCCTTTTCATTTGTGATACTGGTAATTTGATTATCTTCTTTCTTTTTTTTTAACCAGATTAACCAAAGTTGTTTTGCTATTTTATTGGTTTTTTAATAAAACCAACTCTTAGTTTTATTTATGAGATCATTGGTTTGCTTGCTTTCAGTTTTATTAATCTCTGCCTTGATTTCAGAATTTCTAATTTGATATTTAGTTGAGAATCTTTAATTTGTTCTTTTCATAACTTTTTAGTTGCATAACCAATTTATTGATCTCCTCTATTTTATTCATTTAGGCATTCAGAGATATAAAACTTCCCTTCGAAACTGTGTTGACATAAATTTTGGTGTGAGATCTCATCATTATCATTTTCTTGGATATAATTATTGATTATTTCTATTATTTGCTATTTGATCTACTCATTACTTTTAATATGAAATTATTTAATTTTCAATTAGTTTTTGGTTTATCTTTCCATGACCCTTTATTATATGTAATTTTTATTGCTTCATGGTCTGAGACATATGTATTTATTATTTCTGTCTTTCTACATTTGATTAAAATGTTTTTGAGTCCTAGAACATGGTCAGTTTTTGTATAGGTATTGAATACTGCTGAGAAAAAAGTACATTCTTTTCTGTCCCCATTAAGTTTTTTTCCAGAGGTCTATCATATCTAAATTTTGTAAGATTTCATTCACCTTCTTAACTTCCTTCTTATTTATTTTGTGGTTAAATTTATCTAGTTCTGAGAGAGAGAAGTTAAGGTCCTCGATTATTAAAGTTTCCTGTCTATGTCTCCTTGTAATTCACTCAGTTTTTCCTCTAAAAATTTGGATGCTATACCACTAGGTGCTCACATTTAGTGATGATATAGCTTCATTATCAGTGGTACCTTTTAAGAAGATGTAGTTTCCTTCCTTATCCCTTTTTAATGAAATTGACTGTTTTCCTTTTACTTTATCTGAGATCAGGACTGGTATCCCTGATTTTTTTTAACTTCAGCTGAGTCATAATATATTTTGCTCCTATCTTTTACCTTTACCCTTTGTGTATCTCTCTGCTTTAAATGTTTTTCTTGTAAACACCATATTGTAGGTTTCTGGATTTTCATCCATTCTGCTATCTGCTTCCACTTTATGAGACAGTTCACTCCATTCACATTTGCATTAGGATTGCTAATTCAGTATTTCCCTCCATGATGTTTCTCCATTTATAGTTTTCTCTTTCCTTTCCTCATTCCTCCTCACCAAAATTTTGCTCCCTTTTCCCTTTGATTTTCTTTAAAAATATAACTTTTAGTTTATTTATACTTTTACATTTGCCTTCCCTTTTATCAGTCCCTTCTTCCCTTATCTTTCCCTTTCCCTATCCCCTTCCCTGTAGATTAGAATTAATTTTTAAACCCAAGTGTTGGTAATGTATCTTAGGCCCTCTCTAGGTCAAATCTATTGAATAGAATTTTCTCACTCTCCTTTCTTTCCTTCTAAAGTTATAAATCTTTGTGCCTCTTTACCTGGTGTTATTTTTTAATAGATTTTTTTGCAAGGCAAATTGGGTTAAGTGGTTTGCCCAAGACCACACAGATAATTAATTATTAAATGTCTGAGGCCAGATTTGAACTCAGGTACTCCTGACTCCAGGGCCAGTGCTCTATCCACTGTGCCACCTAGTTGTCCCCTACCTGTGTTATTTATTGCTCTATACTATTAATCAGGTACTATCAATCACAGTTTGATTATTTGATTGCTTGATCAATTCATATTGTTATCAAAGTATCATCACAGATTGATTATTTTATTGCTTGACAAGCAGCATTGTCTCAAATTACATCCGATTATAATTATAATCATTTTTTACCTTACTCCTTCTTCAGTTACCCTCCAAGGACACACAATCCTCCTCATGAGGCAAAGTTATCATGCAAAGTCAAATCATTTTTCAAGTAGTTGTGCCTCTCCCCTCAGGCCCATTTTCTCTCACATTTTACCCCCTACCTCCGCACCCAAGGTATTTAATCCCTTGATAAGTGAAACATGGTCTATTTTCTCTCACACTTTATCCTTCCTCCCCCATCCAGAGTACTTAACTCCTTGTTAAATGAAGGATGGATTAATTTACATCCTGATCTAAATAACTGCAAGAATCTTAAAGATCTCATAAGTACTGGGAAATGATTGTAAGTTACAGAAACACTGACTCAGGACCTTATGATTCCCTCATTAGACAAAATGCTAAGTTCGTATTAGCACAGCAGAGTTAAAGTGGATCAGAAGATAATGATACACTTAACTTTAAAGTTTACTACCCTGCTTTTCATCAGTGATTTTTGTCTTAAATAGAGTGAAGTCATCTCGGACCTCTTCACTTAGAGAGACAAGACCCAAATATACCCATATCTTTTAAGTCCAATCTCTTCAATTATATTCAACCTTTTAATTATCCTAAGAGAAATAAAGTTCTAAAGAATTAGAAGTGTTATATCTTCCCTTTTAGGGTTATATACAATCTGATGATCTTGACTAACACGTTTTATTTTGTTTTTTCCTACCCTTTTTCATTTATCTTTTTTTATGCAGCTCTTTTTGTCATTTTTATTTTTTATTTCTTTGAATATTTAATATTTAAATGTTTAAAATATATTTATTTATTATATTTTTATTTATTCATTTAAGGCAATGGGGTTAAGTGACTTGCCCGAGGTCACACAGCTAGGTGATTATTAAATGTCTGAGGCTGGATTTGAATTCAGGTCCTCATTCCTCCAGGACTGGTGCTTTATTTATTGCACCACCCAACTGCCCTTTTAATACAACTCTTGAGTCATGCCTTTGGCAATTTAATTCTCTGTTTAGTACTGGTCTTTGTGTCAGGAAATTCTGGAAGCTCTCTTTCAGTGAACACCCATCTTTTTCCCTGATAGTTTATGCTGAATTTTTCAGGGTAGTACATTTTGGGTTATCATCCCAGGTCCTTTGTTCTCCAATGTATGGTCCAGTCATGCATTTTAAAAATAATTTTTCAACATTCATTTTTGAGCTGCTAAATGGTTCAATGTACAGAAAGCTGGGTCTGGAGTTATGAATTTCCATAATTCAAATCTAGCTCTACTAACAATGCACTAATGTTCCTATCTGCCTTCAATCCCTCTAACATTTATTATTACTATATTTTTCCATGCTTGTCAATTTTGGAAGGTGTGAGGTGAAAAATCAGGTTTGTTTTGATTAGTATTTCTCTTATTATTAGTGCATTGGGGCATTCATTTTTATTTCTTTTAGTAAATTACAAATCTAAAATAAATGTTTATTCATATCTTTTGACCATTTATCTAATGGAGAATGACACATTCAAAAATAAATACATACATAATTTCTCTGATAAAAATTTGGTATGCAAGATATAGAATTATTTATATATTTACATATATATATATATATATATATTTATATATCTTACATACCAAATTTTTATCAGAGAAATTCTTTACAAAACTCTAGTTTCCCTCCTCCAAACTTTTTGATTGACCCCCCCTTCTTAACCTAAGTACATTAATTTTGTTATTTGGAATTTTTTAGTTTTATGCCACCATGATGGTCTTTGATCCAATATAATGGAGAAATGACCATGCTTTTATTAATAATCTGTTGATCTTATTAATAAAATGACCAAATTACCCAGAAATTTTTCTTGAAGCTTTTTCAAATGTGAAAGTAATCCCTGTTTTATAGTTTATCGAAAAGTAGGGTATTAAGTTTCATTATTTCTAATTCTTCCTTTTTTCTTCTGTTTCTCTATTTTTTAACCAGTATGACTTATTTTTATTATTATTGATTTATAAGATTTGAAGTCTTCGAGTGCTATTTCCCTCTTTACTTCTTTTTGTTGCTTTTCTTAAGTTATACCCAACCTTTTGTGAGCCCATGTGGAATTTCCTTGACAAAGATAGTAGAATAATTTGTCATCTCCTTCTCTAGCTCATTTTGTAAATGAAGAAACTAAGGCAAACCCAATTAAGTGATATGCTGAGAGTCACACAGCTAGTAAGTGTCTAAGGCAAGATTTAACTTCCTGACTCCAGGTCTGGTGTACTATTCATTGTGCCACCTAATTATTAATTCTCTCTTTTATTTTTTTTTCATGTGAATTTGCCGAGGGTCATGTAGATTATATTCCAAATTAAACATCTGCAAAATAGAACTCACCATCCCCATTCTCCAAAGAATATGGCATGCAGCGAGTTATCATAGAAGAAAGCATTTCACATTTATGATTTCTAGTGAATAGAACACCTTGAAGTCTGGAAGACCAGAGTTTGTCACTTGGATAGAGAATATTATCTCTATATCTCTAATAGGCCACTACCAACCTCAGGTTATTTAGACTAAAGGTCTTTACTTAAGCTTTCCCAATTCCATTAAATTCCCTGTAAACTTGACCAAGATTAAGGAGAGTTAAACCAATTCCATAATCAGTAATTTCCTTCAAGACTGAACTTTTTAAAATCAGGAATTTGGATTTTTAAAGGGAAAGCCTCAAAATCTCCCCAAGGTATTAGTTATTAATCATAATTTTTCTCAATACTTAAGAAAGAATTCCCTTTTTGATAAAAACTAGTAGAAAAACTGGAGAGCATTCTGACAGAAATTAGGTTTAGAACAATAACATGCTCTATAATATAGGCTAACTGATGAAAAGGCCTTAATATAACCATCATGTTATAAACAACAACAACACAGAGATTTGTAATAAAATAAACATCCTTGAAGTACCTAGATGGTTCAGTGGATGGAGCATGGCCCTAGAGTCAGAAGAATTTGAGTTCAAATTTGGTCTCAGATACTTGATGCTTACTAGTTGTGTGACCTTAGGCTAGTCAACTACCTCACAAAAACCAAAACCAAATAAAAGTAAAATAAACACCCTCTGGGATAGGTGAGTCAGTGGATTATTTTATTATTCCTCTAAATCATCTTGGTGACTTCACAAATTAAAACTTCTTTTCCTGGCCACCATTTTCAATACCAATTGTTTCCTCATTAGAATGTGCATGATATATAGCAAGTGTTTAACAAATGCTTTGTATTCATTTATCCATTTTATGCTGAATTTGAAATTGTATTTCTTTATTTGTTTCATTTTAATTTTATTTAATCTTTATTCACAAACATCTTTAAGCTGAATACCTTTAAAGTGGCTCACTTTTGTTTCACCAACTGGAATCTATACAAACTGTTGTATAGATTCAATTACAAATTGCTCCTTAAATAAATAAGAACAACTGAAATAACTGGAGAATTAGTCAGTGCTCAAGTCAGGTTGTAATATAATAAACTATATTTGGCAATACTACCAAAGTTAATTGATTTTTTATACTATACCCTTCAAATGATCAAAGGAATGCTTTCAAAATTCATTCATTCATTCCATTGTAAGCTGCTTGAGGGCAAGGCCTACATTCTTCTGTCTAGGGTTATATTATTCTGTTTATAATAGTTTTCTGTTTATAATAATAATAACTTTTATTGAATTAAATTGAACTCTATGCAGTTGAATCTCAGAGTAGTAATTTCCCCAAGACCTATGGATAGTAACCTTATGTATTTTCTGGGTATACTCAAAGGGAGGAAAGCTAAGAAAAATGAAGCAGCTTTGAAATGTATATTCACTTCCTTAAATATTTTGTGTTTAATCTAATTATCTTCCATTCATTATTATATAGCAGTCTGAATGTTTCAAGGGAATGAAAAGGAAATATCAGAAAACAACCTCCTGTATGGGTAGACCTCCAGTTGATAGCAGTTACTGTTAAATATCACATCATAGACATTAACAACTTGAATTTTTGCACCAAAACTTTGATTAGAACAGTCTCTTACTATTCTCTGCAGGAGTTTTGAGACCCCCAGAGGCTGAAAACAAAGTGCTGCTTTAGCAAAACCAACAGCACATTTCCTTCTACTTCCATAAGCCTAGCTTTCTCAACTGGGTAAGCCTCTCTACACACACACACACACACACACACACACAAAAGAGAGGTCCATGAAAGGATAACAATTAGGAAAGGTATAGAGGAATGAGAGGTTATTTGGGGGATGCTGCTCTACCAGAGTGGGCTGTTCTCCCAAAGAAACCTGAGCAATTGAGGATAAGAAGCAAAAAAAGGTCATTAGGGGATGGGAGGTTATTTGGGGCTTCTCATTCCTCTGGAGCAGGCTGGTCTCTCAAAGGAAGATAAAAAACTCAGCTGAGTAGTGAGTGATCTTTTAAAGGGGCAAGAACATGAGGTAATTAGATATATGTTGATGGGTTTCAGAGAGCAGAGATGAGATGATTAAAAAATATGTAGGTGAGGGATGATAGGTCAATGACATAATGCTTTCAGGCTAAGGCAAGATCCATTGTTTTGTTGATAGGGGCTTTTTTGTGTCTGGGAGGCAGGGATTTACCAGGAGTCCTTGCCAGGAAGTGGCAAGATACTTTACTAAAAGTTCATCTCATAGATTGAACAATAGGATGGGGAAAAGTAGGGGTCAGTGTTAATGTAAAGTACATGATCTGTGCATAGGGAAGAGATTAATTATAAAGCATATTTTTCTGTCTAACATTTGCCCTACTTCAATAAGGGCAAAGGAAAATTAAATATCATTCCATAAATTTATATTAAGCACATACCATGTGGTAGGAACTGGGGTTAGAAATATTTTATTTTAAAAATGGATACAATTTTGTTTTATGGAAATTATAATTTAATAGTATGAGAACCCATCCATAACTTAGTAAATAAGTATTTAAGAGACTCGCCTGAGGTACAAAAACTTAAATGCCATGTCTATGATAAGATAGATGATAACTGTAAGAGACAGAATTTGAACACAGCCATTTTGATATCTATTATGCCATGCTATCTAATATATATATGTATAAATTAAAATTATATTTAAAAAAAGAACTGAGATCAAAATGACATGAAAACTCAAGTACAAACAATGAAGAAAGCTATTATTTTTTCTTAGGTATATTTTCCAGACCTGATAGCCCAGTCAAACTTTTCAAATCTGAGAAAGATTTTCCTTCTTGTAAGTCATTTAGGGTTTGGGAAGTGGTGGAGGAAATTGTCCTGCCAAAGAGAATCTAGAAAGTCCTGCTATAGATTACAGAGTTCTGAGCAATAAACAAGATATTAGGGATGCATATTTTCACCTCTTCTATCATTTCAAAATAAGAGTTTCAGAAGAGAAATGCCTATATGTAAGAAAACAAAAAAAGAAAATAAACAATTACGGAGATATAACTGAGAATAGAATTTGGATGTCTGGTCCTTGACTTAAAATAAAGAAATGATGAATTTTTCTCTAAGGATAAAACATAGCTAATGATATCTGGTAAAAATCCACTTGCCTGAAGTAGGGTGAATCTGATCAAAAGAGCTTTAATTTGAAAAAGGAGATGAAGGGGAAAACTGTCAAGTTAGGACAACAATAGAGAAGAATGGTAAATCACAGATCAAAGATTTAGACAAGGAAGGAACATTAAAAATTACTTTCTTCTGTTCTTTTATTTTGAATGATAAGAAACTGAGTCTCAGAGAAATGAAGTGGTTCACCCAAGGTCACACAATTGAAAAATAGAGCCATGATTTCAATCTTGGTCCTTATAGTTTCTAAAGGACATAAAGGCTGCTATGTGTTCCGAAGAGGGGAGGGTACTATTCAAGGACCAGTTCAAGAAATTGGGGAAGTTTTGCCTGGAAATGATAAGTCTCCAGAAGACCATGAAAGCTATTTTAAAGAATGTGAAATAAGGAAAAATGTTTTAGAAAATAAAGTACTTTCCATGAGTGAAATGAACTTCTAAGGAGGTGATGGATTTTCCTCATCAAAGGTCTTCAAACAGAGGCTGATTAACCATTTATTTGAGGAAAGCATTGCTGAATTCTTTCTAGTGATGACTAAGTCTAGATGGATCCCAAAGTCATTCTAGATGGAATCTGAAGTCTTTTCTAATACTTAGATTCTGTTTAATAAATTTATTTCATAGTTACTAGAGTAGCCATATGGAAGAAGGATTGGAGATAGGAGAAAATGGAAGTCAGTTGTCTATTTATAGACAGAATGGAGGCAATGAGGGTGGTAGACATATCCCTGAAGAGAATAAAATAAATGTGAGCAGCATGGATGTAGACTGTATAAAGATTGATAATTGATTGACTATTGTAGGTGAGGAAAAAGATGGGTAGATGTTGGTTCTAAGATTGTTAACTTCACTGACTAGGAAGATAGGGTGGGGTACCCTTAGCAAAAGTAGGTATGTATTTGGAAATGGAAGACACTAAGTTCTGTTTAGGAACATCATGGCATCCTGTTGGAGGTTCAATAAATGATAAAATGAGAATTTCATCAGAGTGATTAAGTATGAAAATACAGATCTTGGAGAAAATCACTAAGAAAAATAGAGTAAAGATGGAAGAGAAAGCACAAGATAGATCTTGATAAAGGGGTTCAAGAATTGAAGATGATTCAACAAAAGACCCTGAGGAATAGTCAGGCATATGGGAAGAGAACCAAGACATAGCAATATCAGGATAGCTGAGGAAGAAGAGAATAAAGACAGATGAGTAGAATATAGTGCCCCAAACTTCAGAGATATCAAGAATCATGAGAACTGAAGAAGGGTTATTATATTTAAAAATTAATTTTTCATTTCCTCCCAGAACCTCCATTTTAAGGAAAGTGCCTAAGCCAACCATATTTACTCCATTGCTCTCTGGGCTCCATTCTTGATTCTCCAAATTTCTAACCCCAACTCTACTCTGACTTTGAGCTTCCCTTTATATGTGTCTTCTCTCAGGAAAAAGCTAAAGGGCAAGGACAAATTTTTCTTTGCAAAGAGGAGTTGTACTAATGTAGATATCTGAAAGTAGATTTCAAGTGACTGAGGAGACTAAACAAAAACAAGTAATGAAAATACATTTTTCTAAGTTTTGCTTTGACAGGAAAAATATGAGATCTAAAGTTATAAGAGACAGCTTCCTATTTTAGCATTATTATTTTTGCTTGTTGTTTGCCATTTCTGTCATCACAGAACCTTTTCTTATAATCCTGCCGCTGGCACTGACTATTTATGTGAACATGAACAAGTAATTTAACATCCTTAATCCTCTGTTTCCTCCTGAATAAAGGTTGATTATTTTCTGAGTTAAAAATCTGGTTTCAAACTTAATCCTGTTTGTGCCAATTTCCACAAGTGCAAAATAAGCAGGAAAAGTAAATGATAAACTACTTCAGAATCTTTTTTTTTCAAAAGTTCATCTAGTATTTTTGATAGTCATCCATATACATAGGTATATTTTTAAGTTACAAAATTTCCTTCCATCCTCCCTTGCCACTCCCATTCCCTCAGCAATGAACAGACAGGTTAGCATTGTACATATATATTTTGGATAAACATGTTTAAAGATTAGTTATTTTTGGCATGAGGAATTATGATTAAGGGAAAGAGATACATAGGAGATAATTTTTAAAAAGTGTTCAACAGATTCTGAAGGGTTATTTTAAAAATTTTTGCTTTGTTTTTCTTCCTCTAGATGGGGAGGGATGACATTGTCCATAGCTGGTCTAATACAGTTGTACTAGCTCTCTGAAAAGCCAAGAGGTGCTTGATCATCTCATAATGTTGCTAATGTGTACATTGTTCTCTTGTTTCTGTTCCCTTCACTTAACATCAGATCCTGTAACTCATTCCATGGTTCTCTAGAGTCCGACCACTTATGGTTTCTTATAGGACAAGAGTATTCCATAGTATTCATGCACATAACTTATTTAGCCATTCTCCAATTGATGGGCATCCCCTCAATTTCCAGTTCTGTGCCACTACAAAAAAAGAACTACTATGAATATTTTGGAACATGCTAAACTTTTCCCATTTTTTATGATTTCTTCTGGCTATTAGCATAAAATTGAATTGCTGGGTCAAAGAGTATGAAGAATTTTATTGCTTGTTGGGCATGGTTTCATATTTCTCTCCATAAAGGTTGGATCTGTTCACAATTCTACCATCAATGCATCTATGTCCCTATCCTCCCACAACTTCTCTAACGTTGATCATTTTCTCTTTTTCTCATCTTAGCCAATCTAATAGGTGTGAGGTTGCTATCTCTTAGTTGTTTCTCTAATCAAAATAATTTGGAGTATTTTTATGTGATTATATATATAGCTTTAGTTTCTTCATTTGAATACTGTCTATTTCATATCCTTTGACCATTGGAGAATGACTTGTAACTTATAAATTTGATGGAATTCTCTTTATATTTTTTAAAGAATGAGACCTTTATCAGAACTATTAGTTGTGAAGATTGTTTTCCAGCTTTCTGCTTTCCTTCTAATTTTGGCAGCATTGATTTTATTAGTGCAAAATTTAATATAGTCAAAATCATTCATTTTGCTGTTTATAATGTATTCTAATTCATGTTTGATCAGAAATTTGTCCCCTTTCAATAGATCTGATAGAATATTTCCTGATCTATTCATTTATCTATGCTGATGACCTTTATGTCCATTTTGACCTTATTTTGGTATAGGGTGTGAGATGGGTCTATGTGTAGTTTTTGACATGTGATTTTTCAGTTTTCCAAATAGTTCTTGTCAACTAATGAGTTCTTATCCTAGAAGCTGATCTTTGTGTTTGTCAAACAGTAGATTGCTGTAGTCATTTACTGTGGTTTCTTTTGAATCTATTCTAATCCGCTGATCCATTCCTCTATTTCTTAACCAGTACCAGGCAGTTTTGATGACTACCACTTTATAGTATAGCTTTAGCTCTGGTAGAGCTGGGATACCTTCCTATACATTTTTTCATCAGTGCCCTTGCTATTCTTGATCTTTTGTTACCACAGATGAATTTTGTTATTTTATTCTTACTCGGTAAAATAGTTATTTGGTAGTTTGATTGTTATGGCACTGAAGAAGAAATTTAATTTGGACAAATTGTCATTTTTATTATATTAGCTCAATCTAACCATGAGTGACATTTTTCCAGTTATTTAGCTCTGACTAGATTTGAGTGAGAAGTGATTTATAATTGTGTTCCTACGTTTCTGGGTTTGCCTTGGGAGGTAGATTCCCAGGTATTTAATGGTGTCTATTATAGTTACTTTAAATGGAATTTCTCTTTCTATCTCTTGCTCTTGGGCTTGGGTGTTTATATATAGAAATGCTGATTATTTATGTGGGTTTATTTTATATCCTGCTACTTTGCTGAATGTGTTGATTGTTTCAAGTAGTTTTTAGATAAATTTCTCAGGTTCTGTGAGTATATCATCATATCATCTGCAAAGAGTAAAAATTGCTTCCTCATTGCCAACTTTGATTCCTTCAATTTCTTTTTCTTTTCTTATTGATATATTCTAATAACATTTCTAATATAGCATTTCTAATACTATATTGAATAGTAATGGTGATAATGGGCATCCTTATTTCACCCCTGATTTTATTGGAAATGCTATGAGTTTATTCCCATTATAAGTAATAGTTGTTGATGGTTTTAGATTTATACTATTTATTATTTTAAGGAAAACTCCATTTATTCCTAAACTTTCTAATTTTTTTTTGTAGGAATGGATGCTGTAGTTTATCAAAGACTTTACAGCATCTATTGAAATAATTATATGATTTCTGTTAGTTTTGCTGTTGATATATTCAATTACATTGAGTGTTTCTAATATTGAACCACCCCTGCCTACCTGATATGCCCAAGCATGATGTATTATCCTAGTAATAACTTGTTGTGATCTCATTGCTAAAATTTTATTTAAGGTTTTTGAATCAGTATCCATTAGAGAGATTGCCTATAATTTCTTTGTCTGTTTTGGTTCTTCCTGGTTTAGGTCTCAGTAACATGTTGGTGTAATAAAAGAAATTTGGCCGAATGCCTTCTTCTACTATTATTTTACATAGTTTATGTGGAACAGGAATCAATTGTTCTTTAAATGTTTGGTTAAATTCATTTGTAAATTCATCTGGACCTAGAGACATTTTCTCATGAAATTTATGTTTTCTTCAACTTCTTTTTCTGAAATGGAGTTATTTAATATTTTGTTTCCTCTTCTGTTAATCTGGAAAGTTTGTATTTTTGTAATATTTATCCATTTCACACAGATTATCAAATTCATTGATATGCAGTTCAACAAAGTAGCTCCAAATTATCTCTTTAATTTCCTCCTCATTGGTGATTAGCTTATCTTCTTTGTTTTTGATAGTGGTAATTTGTTATCTTCTTTCTTTTTTTAAATCAGATTAACCAAAGGTTTGTCTATTTTATTGGCTATTACATAAAAGCAACTCTTAGTTTTATTTATGAGATAAGTGGTTTTCTTGCTTTCTATTTTATGAATCTCCCCCCTTGATTTTCAGAATTTTAATTTGATATTTAATTGAGAGTTTTTAATTTGTTCTTTTGCTAGCTTTTTTAGTTGCAAACCCAATTCATTAATCTCTTCTTTCTCTATGTCATTCATAGAAGCATTTAAAGCAATAAAGGTTCCCCTCAAAATTGCCTTGGCTATATCCCATAAATTTTGTTGTTGTTGTTTTTTAGTTTTTGCAAGGCAAAGTGGCTTGCCCAAGGCCACAACAGCTAGGTAATTATTAAGTGTCTCAGGATGGATTTGAATTTAGGTACTCCTGACTCCAGGGCCCACACTCTATCCACTGTACCACGTAACTACCCCTCCACCACCTAGCCCCCCCATAAATTTTGATATGATGTCTTATTGGTATCATTTTCTTGGATATAATTATTACTTCTATTATTTGCTGTTTGTTGCACCCATTGTTTAAGATTAAGTTATTTGGTTTCCAATTAGATTTTGGTTTATCTTTTCATGATTCTTTATTACATTTAATTTTTATTGCATTATGCTCTGCCTTTCTATATTTGATTAAAAGGTTTTTGTGCCCTAGTGCATGGTCAATTTTGGTATAAGTGCTGGGTACTGCTGAGAAAAAAGTATATTCTTTTCTATCCTTGTTAAGTTTTCTCCAGAGGTCTATTATATCTAAGTTTTCTAAGATTTCATTCAACTTCTTAACTTCTTTCTTGTTTATTTCGTGTTTAGATTTTTATGGTTCTGAGAGAAGGAGAATGAGGTCCTCCATTAGTAAAGTTTTGCTGTCTATGTCTCCTTGTAATTCACTCAGGTTTCCCCTATGAAGCTGGATGCTATACCATTAGGTGCATACATGTTTAGTAATGATATAGATTCATTAACAATGGTGTCTTTTAAGAAGATATAGTTTCCTTCCTTATCCCTTTTAATGAGATTTTTAATGAACTTTTACTTTGTCTTAGATTAGGACCATTACCCCAGATTTTTTTTTTTTTACTTCAGCTGAGGCATAATATATTTTGCTCCAACCTTTTACCTTTATCCTCTGTGTATCTCTCTGCTTCAAATGTGTTTCTTGTAAACAACATATTGTAGTATTCTGACTTTTCATCCATTCTTCTCTCTGCTTCCATTTGATAGGACAGTTCATCCCATTCACATTTATAGTTATGATTACTAATTCTCTATTTCTCTCCATTCTCCATTTATATTTTTCTCTTTCCTTTCTTCTTATTCTTCCTCACCAAAATTTTACTCCCTTTGCTCTTTTACTTCTATTCTAAAATTAACTTTCTGTTTATTTTCACCTATACTTTTGCCTTCCCTTTTATCATTCCCTTCTTTTGTTATCTTTGCCTTTTGATGCCCCCTCCCTGTAGATTAGGATAGCTTTTTAAAGCCAAATGAGAATGTATCTTATTCCCTCTCTGGGCCAAATCTATTTAATAGAATTTACTCAGTATTTATGTCCTCTCTTCTTTCCCTCTAAAATAATAAATCTTTGTGCCTCTTCACTTGACGTTATTTATCTCTCAAGAACTATTAATCAGGTAACATCAATCACATTTTGATTAATTGATTGCTTGAAAAGCTCATATTGTTATCAAAGTATGATCACAATTAATTGCTTGATTGGCTTGATAAGCAGCAATGTCTCAAATTACATCAAATTAAAATTATAATCATTTTTTAAATCTTAACTCCTGTTCAAATACCCTCCTAGAACACACAATCCTCAGGAGCCAAAGTTTCATCCAGTACTAAATCATTTCTTGAACTATTTGTGCCCTTCCCCCCAGGTCTATTTTCTCTCACACTTAACCATCTCCTCTCCACCCAGGTACTTACCCCTTGTTAAGTGAAATAAGGATTAACTGAAACCCTGACCTAATTACTTACAAGAATCTTAAAGTATTAAAGTACCAGGAGGCTCTGGAGGTCTCCCCTGAGAACTTTATGAATGATTGCAAGTTACAGAGACACTAACTCAGGACCACCAAGCTTATCATGCCCTCATTAGAGAAATTGCTAATCTTTGAGTTTTTATTCTGGGGTCTTTTTCTGGAAGGGTTCTGTGTATTCTTTCAATGGTTATATTGTCTTCTTGTTTTAGCAGATTTGGACAGTTTTCTCGAATATTTTCTTCCATGATGTTTTCCAGGTTCTTTTTTTTTTTTTTGATCTAGGCTTTCTAGCAGTCTCATGATTCATTGTTTGTCTCTTCTAGATCTATTTTATAGGTCATTTGTTTTCTGTAAAAGTATTTGTTTTCAAATTTTTCATCTTTTTTATTTTGTTAGATTCATTTGTTTCCATTTGTTCAATTCTAATTTTTAGAGTTTTATTTTCTTCAATTACCTTTTGTGTTTCCTTTTTAAAATTTTGAATTCTCTGGTCAATTTTTCATAATTTTCCTGCATGACTTTCCTTTTCCCAATTTTCTTCTTCCTTTCTTCTTTGGTTTTTAAATTCTTTTTGAGCTCTTTGATGAGCTTTTGTGTTTGTGTCCAATTCATAGAGACTTCCCCGTGAGGGATTTTTTACTGATTTCTTATTCAGATATGGCATTGTTATCATCTTTGTCTATAAAATAGTTTTCTATAATGAGTGCTCTTTTAGCTTTTTTTGATCATCTTTGTTGTTTTAGCTCTGTTCCTGGGGTATAGGGAGTATGGATTCTTTTCTTTTTTTTCTTTCTTTCTTTCTTTTTTTTTTTTTTTGCTGGAGCTGCTGTCTGATCCCTGACTTGTCCTTGGCCAAGATGGTACCTATGCAGTTCAGGCCTTGAATTTGCAGAGGTTCATTTCCTCCTTTATGTCAGCTTCTAACTTAACAGTGATTTGTTCCTGACCCAGCCCTGTCTTTTACCCAAGTGCTCCCAGGGTTCAGATTTTGTTTGGGGTTGGGATTCTCCCTGTGGGCTTGCTATCTAACTGCTGGAAAACCTGCTATTGACATGCTGTTGGGATCTGGATTGCACTGTGGTTAAAAGCCTCCAGCTTTCCTGCTCTCCTGCCTCCTAGGCTTTACTTTCCCTTTCCCCCAAAGAGACAGACCTTCACCGAAGATCCTCTGTGATGTCTACCATTGAAAACTTCTTTGAAACATCTTTTTATTTCGTGGGATCTGTAGCTTGAATGTCAGAATAGAAGCTTCATTTATCTTTGGTAGGGAAGACTCTGGGAGCATATTAGCTTCATGGTGCCATCTTGGCTCTGTCCTGGAAATCTAGAATCTTTTTTGAGAAAACTCCAAATTGGGTCACAAAGAGTTAGACATGACTAAAAAATAATCCTTTTTTGAGGTTTACATGAGATAATGTAAAAGCACTTTGTAAATCTCCAAGTTTTATTATACCAGTTATTATTATTTTTGTTATTCTTCTTGTTACTATTATTATACAAGTTTCTTCATACAGAGAGCCTCAAGTTTATATATGTCTCCCCAGATTTCTCTGAAATCATCTTTTTCATCATTTTTTATAGTCCAATAATATCCTATTACATACATTATATACACATATAAGATCATTTGTCACCTATTCCTCAATGAGGGAACGCCCCCATAGTTTCTAATTCTTTGTCACTTCAAAGAGAGCTACTATAATTTTGTACATTTAGATCATTAGAACATTATCTTCTTTCTTTGTTCTCTTTGTATTATAGGCCAAGCAGTATTACTGAATTTTCTTCTTTAGTCCTCTAATTTATTTATGATCTGATCTTTTATATTTAAGCTATATCTATCTATCTATCTATCTATATATTTAGAATTTGTCTAGCTGTATGGAATGCCAGACTACTCAAGGTTTTTTTTTTGTTTTTTTAGGTTTTTACAAGGCAATACTGTTAAGTGGTTTCCCCAAGGCCACGCAGCTAAGTAATTATTAAGAGCCTGAGGCTGGAATTGAACTCAAGCTCTCCAGGGCTGGTGTTCTATCCACTGTGCCACCTAGCTGCCCTTCTCAAGTTTTCTTAAAAGTTTTTATTCAATTATGTCTACCTTTAGCAGAAGCAGTTTTGGTAGTTATTATGACCTTTTGGTTTCTGTCATGTAAATGTATAATCTATTCCACTGATTCATTTCTCTATTTTTTATTCAGTAGTTATTCTTTTTTAAACAATTGCTACTTTTACACAGTTTAGTGATTTTGGAGATAAAATTCCAAACTGTTTTGCAGAATAGTGAAATCAATTCATAGTCCCATAAATAATGCATTGGTATAGCCACTTTTCAGAAATCCTACTAACATTTCTCAAAATTCTTTTTTGTCTATGCTAATGTGATGGACATGAAATGGAACCTCAGAGGTGCTTCAATTTTTGTTTTACTACTAGCAATTTGGAATTTTTTAATTGATATTTTATTTTATTTTTCAATTACACATTTGGAAAGTTTTTCAACATTCACTTACATGCATGTGCATGTTTTTAAGTTATTTCCTTCCAACCTCCTTTTCCACTCAATTTGGAACATTTTAAAATAAGAAAAGATTCATTTTCTTAAAAACTGGTTTTATGGGACAGCTAGGTGGGGCAGTGGATAGAGCACTGGCCCTAGAGTCAGGAGTACCTGAGTTCAAATTTGGCCTCAGATGCTTAATAATTACCTAACTGTGTGACCTTTGGCAAGCCACTTAACCCCATTGCCTTGTCAAAAAACCTAAAAAAAAACTGGTTATATCCCTTGATCATTTTTTTCTACTGAGGAATAGATCTTGTTATTATAAATTTTTATGGTTTTTTTTGTTCTTCCATATTTTTTATATTTTCATATCTTATATTTTTAAAATCTTTATAAATCTTGGAATTAGATATCTATCAGACAAATTTGCCATAAAGATTTTTTTTTACAATTACCAATTTCCCTTCTAATCTTAACATTACTGGTTTTGTTTGGCACAATCTTTTAAATTTTACACAATTAGAATTGTCCAGGGAATATAATTCTTAGTTAATTAATTACTTATTCTAGGCTATTAAATGTTTTTGTCATTCTTTCTTCCATACTGGTGATTCCTTTTGATTTCCAAGTACTTCTAGTAGCATTATTCTCTTCTTTTATATTTATCTCTTTGGTTTCTCTTGTATTTGGAATTATCATCTATTATTCACATTTCCAGCAAAAATTTTCCAAATTGATAGGTGGAGCCAAGATGATGGAATAAAGGCAGAGACTCCAGTGAGCTTTTCCCCCAAACCACTCCAAATACCTTTAAATAATGACTCTAATCAAATTCTAGAGTGGCATAACCCACCAAAAGAATTGAGCAAAATAAGTTTCCAGCCCAAGACTTCTTGGAAGATATGTGGGATTCAAAAGGACTGCAGCACAACCTAGGTTGGCCCAGAGCAACCTGGCTCTAGTAATACAGGTACAGACCACAGGGCTGCTGTGTCCCTGGAAGCTCCCGAGTCTATAGCAGTGGCAGTGGTTACCAGATCTCTCATCCCAGGGATTACCAAGGACAATTGGGAAGGTCAGCAGGAAAACTCAGCTGTACCAGTGTTAGAGCAGAGCCTAGTCAAGTGAAGGTCTCAGAGCAGACCTGGCCACAGGGGACCAGGAACAGGTCTGGGGAGCACCTGGAAGCTGCTTTGGAGTTCTCAGTCCAGATGGTACAGTAGTCAGGGGGAGGTTACAGGGGTTTTCTTTGTTATCCCTGAGGCAGGACCCTGTTGCTTTGCTTATACTCAGATCCAGGCCACTTTCTGGGGTCCCAGTCTCAGAACAAGGAACAGACACACAACAGAACATACTGTCTGCAGCAGAGCAGAGACTCTTCTTGTGGTTCCAGGGCAGAAAGGAGTGGTCATCTGCAGACAAGAACACAGGCTGAGAGCAGTCATAACTTCCCGTAAGACCTTGGAGATATTAAGAATTTGTAGTCCTTGGGGAGTATCCCTGAAAACCCTCAAAAACTTGAGTGTGTCTTTCATCCTGTAAGTAGAGTCCCACCTTAAGAAAGAATTAAAATCAAGTCATGGACTGGGGAAATGAGCAAAGAAGGAAAAAAATAATCCAACCATAGGCAATTACTTTGGTCTTATGGAAGATCAAAATACACAGAACATAACAAAGTCAAAAATTCTAAATCTAAAGCCTCCAAGAAAAATATGGCTTTGTCTTAGGCTATGAAAAAGTTCAAGAATATCAAGTAAGGGAGGTTGAGGAAAAATTAGGAAGGGAAATGAGAGTGATATGGGAAAATCATGAAACTCAAGTCAGTAGCTTGGTGAAGGAGATACTGAAAAAGTACTGAAGAAAAATAAGGAATAAAAATATAGTGAAGAAAATAGCATCATAAAAATCAGTTTGGGTCAAATGGAAAAAGCAGCCCATAAGACCAATGAGGAGAAGAATGTCTTAAAAAGCAGAACTGGCCAGATGTAAAAGGAGATACCAAAAAAACCAACTCTCTGAGGAAAATAATTCTTTTCAAATATACAATGGAGCTCAGGGAAACTGATGACTTTGTGAGAAATCAAAAAGCAATAAAAGAAAACCAAAAGAATGGAAAGACTAGAAGAAAATGTGAAATATCTTGTTGGAAAAACAACTGACCTCAAGAACAAATCCTGGTGAGATAATTTAAAAATTATTGGACTATCTGAAAGTCATGACCAAAAAAAAAAAGAGCCCAGATCTCATTTTCCAAGAAATTCTCCAGGAAAACTGCCCTGACATCCTAGGAGCAGAAGGTAAAATAGAAATTGAAAGAATCACCAATCACCTCCTGAAAGAGAATCCAAAATGAAAACTGCCAGTAATATTTTAACCAAATTTCAGTACTCCCAAGTCAAGGAGAAAATATTGCAACCAGCCAGAAAGAAACAATTCAAATATCTTAGAGCTATAGTCAGGATAACACAAGATTCAGCAGCTTATACATTAAGGACTCCTAGGACTTGGAATATATATTCTGGAAGACATAAGAATTTTAATTACAGCCAATAATCAACTACAAAGCAAAACTGAACATATTCTTTCAGGGGGAAAAGATTAATTTTCAATGAACTAGGGGACACTTAAGCTTTCCTGATGAAATGACCAGAGTTGAACAGAAAATTTGATCTTCAAGGACAGTACTTAGGTGGAGCATAGAGAGAATTGGTGGAAGGGAAAATTATGAGATACTTAATAATGTTGAGCTACATGTATTCCTGCATGGGAAGATGACACTGATAACTTCTCTGAACCTTCTCATTAGGGCAGTTCAAAATAGCATATCTAGACGAGGCATAGGAGGGAGTTGAATTTGAAGGTATAATATATTTAAAAGATGGAATTAATGAGGGAGAAAGGAATGTACTGGGGAAAAAAGAAAAGAAGGTAGAATGGGCTAAGCTATTTCAAGAGTCAAGACAAATCTTGCAGTGTAGTGAAAGATGGGGATGGTGATGGAGAGTGAGTTAGCTACTTACTCTCATCAAACATGATTCAGAAAGGGAATAACATACAAATTAAATTGGGTATAGAAATCCATCTTACCCTAGGGGAAAACAGGAGAAGAAAGGGATGAGAGAAAGGGGACAGAGGGAGGGGAAAGGCAGTGTAGGTGACAGAAGAGAGGGGAAATCATGGGAGAGGGTAGTCAGATAAGAGGAACAAGGTGAAAGGAGAAAGAGAGAGAGAAATGGAGGTGAGGGGAATAGGAGGGAGGGAAATATAGCTGGTAAATAACTAGCAAAAATAAAAATAGCAACTGCAGGAAAAATATTGGAGCAATTTCTCTGAAGATAAAGAATGCTACCCATCCCAAAGATAGAAATGATGGTGTCTGAATATAGACTAAAGCATACTTTTTTTTCTCACTTTATTTTTCTTGAGGTTTTTCTTCATGGGGTGGGATTATGTTTTCTTTTACAGTATAACTATTGTAGTAATGTTTTCCATGACTACACTTTTTTAAAATTTTAAGGCAATGGGGTTAAGTGAGTTGCCCAAGGTCACACAGCTAGGCAATTATTAAGTGTCTGATACTGGATTTGAACTCAGGTCCTCCTGATTCCAGGGCCAGTGCTCTATCCACTGCCCCACCTAACTTTTGCTTGTAGTGGGGGGAAAATTTTTAAAATAATAATTAAATTACTAGAAAATGTTCAAATTGGGATTTTGTGCCTGGCAAAACTTTATTCCTTCTCATATGGTGTAGGTAAGACCTTTCCTGAGTAGAATGACTAGGACTAGGCACCATCTTCTAAAAAAATTAATTTTTTCCTATTACTTTAGCTTTACCTTTATCACTGGCTCCTCCTCTGCCTCTTTCTTATTATACAGTTTAAAAACCAGAGTTCTATTCATCTACATGTCTAGATGTTGATTGTGTTAGTTTGAGAATACCTGCAAGAATGCAGATGGGGTGAACTTTGGTGGAGTGAACTGCCTGTACACTGGTCTCTGACCCTGTTTTCCTATTGTGACTCTATAATTTCTATGCTGCCTTAGTTCTGTGCCCCCTGGACCTAGATGTTGTACTGTCTTGGTCCCAGTCTAATCCTATATTCTTCTATTGTGCCATAGCTGCTTGTGCATTAACTTTTACTTATCCTGGCTTGTTCCCACTCAGAATTTTCTTAGAATTCCTACAGTCTAGTTCACTCCTAGAAGGGATAAAGAGTTTATAACTATTTCTATTTAGTATTCTTTATTGTTCTTTCTATTTCATTTTTAGAACTTTATTAGAATGTTTATAGGAGATTTGCACTCCCCTAGATCCTAAAATGTGGCATATTTCCATAATTTCTATCTAGAACTTTGTCATTTAAAAAGTTTGAGAGATATAGTTTCTAAGTAATAAATAATTCTAACATATTATTAATAAAAGGTCATTGACATTCTCAAATATCAAGGATCCTTCATGAAACTCACACAGTGCTTAAATACCCATGGAAGGTTGAGTGTTCCTGAGGTTAGTAATCAAATCTAATTGGTCAACAAGAAATGAGAAAAAGTGAATAATATAATGAAGGAATTATTATTCTACTGAAGGACTGGGGGATGTTACTATTTGCTTCCAGAGCACCACAGCCTTGGCCAATTTAATCAAAGAATTTATCTCCACCCACACCTGAATAGAACATAATGAGCTTTCTTACCTGGGGTCTCAACCAGATTGTTCAGAAAGGTAAACCAATCTCATTATCAGTAATATCCTTCAGAGACTGAACAACCTACAGACCTGTAAAACAATCCTGGTCCTAATTCAGTAGTGGTTATTAATATGAGAAAGGAGTAATTGTTTCTCTCATATTCTTTTTTTTTATTCAATGAGGATTAAATGACTTGACCAGGGTCACACAGGTAGTAAGTGTCTAATGTTTAAGGTGACATTTGAACTCAGGTCCTCCTGACTCCAGGGCTGGTGCTCTATCTACTGCACCACCTAGTTCCTCTCTCTCATTATGTTCTAACCTCATCTTCCCAACATATACTTTCTTCTCATTCTATAAAAATGTTAAGTCTCTTGAACCCTCAAGAGACATATTCACTTTTGTACCCATGTCTGTCACACTCAATATAATATCTGATATATTAAATATATGATTAAATAAATGCATGCTGGTCAATTTTGATCCTTCTTCTGCATCTTTTCTCCTGCTCTCACCTTCATCTGGAATGTCTTCCCCTCTTCTTTCTGATTATGAAAGTCATATCCATCATTTAAGACATTGTGACTCTTGAGTGTCATAATCATCTCTCTGAACTCTCACAGCACTGATTCTCTGGACTACTAGTCAGACACATACTGTCCTCTAATTATTTAATCAGTCTAGGTATATGCCTTATCTTTTGAATGAGACAGACCCTTTGAGAATAAAAAATATGTTTTCTTCATTCATATTCTCCAAGGTACCTAGCACAGTTCTATTCACAGAATATACTTGTAAAATTGAAAAATTGTCTCCAATCCTATTTCTATTTTTTCTCCAAGTTGTTGCTGAACATTTTAATGAGTCTCTGTCTTTGTTTGTGCTTCTATTTTTCTTTTGAAATGTGAAAAATTGATAATATGCATTATGGCCCCAGCTAGTATCCATTACAGGAATCAATTCCAAGACAACCAGACCCAGTAAAATAAAGCTTGCTTCAGTATCATCTCCATCAGCTGTAACCATGATTGATATGTTTTGCTATGACTCACCCATAACAACACTGAAACCATGGCAAAAAAAAAAAACAAAACTATAGTCTCAAACTTCTCCCTCAGTCCCTACAAAAAAAAAAAAACAGACAATGCTTACAATTCCTCTCTAAACTTTTTTTCCTATGATTCATGAAGGCTTTATCTCATCCAACTCTTTTCCTCTTGTGTCTATAACATTTATCTAGATTTCCTTTGACCTCTGTTCTTCTTTTTACCCCAAGCTCAATTTCTCCTGCATTCTCTCTCTCCCTAGAAAGTATCTCAGGAGTTATCTCTCAGACCTTTGAAGAAGTTTCCCCTTCTCACTCTTGCCTAATTTCTTGTTCAACTGGGAATACATGCCACAATAAATTTACATTTTCTAAATCTAATCATACAACAAATGCACAATAAAATGCAATGCGATAAACAGTAAAAAAAAGATTTTCTACCTTGCAAGATCCCAACAGTGGTAGCTTAATAACTTCTTATAACAAAATGCTCTCTCACTATATTTGGCATGTTAGCTGTGTTATAATTGTTGGTTATATTCCATTATAATTTCAATATGGCTCCCCCTCCCCTCCCCACACCCAAGGAGTGAATGTAATCTTTTAGACCTTCAAATGAGAATCATTCAATTATTTAAAATTCATCTAATAGTGATACAATCTAGTGTATGGTTCAAGAACATAGGTTGATGGAACTCTAGTGATGGGTTAGTAAGTCTGGGTACCTGCTGTGTTAGTGATTTTATTGCAGGACTTCATAGAGCCCTTTTCAAAGAGATAATTTCCCAAATTCCCTAAAGGTATAGGGGAGTAAATCAATCAATATAAAAATAAAAATGAAATATTCTTTAATCTGTGATGAACAAATTCTAAGACAGAGTCTCTGGGCAATTCATATTCAGTTTATTAATTATGCTAGCATATAATCACTAAATTAAGGTCAGTGTTTCCTCATGGCAACTAAAAGAACACCTTCATCCAATATTGAGAGCATAGAATGATTAAAAGCCTTTGAATAAGCAGGTGCCACTGAGTGTGAAAATCAACTCTGATTGGCTAATAATCAGTGAGGAGGTAAACATATCAAAGAGAAGATTAAAAAGCCTTCTTATTGCTGAGAATGTGACTTGATCATGATATACTCCAGCAATCTAGACAAATGAATCCATCTCTATCCAGATCATTCTGATATATTTTCTCCTTCATAAGCTGGGTTTTCCCAAATTCTAATAGAAGACTCCAAGGACAGCGATTTGTTTCCTAAATGTAACTACACACCTAGACTGAATTCTGTTGGTAAAGTCTTCTAGTTGGTTGGGGTACTACCTAAGATATAGAAACATGTCCCCAGAGGATTTGGGCAACCTGATCTATCAGCAGTGTCCTTCAGAGATTGACTAAGCAACCTTCAGGGGCTTATTTCTGAATAAGTAAATATAAAAGAAAATCTTAATTCTAATTTAATAATTAGTTATTAATAAAAGAGATAAATAATCATCTCTCTGATCTCAAAAGGTTTATATTCTGTGTATAGACAGATTAAGATTTGATAAATGAAGAATATCCTAAAAGAGGGATATTTTCCAAATAAATTGGTTTTAATGAGCCTCTTTCTCTAGAAGTTTTTAATAAATGAATCATTTTTTCATTTTCCTGGAGTGGGTTCAGGATATTGCTCAAAATATGAGAAATGAAATAGATAAACTCTCTGGATTTCTCTGTATTCTCTCTCCTCACTCTCCCAAAATGATGCTTCCATGAAGTTCTACTCAGTGTGATAATTTATAATTAGGAATGCGGTTATTATCTCTTCTCAGTGAAGTACTACTGTAAAATCCTAGCTTATATCCCCACAAGAGGTTGAGGAACTTTTGTGTTTGAGGATCTTCAACAAAGTCTTTTGAGATGGCTTAGGTCCTGCCAAAGAGATGGAAATGTTATAAATGGATTTTTAAGGTGACTTTCAAATGAGATGCAATCTGTATTTCTATGATCTCAAATAGAAAAATCTTTATTTCGTTATATGAAGATGCATGTAATTTCGCCATCTGGTGGATTTTTTCTGTGATTACAACTTTTGCCTAAATTTGTAGAAAAGGACCATGATTTAGACCAACCAATATTTGTTAGGCGGTCCTTATTATTAATTTTTCAAGATATATATATGTGTAAAATTATTTCTCCCTGTTTTTCCATTTTATTTATTTTTATATGGTGGGAGGAAAAGAAAAGTTAAGGAGAATTCACATTGCAAATCCAATATAAAGATCTTCATTAAACCATCATGTGTCCATGTACAACCTTCTCAAGAAGACCAAATAGAAGAATTACTGTCGGACATTTTTTTGGGTCTGGCGGCTTTCCACTTAGTGTAACTTTTAATAAGTTTCTTCTATCCTTCCCTAAGAGGAAAAGATGACACAAATTATAAGAAAGACCTTAAGAAGCTACAAAACAAATATTCTTATCACTCATATAATTTGGCTTCAAGATTTCTGGTAGGAGATAGTCCAAGATCAGCATCTGCTCAATGGAGAGTCCCATGAGCCTATTTCCTACTTAAATAGAACATTTCAGATAGCCTAGAGTCAGACCTCATGGAGACTTGGATTAAATGAACATTTGCTTCACCTGATTAGCCACAACCCAATCTCATAGGAATTCTGGCTTCAAGAAATTACGATTTCTAATTTTCTCCAGTGTCTCATGATTTTAGTGTGGAGTGAAAAGCACAGTTATTGGCAGTCATGTTTCAGATGCTAAAATCCTCTTCCTTCAGACTTCCTAAATCTGGAAAGTTTAGTATTAGGGCTCCTAAAAAAATGTCATTTTAAGAAACTCTAGGACCTGTTATATTTTTGGACTTTAAGCATCTAATTATACTGGAGTTTAAATTGAATGCTGCTGATATTACTTCTGACCACATGTAGCGTCAGACTGACTTTTATCTCCAGCCTCCCTAAAGTTCTGACATTTGCATTCCCTTGGAGTCTATTTAGGTGATAGACATTCACTTAGTACAGCTTTCTCCTTTCTCCCAGTGGGAAAGAAAAAGAGAATCAATCTACATGCCTAATGGACAAAGAAGTTTTCTCTTTCCAAGAAGCTGAGAACTCACTTTTCCTTCCTTTTACTGAAATAGCCAAAAAAATAAATTCCCTCACCAAATGGATAGAAGAATTAATAGACATCTCTTCCAAGTTTGACAAAAGAAACAAAGATGCTGTTTTTGGAGGAAGGAGCAGAATGCAGAGGGGAATGCAGGAGGTTTGAGCAGAGATTGGATGATTTTTAGATGGAGATTCAATCCTTTGTTGAAATCAACTGCAGGAAAAGACTGAGCCAGGGCTTTTCCTTGTTGAAACCATGAACCTTAGAGAATCTACTTTTCAAATATATTTAAGGGAGTGGGTTGTGGGATGGGGAGTGGAAGGATTCTGTATCCATTTTAGTACGTGGTATACACTACTTTTCTATTGCTGTTATTTGTTTTTATACCATGTACTGCTTCATTGCTCATTCTTGTCTGAAGTCTCTAACTTGGAAAGCAATTGATTATTTAGAGCACCTCTAAAAAACTATTAACTTTCATCAAGGCTTAGCTCAAGTTATACCTCTTATAAGATGCTTTAACTGGTCCTCTCAGTTAATTACTTTTAATTTTTTATTTATATATTATCTATTCCTTTACGTGTTATTTTTCACCAATGGAATGGAATGTCATCGGGGGCAAGGACTTTTTTTTCTGCTTTTGCTTTTTATCCCCATTGCCTAGAAAAATGTTTGAATTTTAGTAGACTTTTAATAAATACTTATCAAGTTTAATAAAATTTGGTTAATTTCTGACATTGAAGGAGGCAAGTAATGGGTAAATAATCATTCAAAATGTCTCTGATTTAAAAATTAGCCTTAGAGGAATCAGAGCAGTGCTTGAGGTCTACAGAAATACAAGGTAGTTGTGGTGATGGTGGAAATTTGGAATTTGTAGTTCAAAGGGATAAGTATTTCCTCTCAGCCCTGAGAGAAATTTTTGAGTAACATAGTCTTTGACTTGATAAAGGAGGTGGACTTCAATCATCACTAGGAAATTTAAAAAAACACACAGTCCTCTATGGAACAGGGTAAGATGAATGCAGTTAATTATTTTGATTCTAAGTCAAGGATTCCTTAGACATATGCACCTTTCCTTACTTCCTCTTGCCCATTCATGTCAGCCCATGTTTGTGTGTGTGTCTCTCTCTGTGTCCTTTTCTGTTGTATCCTTCCATTAAACCCTCTATAACTCTTATTCTATTGTTAACAAACTGCTTTTCAAATTAGAGGTGCCCTCTTTCTCTGGAAATTAGTTTCTGTAAATTTTGTAATTGATTTTTTATGTGCATGTTGTTTTTTTTCCCAATTGAATATCAGCTTTCAGATTTGAAGTTCCTCTGTTTTATTTTTGTCTTTATAATCCTATTAACTATCATGGGGCATAGAATTGAGTAGGAATTTAATATATTCTTATCTAATTGAATCAAATTGATGGAATACAGCACTGAGAAGGATGAGGGCAATATTATGTCGCTAGGAAGGCTTTTAAATCTTAAAGCACTATGGACAGATTAGTTCCCATTGTGACAATTATTAGATGGGTGAGCAGGATGGAAAACAGGAATCCATAAAGAACAAGCATTCAAGACACATTTTAATATCACAATTTTACCAAGAATCCAGAGCACAAGCTGGTTTTATTATTAGATATTCAGGGAATAGAGGAGGAATCCACTAATGTAGTGATCTCAAAATTCTTTGAGAAACCTGGAGATGGATTCTGATTGAACTGAATTATTTTATATCATATGAGAAAAATAACATGATCCAGTGGATCTGGTCCTGGGTTTAAAGTCTAGAAGTCCCATGTTCTCTGATTGTGTGACCCTGGGCAAATCAAATTTTTTCCTTCTGTATTCTATTTTTTAATTATATAAACATTTTATTTGTTTTCCAATTACATAAAATGGTAGTTTCTAGCAATCTTTTTTTGTCAGGTTTTGAATTGTACAATTTTTCAGCCTTCCCCCTCACCACAGAAAGCAATATGATATAGGCTTTACATTTGCATTCATGATAAACATAGATTGAAGTTGAATGTGTTATGAGAAAAGAATCAGATCCAAAAGGAAGAAAACATTAGAGATAGCAAAATTACATAATACATAAGACAACTTTTTTAAAATTGAAGATAATAATCTTTGGTCATTGTTTAAACTTCATAATTCATTCTCTGGATACAGATGGTATTCTTTGTCCCAAATCCACTAAGTTTATCCCTGATTATTGTACCCCTGGAATGAACAAATCCAACATGGTTGACCATTACTCTATGTTGTTGTTAGTGTGTATGATGGTCTTCTGGTTCTGCTCATCTTAATTAGCAACAATTCATGCAAGTCTTTCCAGGATTTTCTGAAATGCCATCCCTCATGATTTCTTATGGGACAATAGGGCGCCATCATTTACATATACCACCATTTGTTTAGTCATTCCCCAATGGATGGGCATCCCCTCAATTTCCAATTCTTTGTTGCTACAAACAGAGCTGCTATGAATATTTTTGTACATGTGAAATTTTTACCCTTTTTCATGATCTCTTCACACTCAGTAGTCAGCTAACTTCTTAATGCCTCAGGCAACTCCCTATTAATTCATTGCCTAAGTTATGGATAAGTTGTCTTATCTAATTCCCACTCCAGAGGTTTCTCACTTTCAAAAAAGCCAAAGGTTCTCCCACACCTGCACATAATATAACAATAATGGCATTTTTGTTTTTTCTCTAAATGAATAATTTTCTTAGTTGAAGAAACACTTGTCCTTTTATTCAATTTGGTGATAGCCTTTAATGGAGACAAGTGAGAATAGGTAGAATATTTGTTCCTAGGACCTTAATTTGGTCCATGATACAGAGAAGACCAGTGCACTTATGGGCTATTCTCCCAATGATGACTCCTGGAGACATTTGTCTTCATGGTCCCATTCATTACATCTACAGAAAGTATTGGTAGGAGTAGAAAACCCCAGACAATAGTGGTTGTGAGGCTCTGCTCAGCCACAGGAAGGAATAGAATGAGTAGAATAGCAAGAAAGGGAGAGTAAATAGAATACAATTTCCTTTTCAAGGACAACAAGCTGGCATAGGATTGGTAGGTCTCTAAGGAGACCCTAAAATAAATTTTCTACTCAGTCATTATTGGCCCTACAGGATCTCTGTTTTACACAGATTTGTTCATGTGACTTGTTTCTAAAAGTGCCTGCATATCTTCATTAACTTCAATCATGCAGAAGGTCCCTTATTTTCCATTTTTTCCTTTTTTTGGTTTTTGCAAGGCAAACGGGGTTAAGTGGCTTGCCCAAGGCCACACAGGTAGGTAATTGTTAAGTGTCTGAGATCGGATTTGAACCCAGGTACTCCTGATTCCAGGGCCGGTGCTTTACCCACTATGCCACCTAGCCGCCCCAATCCCTTATTTTCTAAAAGAAAAGTCCTTATAGGATTTGTCTTTCCAACCAATGCTACCATGATTTAAAACTTCCTAATTATTTGACTTGTTTTATGGAACTTTAAGAATAAAACACTAGACTTCTCTCTTCCTTTCTTTATATTCTTTCTTTTCTTTCCTTCCTTCATTCCTTTTCCTTTTCCTTTCTTTTTCTTTTTTCTTTCTTTTCCCTTCCTTTTTTCTCTTTTTTTCATTTTTCTCTTTCTTTCTCTTCTTTCCTTCCTTCCTTCCTTCCTTCCTCCCTCCCTTCTTTCCTTCCTTCCTTCCTTCCTTCCTTCCTTCCTTCCTTCCTTCCTTCCTTCCTTCCTTCCTTCCTTTCTTCCTTCCTTCCTTCCTTGCAAAATTACCCCCAAGCTATCTGCCTGAATCATTCCCAAGTAAAATTGTGCTTTCATTGGTTTTGGTGATAACTTGGTTAATTCATAGGGAAAGTAGTATAGAAGTTAAAGAAATTGAGCTAACCTCTTTAAAGGTTTTTAAATTTGATTCAAATGTTTGAAAAATGGTGGGGAGGGGGAGCTTGGGCAGCATCTACCTGGGACACTAGAAATTGGTCATTTCCAAGAGTTGGTCACTTCTATTGACATTAAAGAGAAGCAAAGGAGGGCTGATTCTGTGACTATACAAAGTTGTTTTCTACTAATTAGGCCCCAGTGGTGGTTAGAGGGCAACAAAATTTCCACTTCCTCTTTTCAGTAATGTACCTGGCTAATGGTACTATCAATAATAACATTTAACTAGCAAGCAATGATTTTAACTGGTTGTCTGGCATCAGAGACAGTAGAAGGAATAAGAGTCTTGCTGAAGGCTTCTAAATAGACTCTCCATATCCTTTTCTCTGAAGGTTTAGCACAAGAAGGTAGTGTTGGTCCATAATTCAAGGTTGCATAATATCTGTTGCTTCTCTGGAAATATCAGCCAGGAGTAGACACTAGCAAATTCTCAAACAGATGCTTAGTGCCTGTCTCTCTTTACCTCCTCTTTATTTTTTCTTTTATAACTACCTGGGTAAATAGAGACTTCCATTTTGGATCTGGGTACCCAGATAGGGCAGAATCCCAAGTATCCCAGCATAATTATGAGTCTACTTATAGAAAGAGATTACCCTAGAATTTTGATGTTCATGCTATTATCCTGCACCTTGAAAATGGTATTTATTCAAAGGCTTAGATGTCTCAACTTTTCCCTACCAGTTAGAAACCTTTAAAGTGTAGTCTAGAACAGATGGCATCAGATAGGAAAGTGAACAATATAAGCAGACCCTTAGGATCATTTTTCCCCCTAAATTTTCTAAACCACTATGGAAAGCCTGAACTGAAATTTCATACCACTTTAATTCCCACATAGTCTTCAGATCCCTTTATCATAACTTTCTGCATTCCTTCTTGTCTGAGATGAACAAAACTCAGCTAGATTTCCTAACACATGAAGCCACACTAGTATGATCCATTAGTCTATGAATATAATGAGAAAGAACTGTTTGGTACATTTTAATCTACTTAACCACATCATTACCCTCATGATGTGGTTAGAACTTATTTGGTTATGATAAACAGACATTGCAGCTAAATGAAACAGAGAATGATGTTTATAGTACAACATTATGATCAAAGTCAGAAATTTGGGTTATAATTGGACTTTTATTGTAAAGCATAGTGTAAATCTCAAGTGACTTTAAATAGAAGGTGACTAAACCAATGTATCTGAAGTAAAATAAAAGATATTTGAAATTAAAATTTAATTATGTATTTTAATTTAGTCATGGATACCCACTATTGGTTAACTACAATATTACATCTTCATTCATTCTTTCATGCATTCCTTCTTTTAAATTCTATCACAATTTTCTTTTTAAAAACAACCTAACAAATGGTAGCCTTGATCATAGAATTGCAACTAGAGCCTGATTTAGGATGTACCAATTGCTAGTATTTATTTCATATATAAGTTAGTCTTTCTTAGTTTTTACCTTATTTAGATGTATACTTAAAGTATATAAGGTGAGAGAGTAGTTGACATCTCCTAATTTTTTATGCCTGACTCATTCTTTGATATAACCCTAAATCATCCTTCTTGATATATGCTGAAAAAGCCTAGTTCTGAAGGGGATGCAGGTGCTGTGATAAACAGCCAAATTCTTGAGCAAAGAACAAGTTTTAAAATTCAAATTAAAGAAAATTCTTCCACTTGTATATTTTACAAGAAGAAGTGAAAACTTAAGCTAATGAGAAAAATATCTTAAAGAGGCTAGGAAAAGACTGAAGAATGGAAGGAAAACTCAGAACTCTTAAGAACTTTACTGACTGGCAGCTAGGGTGTCCTCCTTGGTTGATAGCTTCATTCATGGGGACAGTCTAGGTCAGACTCATAGAATTAATGTAGCTTGAAATAATTGTTCTCACTTCTCTGGCTTCTATCTATGTCTTGGTATAAGTTGTGGGCAATATCTACATGATATCTATATGATATAGATGTCATGTAGACATGATAAATTTGTACTTTACAAATAGTTGTCAACAAAATGATTGCTGTGTTGTTTGAAAAGTAACATCAATAATAGTAGTATGAATTTTCCCTTTTCCCTAGGAAATTGAATGAAAAGGAGGGAACCCTTTTTGTAAGAGAGTCTTTTTTTACTGACCATTAAAATCCAGGATGAAATTCATTTTTTTCCAGCAGTCTCATTTCTACATTCTTTTTTCCTTTCTTGTTGATTCCATTAAATTCCTCCATTTCATCATTTCTAGACTGGTAGTTGGTTAGTAATTTTCCTTCATTCTCAAAAAGGAAAAAAATGCCATCACTATACGATAGTCAAGTTAACATGTGTCCAGTGTTGTCTATCAGACCAACAGGAGCTCAAAATGCTCTACCACAGGTCAGGCACAAACACACTATGTGAATATTTAGGTTGAATTCTCTAAATTTGTCCACCTTGCATTTATTTTGCGCTAGTACAATTCTACTTTGCTTGTAGAATGCAATATCTTCTCTAATGAAGGCACACTACACTGGGTTCCTTTGTTTCATGATTAATTCCAAAGGTTTTCTTTTTAGGGTTTTTCAAGGCAATGGGGTTATGAAGCTTGCCCAAGGCCAAACAGCTAGGTAATTATTAAATGTCTGAGGCTGGATTTGAACTTAGGTACTACTGACTCCAGGGTGGGTATTCTATCCACTGCGCCATCTAACCACCCCCAATTCCAAAGTTCTTAAGAGAGACCTTGAGAACATACTTGGTTTTTCTGATCCCCTGTGAGTACTAGCCCTGTGTGAGTTCTCCATAAAATTTTATTCCTGACAAGGGTATGTTTATTTGAATAATATAGCCTATCCATCAGAACTGCACTCACTGTGATAACATATGAATGCTTGGCAGTTTATTTTTTTAATGAAATTGTATTTTATTTTTCCAATGACATGCAATGGTAGTTTTTCAACATTAACTAAATTGCAAATTTATACATTACACATTTTCTCCCACCCTCCTTTCTCTCTCTCCTTCCCAAGGCAGCAAACAGTCTGGTAAAAGTTGCACATGTACAATCCTATTTAATATATTTCCACATTAATCATGTTGTGAA
The DNA here is from genome assembly GCF_037893015.1 of Macrotis lagotis. NCBI lineage: Eukaryota > Metazoa > Chordata > Mammalia > Peramelemorphia > Peramelidae > Macrotis > Macrotis lagotis. Next base: position 301,699,002 of record NC_133666.1, read on the forward strand.
AGTGGAATTAGAACTAAGGGGAAGGAAAAAAAAAACATGAGAATGGAAGGAAAAACATAAAAGAAGTTTTAAAAAAGTGAACATAGATTGCATCAGGTATCATCTTTTTTTTTCTCTGAATGTGAATTGTATTGCCTTAGCAGGTCTCTCAAGGTTGTATTGATCCCTGAACTGCTACTAAGAGGAGCTGCATCCACGATAGTTGATCATTTCACCATGTTGTTGATTATGTGTACATTGTTCTCTTGGTTCTGCTCATTTCACTATGCATCAGTTAACAGAATTTTTTCCATGCTTTGCTAAATTTGACCATTCATGATGTTGTTTGAGGTTTTGTTTTTTTTAGTTTTTGCAAGGCAGCGGGTTAAGTGACTTCCCCAAGGTCACACAGCTAGGTAATTATAATGTGTCTGAGACTGGATTTGAACTCAGGTCCTCCTGACTCCAGGGCCAGTGCTCTATCCACTGTACCACCTAACTGTCCCCAATACTCATGATTTCTTATAAAACAATAGTATTTTATAACATTCACATACCATTACTTGTTCAACCATTCTTTAATTGATAGACATCTCCTCTATTTCCAATTATTTTTTACTACAAAAAGAGCTTCTATATATTTTAATATTTGAGACTTTTCCCATTTTTTGTGATTTCTTTGGGATATAGACTTAGTATTGATATTGCTGGGTCAAAGGGCGTGATCAGTTTTACTGCTGTTTTGATTTATTTCCAAATCATTACTTGGCAGTTTAGCCCAAGAAAGGATCTTAGTGTCTAGTAACTTCTCCTGCTAAGTGACCCTTAGAATCTTTCTAAGTCTATTCAAATGGGAAGCTATCCAATTTTCTGACATGGTGCTGGTAGCCTGTTCAGATTTCGCAGGCATACAACAATGTGGTCAGTACAACAACTCTGTAGGCCTTCAGTTTGTTGTTCAGTCTTCTATCCTCTTTTCTCCCACACTTTCCCTGAGCTAGCTCTGACAATGCCTGTGTCAACCTCATTATCATTGTGTACCTCCGCGGAGGTTAAGTGAACTTATCCACAGTATTCAAAACTTCTCCATTTGCTGTAACCAGTGGTTCCACATATGGATTGTATGGTGCTGGCTAGTGGAGTATCTGTGTTTTCTTGGTGTTGTTAGACCAAAATTAGCACAAACATTAGAGATTGATCCATGGAAGCTACATTGAGTGCACAATCATCTGCAAACAGAAAATCATGCACCAGCATTCACTCCACTTTAAATAGAATTAGGAAAACAAAACAAAAAATGAAATAATTATAATACTATCAATAAATGAAACAAAAGAAAAACAAAAATGAAACTTATGCAAAAAGCACTTATTAAGCTTGCTCTATAACAGGTACTATGCTAAGCATTGATTCTTGTTCTTTCTTGTCTAATCTATTTCTTTGATCTATTTTTATATTTTTAATAAGTACCAAATAGCTTGGATAACTGACTCATAATGTAATTTTAAACCTAGAAATTTTAGCCTACCTTCTGTAGAGTGCGCACTAAGATGTTAAATTTAAGGAAAATTTTGGGGGATGACCTGGGACTAAATTCCCTAGAAAAGAATTCATTTTGGAAATTCAGAGTTATTTAGGTTGATTCAGAATTATTGAGAATCCCTATTAGATCTCTTGTGCTAGAGGAGAACCTTTGGCAAATTTGGGTTCATATATTGCATTGACACATTTCTATGAAAAAAATATAAAAAGAAACATTCCTGAAGGAATGGGATCTATCTAGAGGGATCCCCTAAGAGCAAATTTTGACTCAATTTCTAAGCTTTCAAATATACCAAATATCTTTGTGTAGGAAAATGGAATGAAAGTAAAATTCTACCCACCATTTCATCCAGACTCACACAAACAGAAGACATAGAAAGGAACTATACTAGTCTAAGAGTGTTGATAGACTTTTTGGGTCCATGGCCTAGGAGTTTAAAAACCCAAAGGTTGACCCATGTGGCTGTTGCAGTCTCCAAATAGGGTGAAGAAGAGATGCTCCCGAGTCAAACAAACCAGCAAAACAAAACAAAAACAAACAAAAACTAGTTTCCCAAAAGTCAGTAGGAAAGAAGTCTTCTTCCCTACCTTCTAGTTTTATGCTCTCTTCAATGATCCCTCTAACTTCTGACCTGTCAAAGGCATGTTGACTTAATTCAATTCACCAATGTTACTCAGGTGTAGGGTATTGCTGGGAATATAAAGCCAAACGCAAATTGATCTCTGCCCTTGAGAAGCTTACATTCTATGTAGTGAGGGGAAATATCCTGTACATAAATAATATACAATATATAAAAGGCAAAGTTTCAGGAAATTGAAATTACTACCAGTTAGGAGGATGACAAAAGGCTTCACAGAAGGGGAGATATTATTTATAAGTCATGAAGGAGTTAAGCTTCCAAGAGACAGAGGTCAGCAAGGGCAGCACTCTGGATATGGCTCAGCACAGGCATGGAAGTAGGAGATGCATTTTTATAGATAAGAAACAATAGGGAAGTTTAACTAGTAGATGAGTAGATGACAGGGGAGTAAATTAAATTATTATCATTATTAATATTATTATAATGAAAAGTCACATTTTTCCTGCTAGCTTTTCCACTAATACTTCTAGCTCAACAGAGATCACAGCTGCTTTGATTTCAAGGATCTTAATTTCTTCTCCCATGTAGTAATGAATATATCTATGAAGTAAAGAAAGCAGGTACATAGATGCCCTTATGATTTCTCTTCTATTTCTTCTCTATCTCCTCTTAATTTTCTTACCCTCTTTAAGATTGAGGACATTATTATATTTACCCATGTTTCTTTGCTGGAATTAGGGTTTAGGGGCATATTGTTCCCCTCAACAGACAAGACCAAGAGAAAAAGGACAAACCATATTTTAAGGCAACCTATGTCAGAAGTCCAATTTCACACAACCCAGAATGATTTCTCCTTTTTTCTTTACTTTTTTCTTACTTCATCCAAGGGTGATTGGGAGGCACCTGCAGTTCACCAATACATTAATTCATTCACCTCTTGATCACACTTGATATTTAGCCAGCAGGTTGCCAACAAGGTAGACAAATGTTGATGTCACAAGGTTGAATGGAAGTAGAGCCCTCACAATGCTAGGTCAACTAACAGCCTTCTCTGAGAGAGAAATGAAGCATGGCAGGAGGGAACCTTGTCAAAGGGAAGAGAGATGGCTTCTCACTTTAAGAATAAATATGTCTAATATGACTCAGTGTTTGATTTGGGAAGATCTCTTTCTATCTTCATCTCAGCATTAATCTAACAGCAGGCAAACATTATCCTGTACAAATGTTCTATTCTACTGACATTATCTCTAAATGATGATCCAGGTGTAGACCTTAGGATAAGTTCTAAACCACCACTTTTCTTTCTATGTTGCAGAGTCCTTGAAAATACTATTTGGGGTTGTCAGAAAGGATTAATGAAAGCATTTTCTATTATATCACATTTAAACACAGAGAAATATGACTAGAGGGTAAACCAACCTATGATAAATAGCATTTGTTGAGGCTTTAGTCTGAATTTAAAATGGTGGCTTTCTAATAAATTTATCATGGTTTAGTATTTTATTGGTCAAGAGGGGATATTTTACTTCATACACAAAAAGACAGTGTTTTCCCCTGGGGCTAATAAATTCTATCCATTTCAGTTGCGCATGTAACCAAATGATGTGAGTCTGTAATATAAATCAGGTCAGTGGATAAAGACTAAATTCTACTATTGCTTGTTATTTCCTTAAGTCCAACTGACTGGCACATTGGGGCTGGTGCAGAGCTTGTCACTCCACTGTTTCTCTGACATGTTCTTCACAAATTGTGCTGCTGTGATTGTGAGAGGGAGAGTTTCATTTTTGTCTCTGTTGGTTAGTTGTCTAGCTTGCCAACCTCTGCATGATTATTCTCAGCTTTCAGCCAATATTTGTACTGTATGATACCAAATAGCCTTGCCTGGCTGAGAGCAGTCATTAGACCACAGAAATTCCTGAGTTAGTTCTTATGCTTCTTCCTCCAGAATTTCCTATCTCCCTTTGATATTTGAAACTCAGAGGATTCAGGGTTGAGTCATTTCTCTTTTGCCTGTTCCCCAACCTGAGGATTCTAGGTTTTCTGTAGTATCTTCTTTTCATTTCTCATTTTATTCCTTTAAAGTATGGGAATGTTTGAGGAGGGAAGGAGGGAAAGAGGGAGGGAGATAGGAAAAATTCTCCTTTCTATTTTCTTTCTTCATATACTAGTTTCACTTCCCATATGACATTACCTCTTCTAACTCTTGTCACTAGGTGTGAGATGTGATAATGCACAGATGAAACTTACAGTTCCACTCTCCCATACACACCAATCCACAGTCTGTTTCTTCTGACTGGCCTTGTATGGTTGGTAGCAAAAGGTAGACAATTATGTCTCTTTTTGAATCATGATGATAATAAATGTGAAGCCAAGATTGTATTTCTTTCTTCCCTCCAAACTTCCTGCCTCAATGGTGGTAGATAGAAGAAGAAAGATTAGGAAGGGAGAGAAGGGGAAGAAGGAAGAGAAGTCATGGGAATAGAGGGAAGACATAATAACAAAAGTAATTCTTTCCCTTCCTTTTCTCTCCTGCCCTAATCTTTTCTATCCCAATATTTCCTGCTTAATTTTCTAGTTTAGCTCCCCATGAGCAGATTCACATACTATCTATAAATCAGTGAGCCTAATCAATCATGTTGTTTAATTCCTTTGTCTGTGAATATGGGAAATTTTTGTGGGGTCACAAGACGAAAGTGCTGCATGGAATCCCATTGCATCCCAACCTTGGATGAACCACCTCTATCTGAATCATCACAGAATAATATAATCTCAGAGTTAGAAGTAACCCCAGTGGCCAAATATAAATCCATTATACATATAGGCTTTGTTAATAAGTGACTTCAATTTAATGATGAGCTAAAAGGAACATTGAGAAGAATATCATGAACAGAAGGGTACAGGATAAAAAAAAACACAAAAGAGGTCAAAATCTTAGTTATTTTGAAGCCCTATGACTATATATCAAGAAAACAATGGTGAGAGAATACTGAATAGGAAAGTATCAAACTACTTCATAAAAATTGAAATTATCTTAATAGAAAGGACATAAGAAGTTACTGGCAACAATTTGAGACTTTTGGGGTGGAGCCAAGATGGCAGCATGAAGTTAACATACTCCTTGAGCTTTTCCCTACCAAAGATAAATGAAGGCTCTGCACAGACGTTAAAGCTACAGGTCTCACCGAGAAAAAGAGAAGATCTAGAGAAATTTTCAGCAGTAGATGTCATCAAGGATCTTCAGGGAAGGTCTATCTCTTTGGGAAAAAGGGGGAAGTAAAGCCAAGTGATGTTGGAGAGGGAAAAGACAGTGGGAGGTTTTAAGGCCAGTGCAGTCCAGGTCCTGACAGGGTGACAATAGCACAGGTCTCAGCAACTAGAGAGTAAGCCAGCAGGGAGGGTCCCAAACCCAAACAAAGTCTGAACCCTGGGGATATTGGGGCAAAAGACAGGACTGGGTTGAGAACAAACCAAAGTATAGGCAGAATCTGGACAAAAAGAGGGAAATAAACCTCTGAAAAGGCAAGACCTAGATTGTGTAGGCAATACCTTGGTCAATACCAAGCCAATGATCAGACCCCAGTCACAGCATAAAAAGCTTGGATCTATATGCCCCATACCCCGGGGAAGAGCTAAAACAACAAAGATGAGCAAAAAAATCTAAAAGAGCACACACTATAGAAAGCAACTTTTCAGATAATGATGATAACAATGCCATGTTGTAAGAAGAAATCAGTGAAAAATTACTCACAAGGGAAGTCTCAAAATAGTCTGTGAATTGGAATCCAATCCAAAAACTCATAGAAGAGCTTGAAAAAGAATTTAAAAGCCAAAGAAGAGAAGAAGAAAACTAGAAAAAAGAAATGTGAGTCATGCAGGAAAATTATGAAAAATTGATCAAGAAATCAATTCCATTAAAAGTAAAAATAACCAACCGGAAAAGAAAACACGAAAGCCAATTGAAGAAACTAAAACCCTACAAATTAGAATTGAACAAATAGAAACCAATGAAGCTACGAGACTACAAGTTTCCATCAAATAAAACAAAAAAGGCTGAAAAAATTGAAGAAAATATAAATTACCTTTTAGTAAAAACAAACAACCTGGAAAATAGATCCAGAAGAGATAATTTACAAATCATTGAATTACTGTAAAGCCTAGATCAATAAAAGAACCTGGGAAACATCTTGCAAGAAATTATCAGGTAAACCTGTCCAAATCTGCTAGAAGACAGTAAAGCCACTGAAAGAATACACAGAAACACTCCAGAAAGAGACCCCAGGATAAAAACTTATAGCCAAATTACAGAATTATCAAATAAAGGAGAAAATCCTGCAAGCAGAAAAAAGGAAACAATTTAAATACAAAGGAAACATAATCAGACTCATGCAGGACTTATTAGCCTCCAGACTGAATGAAGTACTAAAGGACTTGGAAAACATTTATCAGAGGGCAAAGGACATGGGATCACAACTAAGAATTTACTAATGTGCATTCAACATAGTCTATCAGAGGAAAATATAGATGTTCAACAAAATAGAAGACTTCCAAAATTTCCTGACAAAAAGACCACAACTGACCAAAGATGTATACCAAATAAAAGACCCAAGAGATGTATAAAAAAATTAAATGAAAAGGGGAAAGACAAAACAAAACAAATGTTAGTAAATACCATCAAAATGTATAAAACCCTAAAAGGGAAGAAATAATGCTTATAACTCTTTTTTTCTAGTTGTAAGGTAATGGGGTTAAGTGACTTGCCCAAGGTCACACAGCTAGGTAATTATTGTCAGAGAGACAAGATTTGAACTCAGGTCCTCCAGACTCCAGAGCCAGTGCTCTATCCACTGTGCAACCTAGTTGCCCATAACACTTATAATCTTCGAGAATTGTACTTCTCTTAGGATAACTAAAGGGTCAAATGTAATTGAAGGGATTGGATTTAGAGGATATGGGTATGATTCAATCTTGACATCACTATATTAGAGCCAAAAAAAGCCCTGATGAAAAGCAAGGAGTGTTTATTCTAAACTCAAGTGTCTCAGCTTCCTTTGACCTACTCTAATTCTGCTGTGCTCACAAAGCTTAACACTTTTTCTGACAAGGGCATCATAAGATAGGCAGTTCTGAGTCAATGGCTCCCATAATTTACAAACAATTGTAAAGTTCTTAAGGGAGATATTAAGAGCTTCCCAGTACTTAGAGTCCTTTGAGATTCTTATAGTTAATAAAATCAGAGTTGGATTTAATCCACACTTTACTTAACAAAGTGCTAAGTATCCTGGGAGGGAGGGGGGAAGTGTGGAAGAAAGTATGCATGGGGGAAAGGATACAAATAGTTCATGAAATGATTTGATTTTGAATGATACTTTGGCTTATGAGGATTATGTGTCTTTGGAGGGTACTTGAAAAGGGGTAAGGGTAGTGACTTTGAGGCAATGCTGTTTATGAAATGATCAAGTAATCAATCAATCAATCTGTGATGGTACTTAGAAACACTTTGAGCTTATCAAGTAATCAATTAATCAAGCTCTGTTTGGCATAGCTAATTAATAGTACCTGAGTGATAAATAAGGTTAAGAGGCACAAAGATTTATAATTTCAGTGTGAAAGAAGGGAAGGGGTGAATGCTGAGTAAATTCTATTCTAAAGAATTTAAACTCACTTTGATTTAAAAATCTATCCTACTCTTCAGGGAAGGTGGGGGAGGGTCAGGAGATGAGAAAGATAAGGGAAGACAGAGATATAAGTGAAAATAAAGTGAAAGTTAAATTTAAAAAGAAAAGTTAAAGGGGAAAGGGAGTAAAACTTTGGTGAGGAGGATTAAGAGGAAAGGAGAGAGAAAAATATAAATGGGGAAAGATAGAATGGAAGGAAATACAAAAGTAGTAATCTTAACTGTAAATTTGAATGGGACAAACTGTCCCATAAAACAGAATCAGATAGCAAAATGGCTTAAAAACCAGAATCTTATACTATGTTGCCTACAGGAAACACATTTGAAGCAGAGAGATATGCACAGGGTAAAGATAAAAGGAAAAGAGAAAAATATACTATGCTTCAACTGAAGTAAAAAAAAAATCAGGGGAAGCCATCCTGATCTCAGGTAAAACCAAAACAAAAAAATGGTCATTAAAAGGCATAAGGAAGGACACTATACCTTCTTAAATAGGTAATGAAGTTATATCATTATTAAACATATATGCACCTAGTGATATAGCATCCAAATTCCTGGAGAAAATGTTGAGTGAATTAAAAGGAGCCATAGATAGCAAAACTCTAATAATGGAGGACTTCAACCTCCCTCTCTCAGAATTAGATAAATCTAACTCCAAAATAACCTCTGGAGAAAACTTAATGGGTATAGAAAAGAATATGCCTTTTTCTTGGCAGTATATGGAACCTATACTAAAATTGACTGTGCCCTAGGGCATAAAACATTTTAATCAAATGCAGAAAGATAGATATAATAAATGTATACTTCTCAGACCATGATGCAACAAAAACTATATGTAATAAAAGTTAATGGAAAGGTAAACCAAAAACAATTGTAAAGTACATAGCTTAATTTTAAATAATGAGTGGATCAAACAACAAATCATAGAAATAAATAATTATATACAATAATTATATCTAATGAGGCATCATACCAAAATTTATGGGATGCAACAAGACAGTTTTGACAGGAAACTTTATATCTCTTAATGGTTATATGAACAAAATAGAGAACGAAGAGAGCAATGAATTGGATATGCAACTAAAAAGCCTAGATAAAGAACAAATTAAAGATCCCCAATTAAATACCAAATTAGAAATTTTGAAAATCAAGGGAGAGATTAATAAAATTGAAAATAAACAAACCATTGATCTCGTAAATGAAGCCAAGAGTTGGTATTACAAAAAAGCCAGTAAAATAGAAAAAAACTTTGGTTTATCTGATTAAAAAACAGAAAGAAGATAACCAAATTACCAGTAGCAAAAAATGAAAAGGGTGAACTAACCACCAAAGAGGAGAAAATTAAAGGATCAATTCAGAGCTACTTTGCCAAACTGTATGCCAATAAATTTGATAACCTGAATGAAATAAATGAATATTTACAAAATTACAAACATCCCCAATTAACAGAAGAGGAAATAACATACTTAAACCCATTTAAGAATAAGAAGTTGAAGAAACTCTTGATCAACTCTCTAAGAAAAAGTATCCAGGTCCAGATGGATTTACAGGTAAATTCTACCACACATTTAAGAAACAATTAATTCCTATTCTGCATAAATTATGTTTTAAAATAGGAGGAGTTCTGTGCCAAATTTCTTTCATGACAGCAATGTGGGGCTGATATCTAAACCAGGAAGAACCAAAAAAGACAAAAAAATAATTGTAGACCAATCTCCCTGAATATTGATGCCAAAATCTTAAATAAAATTTTAGTAATGAGATTAGAGCAAATTATTACTAGGATAAAATACCATGATCTTTTAGGTTTTATACCAGGTAGGCATGGATAGTTCAATATTAGGAGAATACTCAACATAATTGAATATATTAAGAGTAAAACCAATGGAAATCATATGATTGTCTCAATAAATGTTGAAAAAACCTTTGATGAAGTACACCATCCATTTCTATCAATAACACTAGAAAGTTTAGGAATAAACAGAGCTTTCTTTAAAATAATAATAAAACCATCAACAAATATTATGCAAAATGGGATAAACTCAGAACAATTCCAATAAGAACAGGTGTGAAACAAGTATGCCTATTATCACCATTACCAGGAAAGCAGAAAACTGGGAAACTATCTTCACATCTAGGAGTTCTGATAAAGGTTTTATTTTTAAAATATATAGAGAACTGCATCAAATGTATAAGGTTTCAAGTCATTCCACAATTGATAAATGTTCAAAGGACAGGAATAGACAGTTTTCAAATGAAGAAATCAAAGTTAGATAGCCCTAGCAAAAATGCTCCCAATCATTATTGATTAGGGATTTGTAAACTAAAACAACTATGAGGTATCACCTCATACCTGTCAGATTTACTGAGATGAGAGAAAGGGAAAATGATCACTGCTAGAGAGGTTGAGGGAGGATTGGGACATTGATGCATTGCTGATGGAGTTATGAAGTGATCCAACCATTCCAGAGAAAAATATGGAACTGTGACCAAAAAGCAAAAAAATTGTTCGTACCCTTTGACCCAACAATTCCAATCCTATGTCTATATCCATAAGAAATCATAAAAGATGGGAATAGTCCCACATGTTCCAAAATATTCATAGTAACTCTTTGTGGTGCAAAGAATTAGGTATTGAAGGGATGCCCATCAATTGGGGAATGGTTAAACAAGTTTTGGATTGCAATTATAATATGGAATACTGTTGTTCTATAAAAAACCATAAATGATTGGACTTCAGAGAAGCAGGGAATGAATTACAAGATTTGATGCTGAGTGAAGGGAGCCAGAGCCAGGAGAACACTATACATGTTGACAACAACATTGTGAGATGATCAACCCTGATAGATGCAGCAGCTTGCTCTCAGCAGTTCAGAGAGCTAGGACAACCCTATTAGACCAACTATGGACAATGCTATCCCCATTCAGAGGAAGAAAAAACAATACAAAAGAAAAGAAAAAATCCTAAGGAATCTGAACAGCACTACATTCACTTTTTAAAAAAAATATCTCTTATGTATTTATTTCTCTTAAGCCTAATTCCTCACATGGAAAATGACTAATCTGTTAGCATGCTTATTACAAATATGTATGTAAAATATTCACCTGTTTGCTTTTGAGGGGAAGGGAGTAGGAAGGGAGGTTGAAAGCAAATTTTGTGACTCAAAATACACGGGCATATGGATGAATGTTGAAAAGTGGTCATAACATGTATTTGGAAAAATAAAGCATCAAGCAAAAAACAAAAAATGAAAGAAGTTACTGGCATAAGAGTCAGCTCCATATTCAGTATAATTACCTAATACTATAGCAGACATAGAAATTTAATACCAAATTAGGGGAGTGGGGAGGAGGGAAAGAATAATATTGTCAGAATAAGACAATATTTACAAATACAATAGTTAACCCACACTATTTAAATACATTATTAATTATCATATGAAACTATGGGAATATGGCATGAAAAAATGGAAAGCATTTCTTACTAATATTTTACTAACATAAAACAGTGGTCAAAATAAAGAAGTCATAAATACCCAGAAACTACCAGTGCCAGAAAACAATTCATCTTAATATCAAGCATAGGCATGCATAGAAGTTAGGCAAAGTGTATGCTAGAAGGAAGAGTCAAGGGCCATACTTATCCATAATTTTCCATCTCAGCTGGCCCATTATCTATGATTTTTTCTGTTGCCAGGAAGAGACATGGTAGCCAAGGGAAAATTAATTTCGGAATACAAATTAAATTTTAAAACATCTTGCAGCAGAATAGTGGAAGTAATAACATATCACAAGACATTAAAAACATGGGTGTCAAGAAGCTTTAAGAAAACATAACCTGATAAAAAATTATGTTAGATCATTCTGTGAGTATTTTTAAATGAACCTGAAAGAACAAATAACTTAGAAATTGAAAAGGTTATCATAATGTCCATAATGATCTTTTTGCATCATTGATGAAAGTGGAAATTTTGCATTTGGACCAGAACATATGAATGTCTGATGTTTTAAATGAGGAAATGGAAATGGCATTCAAGAAAATGAAATTAGACAAAACACCTGGACTTAACCAAATTTAAGAAAAAAAAATCAAGTTGGAGGTGATAGCATGTGAAAGTCACACAGGGATTAACTTGTAAGATATCTCAAAGGAGAAGATTTCATAAAAATTACAAAGATTATGAATGGTATTATTGGCTATAAAAAGTAAAAGTAAAAAAAAAAAGAGGTCAGAAACTACTGACCCATATGCCTACTTGCTCTTCATTATAAAGTCTTTATAACAATCTACACACACATCAAGTGTACCTTTCCTGAAAATATGAATAAGGTATAGGAAACTTTTAGAAAAAATTTTCATGGCAAGTCATATGTTTAGTCATGAGATTGCCTGAAAGAAAACAAAGCTTATCTTATATTATTTATTTGTTAGTTACAAAAAGAATACAGACCAAAACCTCAAAATATTTATTTCACTAGAGAGTAAAAAAAACCCTTTAAAGTCTATTATCAATATGCATATAGTAAGATTATGCAAGATTTCTTGATGGAAGAAACCATAGGAATGATATAGATGAATAGTTCTTTGATTATTCATATAAAACAGAAAATGTTGATGAAGTATGATCACTAAAGATGATTACTAATGTTACTAAGAATTTCTTATATATAATCTCAAGATGAAAAATTCTCTATGGAATAGGAATTCCCTACTAATGGTAAATCTTCCAGGTACTCCTATTTTCAGAAGACATTTTACAGTTTATAAGACTCCTTAAGTATTATCCATAGTTGTACAAAAGATGTCAACCTAACCCTCCACACAAGAAAAAATACGCGAAGAATCCAAATATCTGTATTATAATATAGCATTTGGATAGGCAATCTCTTGATTTAGACCTCTAGCACATATATCTGGCAATTATTGCAAATAAGGATTAAGTTGGGTGCAGAATTAGATAATGCAAGTAGAGAAAAGGCAGGTTATGGTTTGGTCACTGCAAAACTTTTGGTCATCCTAAATTGTTCCTGGAACCAATAAATTTTTTTCAGTCTGCATCCTTTTTGACTTCATCGTAGCCTTTGATTTGTTAATTAACCTCTTCTTGATAGTCTAGTTTGTGAGAGTGTGTGTATGTATGTGTGTGTGTGTGTGAGAGAGAGAGAGAAAGAGAGAAAGAGAGAGAGAGAGAGAGAGAGAGAGAGAGAGAGAGAGAGAGAGACAGAGACAGAGACAGAGACAGAGACAGAAACAGACAGATAGACAGAGACAGAGAGAAGACTCTTTCTTGGTTCACCTCCTAGATCAATTCCTGTGTTACTTTTTCTAGATTTCCATCCAGGTCATGCACACTAACTGTGTGAATAGTCCAAAGTTTTGCCCTGGAAAATTTCTTCTCCCTCTATTCTAATTCACTTCATCAGTTTCCAAAGATTCATATGTCATTTCTATACTTATAATACTCTGATCTACTTATGCTTTTTTGTTATGTTTGTTGCAAGGCAGTAGGGTTAAGTGACTTACTCAAGGTCACACAGCTAGGTAGTTATTAAATATCTGAGGCTGGATTTGAACTCAGGTCCTCCTGACTCCAGGGCTGGTGTTCTATCCACTGCACCGCTAAGTTACTCCTACTTATAACTTCTTATCCTGTCTTCTAACCTATGGTTTAATATCTCAAACTGCCTTTTTGGTCTTTTGAACTCAATGTTGTATACATATCTTAAACTCAACATGGCATGCATTATCTTTTCCCCAAAATCTTCCTTTATTCCTAATTTCTCTGTTGTTATTGAGGGCAGCACCATCTTCCAAATCATCTGAATTTATAATCTAGGTTATTATTCTTGGCTCATCACTCTGTCTTCCCTATACTCATACACTATCAGTTGCCAAATTCTATTGATTCTACATTTCTAACAACTCTTAATATACAACCCCTTCTCTTTTCTGACAGTGCTGATATACTTGGACTATTTCAATAGATTTTTGTTTTGTTTCCTAGCTTGAAAATTCTCCTTAATTCATGTCAACCTCTACTTCTCTTTCAATTAATCCTCCCAAAATTCAGTCTTAACCATTTCACCTCCCTATTCATCATAAAATCCAAGTAGTTCTTTACTACTTCCTGAATTAAATATAAAATTCGTAATCCGAATCCTCCCTACCTTTCCAGTTTTCTTACACTTTACACCCTATCTCAACAAACTGTGATCCAATGACTTTGTTCCTCCTATTCTTTGAACAAGAAACTCTATCTCCTGATTCTGAATATTTTTATAGACTGTTTTTCATGCCTGGAATGTTCTCTCTTCTCATTTTTATCTTCTGGCTTTTTTGGCTTCCTAAAAATCCTAGCCTACCTTCTATTAAAAAGTCTTTCTTAACTCCCCTTATTTCTAGTGCCTTCTCTCCAATGATGATCTCCAATTTATACTGAATTTATTTGTGTGTTCTTGTTTGCACATTAATTCCTCCATTAAACTGTAAATTCCTTACCTCTGTGAAGTTCCTGACTCACATCATACATTTAGGAAAAGATTGTTTACTGACTGCAATAGTGCTGTCTTGTTGTGCTGTGTGTGGGACCATTCTTTCTTCAAAGAAGATTCAAGCAAAACCTTCCCTGAAAGACCTTGGACAATGAAAGGATAATATTTATTGTTAGGATGCGCCTTACCTTCTAACAGCAAGGGAGAATTGAGACTGTTGCTATCTAATAATAGTGAATGTATATTTACTCAGAAAAAGGAAATCTAGCTGATTTGGCAAGGGTCAAAGATGTGGTGCCACAGTCTTGATACTTATTTCAGGACAAAAGACATTTGGTGGGTGAGTCAGAAAACATCAAACAAGGGGAGGTATTGGAAGAGCTTGTATCAATCTAGATGCTAGGACATATTACATACAAGTGGCTTATGAAGTCAAGGTCATGAGATGAAGAATTGTTGACTGTCCCATAGATAATATCCATCACATATGTCCTGCTATTTCTCTTGCTGCTTATTGCTGCCTTGTATCAGGAAATCCACTGTTAAGCAAAAATTTAGCATCCCCTATCACATGAACTTGATCACTGAGATGTGTGACTTAAGTGTTTTCAAAGGATTGAAAAATAACCCAGAATTTCTGACTTTTGTTCTCTTCCATGTGTTTTTTCTTTTTCTTTATATTGACTCCTTCAGTATGATTTGTTTTTTGTATATTTGTTTTATTTTGATGATTATTATTATTCTGCATCTGTGTATGTATTATTTTGTTTTCCCCTCCCCCACCTAATTTTTTTTCTCTGACTAGAGGATTGTCTAGGATTAGCCCTAAGAGTATTTAAAGGTTGAAGATCTTCATTCCATAATGGGGTAGCATTTAATTGGACCAGTATCTACCGAGTTCCCTGTTCCCCCCCCATAACCCACACATACACAAACTCAAACCCCTTGTTTTATATAGGCTAGTTTTCCCCTAAAACGTGACACAATTGTCCCTGTGAATACAACCAAAGTGTAGTCAAGGACTTTCATTTTTAGTGGACATGCTAACATTCTGATAGTCTGCAAACCCTGTTCTGCTGATCTTTAGGAAACAAGGGGTAGGGTATGTCCACAAAATATAAATACCAGAGAATCCTAATTGAATATCCTTTTTATGCTATGGCTAAATAACTTTTAGTTAACTCCAATATTATCCACAAGTGCTCTTGTTGAACTTCCTAACTCATGCCCTGCTCTAGAATGCCTCCCTGGAAATCCAGTGAAGGGAAGGAAAACATGTCCAAACACACAGTATTCAAAGCAATACTGATCCTATATTTGGATATGGTTGCATAGATATTCTTTGAGAAGTTTGAAAGGCAATAAAATAGCTTTTTTTCTGACCAGTAGCTTGGGAGTTGAGAGCATTCCGTTTTTGAGGGGAAAGAAATGAGGGCAAGTTTGCTCCAGAACTGGGATTTCACTGGTTTGGGATATTCCTCTAAAGGAAACTACCTCCATGCTGGCAACATGTCTGTAGCTTAGAACATAGATTTAGAACTATAAGGAATTTCAGAGTCTATCTGATCTAACCCTTTAATTTTGTAAATGAGAAAACAGATTGCTCAAGATGTACAGTTAAATAATTTGCTCAAGTTCATATAGATAGGATCAGAGTCAGGATGGGAATCCTATTTCTCCAATCCCAAAGATGATATACTTTCTACTGAAGCACTCTTATACTCAGAAAGATTCCTAGAGGCATTGAAAGGTTATAACTTGCTCAAAGTCACACAATCAGTGTATACCAGAGTCAAGACTTGAATTGAGGTTCATCCACAATTCCACACTGGCTCTCATTATTATTCAAAAAGGTTATAACTTACAAAGTCATCAAATGACATAATTTCAGGAGGATATTTAGCCTGCTTCCAATAAGAGATCTATTTAAAACATTGTAGAAGGACCATCAACAAATCATTATATCCATTATGCATTAATTTAAACAAGTCTTTGAATACTTAGGCTTAGTAACAACTGAAGAACCTTGCTTATGCTATTGTAAAAGCAAACAAACAAATGAATAAATAAACTTGCATTACATTAAATATATGTATATATTTGTCTGTGTGTATGCATATATATGATGCTTTTCACTAATTCTGTTTGTTTTTCTCCTAGGTGATCCTAATTATTGAAATTTTATTGTAAACAGGATATTAGAATAATAGAATAAGCTTTCTGCTTTTCAGAGTAGTCCTGAAATTATGTTAAATCAAACACCCTGTACATACACCTACACAAACACCTATAAATTAATTTTAATTAGAATTTAATCAAACTTGCTATTAGAAATTAATTTGACTTAGTTAAATGATTTCCTGAATTATCATGTGTTTTACTGAACTCAGCCTTTTTCCCAGCAATGCCCAAACACATTTCTCAGAGCAGATGCCCTCATGGAAGCTTCTTTGCTCTCACTTCATTAGGCTCTCCAGGAATATTAGCCCTGAGCAGTTAGATGTCTCTCCATAAGAAGAAAGGAAATGAATGGTGATGTTGCTGGCAACTATTGATATTGAGTCTTTCTACTTCATTAATCACATAAATCACCTTGAATCTATAACTATTTGAACTTTCATTTAGACAGTTGTGCTGTATTTTCTTGCCTTCTTGTATTTGCTCATTCAAAGTTATGTACCTTATGGCTGGAATGGGTAGCATGTAGCATTCCTTTTGCCTCATAACTATTGGTTGAAATACTTGCCCTCCTTCAAGATTGAATTTAAATACTAATTCTTTCTATTTATAAAAAATAAATTAATTTTTATTTATTAAAAATTTTATTAAATTTTGAAAATTATTCAATTCAATGTTATTTTCATTCTCCTCCAACCCACTCCTCAAGAAAACTAAAACAAAACAAAGTCTTTTATAAACCCATCAAGTAAAACAAATCCTCACACTAGGTCCCTTGGTCTCTCTCTCTCTCTCTCTCTCTCTCTCTCTCTCTCTCTCTCTCTCTCTCTCTCTCTCTCTCTCTCTCTCTCTCTCTCTCTCTCTCTCTCTCTCTCTCTCTTTTGTTGTCCCCCTTCCCCCTCCCCTACATCAACTCTTTGCCCTTGAGTCAATCTATCTGGAATTGGGTACTATGTTTCATCATGGATTATCTGGAATTATGGTTAGTCATTGTGTTGATCAGAATTCCTAAGTCTTTAAAAGTTGTTGTATTTTACAATATGGTTGTTATTTTTTCAATTGCTCTCCTGTATCTACTCACTTCTCTTTACATCAATTCATACAAGTCTTCTTAGTTTCTCTGAAATCATCACTTTCATAATTTCTTATAGTACATTCCCCAATTTATAGGCAGCTTTTCAATTTCCCATTCTTTACTACTTCAAAATGATGTTCTAATTTTTTTGTATATATGGATCCTTTATCTCTTTCTCTGATATGTTTGTGATATAGATTCAATAGAGATATTACTAGGTCAAAGGTATGTGCAGTTTAATTGTTTTTTGGACATAGTTCAAAATTGCTTCCAGAATAGCTTGATCAGTTTATACAGTTCCACCACCATGGGGCACTAGCCTTGGATTCAGGAGGATGTGAGTTTGAATCCACCCTCAGACATTTGATTCTAACTAGCTGTGTGACCTTGAGCATGTCACTTAACTCTGATTATCCTGCATCCAGGACTATCTCCAGGCATTCTGTTCATATCTGACCACTGGACCCAGATGGCTCTGAAGGAGAAAGTGAGGCTGGTGACTTAACATAGCATGCCCTCACTCAAATTCAGTTCATGTCATGGCATCATCTCAATAATGTCCTGGCCTTCCTTGAGAACAAAGGACAAACACCATCATCTACCAGTGCCACCACCAGCAATAATGTACCAGTTTTCCCATAGTTTCCTCCAGCATTTATCATTTTCATTTTTATCATTTTTGTCGGTATGAGGTGGCACCTTATAGTTATTTTAATTTTCATTTCTCTGGATCATTTAACTATTAGACAAACACCACATCTTTAATAAAACATTCCTTGAATCCTTCAGCTAACAACAAACTCCTTTTCATCTGCTCTCATAGCACTTTGGACTTCTCTCATGCATTTATCTATATTATATTCTCTCTATATTCTAATTCAAGTTATAGTCATATGTGTACATTATCTGTTTTTCAAATCTTTTTCACATTTATTTTATTTTTAATTTCTGGAATAAAACAAATGTTTTCATAACAGTATAATAGAAAAGATGATTTTAAATGAAATTAAAGTCCTATTATTTACAAATTGCTATACCTTTTAGATATAGAATAAAAAATATAGAATAAAGTTATCATATACATTTTTTCCTTTTTTCCTTTCCCCTCCTCTCCTATTCTAGAGATGGCTTCTATTAGACACAAATCTTCTATCTATCTATCCATCTATCTATCTATCTATTTATCTATCTATCTATCTAATTATTCTAGTCATACTTCTATTCATCAGTTCTTTCCCCAAATATAGATAACATCTTTCTTCATGTGTTTTTAATAGTTAATTCATATATTTTTAATAATCAAAATGCTATAATGATATTTGCTCAGGCATTTGCAAAACAATATTGATATAATGTTCTCTTGGTTCTCCTCATTTGTATAGATATCTTAACAGCTTTTTTTTTTTGGTTGTGAAGTTCTTTTAGCCAGGAGCCTTGTCTTATTCTCCTTACCTATCCTAATATAGTAATTACATATAAAAAAGGAGTTAACATACCTTAGTTGAATAAAAGAGTGGTGATTAAATGAATGAATGTGTTATGGTCGTTAGTCTCTGCTGTGCTTGATTCTTACTATGAATCATTTTTTTAGAGGAGGAAGGATGGTACTTGATTTTGTGCTCTTTAATATTTTATATATGTGCTAATGCAAGATGAATTCACAGAAAATTACTATAATGAAACATCTAGAAAGTGGATCTTATATAATATCATACATTTAGAACCAAAAGGAATTTTAGTGGCCATTAAGTCCAAACTTCTCATCATTTTATAGAGTAGGAAACTCAGGTACAAAGAGATTAAGAGACTTAGCAAGGACCAGAGAGCTAGTAAATCTTGATCTATATAATTTCATGAATTGTACAGAGGATTCCTGAAAGTAATTAGGTTAACCTTGATGTCTTCCCATGTTCCTTCTAGTTGTATTATCATATGATTCCATTGTTCTGTGATCAGAAAGAATAGCGATGACTTAAAGGAAACAGTTTGTATATGACATCACAATGATGAAAGAAATCATATTATCTTTTGAACAACATTGTGATGTAGTGAAAAGAGTGTTGGACTTATTGTTCAAAGATTTGAATTTGAATCTAAGCTCTGAAATGTACTAGCTATGAGACTTGGCAGTTCGGGTGACTTCTCAGACCCTCAGTTCCAACATCTCTTAAAATGGAAATGACAATAAAACTTGCTATGCCTATCTCACATACTAGTTTCAGGTGGGTCATGCTCAAGTAATCCAGCGACAGCTTGTTGGCATACAGTCATCCCTTCCACATCTCAACTTTCCCCATCACAGTTTTGATATAGTGTGGTTTGGTAGAAAAAAATTACAGGGGAATTGGGGGGGTTTGTGGAAACTGAAGATGAAAAGTGAAGATCAGCAGATTATTTAATCCATATTTTATGATAAGACATTGCATTTGCCCTATAAAAGAAAAAAATCAGGCTTCTGTGGTATGAAGGAAAAAGTAAAAAATTTTTACTTGAATTTTCCAGATTTCAGGGGCATAGCACCCCTAACCCTTGTATTGTAAAAAGGATAATTGTACATGAACTGATTGCCCAAAAACAAACAAATAAATATCTCTGGCATTTAAAACATCATGATGAGATTCTAAGCTTACCTTTCTAGATTTAATATGAATTATTCTCTTCTAAATTTCTCACCAAATTACTATTATTATTATTATTATTATTATTATTATTATTATTATTATTATTACTTATAGTATACAATTATTTTTGGTCAAGGCACTCTGGGTTAAATGACTTGTCCAGGGTCACACAGTTGGCAAGTGTCAAGAGTCTGAGGCCTAATTTGAAGTCATATCCTCCTGACTCCAGAGCTGGTGCTCTTTCCACTGTCCCCTTATAGTAACCTTCTAAACTCTTTTCTGGGCATATATGCATAGGCCATTCCCTAGACTTAGAATAAACTCTAGCTTCTTTCAAAACTCACCTTTCCTCATTCCCCCCCAGATGCCCCAATATTATATTTGTTTTGTATAAAATTTGCATTTATTTATAATCATATATAGTTTATTTATAAATTATAATAAACGTTCTATTCATTGTTTTCCCAAAATGAATGTATAGCATTCCTTCTGGAGGGTAGGAAGTTTCATTTTCATTTTTAAATCCCTTGAGTCCAGCACTGTTTCTGGCACCCAACAACATTAAATAAGTATTTAATAATGAATGAATTGATGAGAGCATTTTGTAAATCAAAGTATTACATGAGTATGAATTATGATATGTTAGTAGCTCATTGTTCCTGGGTTTACAGAGATGAATCATTTTGATTGAATTTATTAAATGAAGTGTTTCATGAATTTGTACAATTATTTACTTGTGAGAACACAGGATATTCCATGGCAAATAAATAGTTTGAATGTATTCCACATTTCAGCAGCCAATTTGGACATTTCGTAGAAAAGGATTTGCAAGTACCTAGCTTAACCAACAATTTCAGAGACCCACAAATATAATACTGACTTTGAATTTTTCTTAAAGCTTGCAAGTGATTATTCTTCATAGTAGTTGTATAAACAGACTATCCCTGCTTGCATTTTGCAATTGTTCTGCCCTACTCCAGACATTAGCTTGTGTTCAAGCTCTGTGCACATATAATCCATAATTAATAACTGCCACAGGGTTTCTGAAAGCACTGGAGCTCTTCACCTTTGGAGATCTAGGTGCAAAACTGCCTTATTAGTTCACAAACAAAGCATAGCCAGGTTTCACTAATACTCAGCAGGACTCTTGTTCATATCCCAAACCACAGGACAAACGTGGCCTAATTCCGAGTGACTGGCAGTCTTTCCCCTAGGACTAGTTCGGCAGGGAAGGAAAGCCAAACAAAGGTCAGGTAAGAGGCTTAATAACAAAGTTAATGGGAAATTTAATTCTGCTCTGTGGGTGTTTGTCCTATTCCTGGCGCTGGCCAGAACTCCTTCCCTCCCTTAAACTTGCCATGTTTCTTACAGACAAGACAGAGAAGTTCAGTCTGAGTAATTTTGCCTATGTCAACTTAACAGCTATAGGGAGACATAGCCACTCAGTCCTACAGTGTGGATAACCTGGAATATAAATGAAGGAAAAGAAAGGAAAAAACCCAAACAAACCCTGAGAAATGAGTGAATCACCAGTGGAGTTGTGGTTACTGGTGATTCCATTTGTTGAAATGAGGGACAACGGATTTTCAAGACAATAGCCGTGCAGAAGAATTGTAGGAAAAATAAGCAATTCAAAAAAAAATGAAGTGTCATCAAGCCTACAAGGTGTTGTTATTCTTTATCACCATTAACATCTAGAAAGTTGGGAACTTAAGCAAAACAATCCAAAATCCAGGAGATATGGAGGGAATTGATCATCTGTGAACCACAGATGTTCAGAGTAGCAGCAAATGCTTTTTGAGTAAATGAATTTATATATATGACACATCTTCCTTTATAGAGGACTCACACCTTTTTGGTAATTCCATTGCTCATCCAATGTTCTTCTTGGCTGTTCCTCCACCAAACAAACATCCTTTAATTCTATCACTTCCTGTTCAACTTCCTTTTGTGTTTTGTTTTCTATGAGATTGTAAGGTCCTTGAGAGCAAATGTTTTCTATTTCTCTTTGTTTCCTTAGTGTTTAGCAAAGTCTGGCTTATAGTAGGTGTTTAATCCAAGTTTGTTGAATTAAATTGAATGTCTTCTCTTAGAGAATACAAGAGAATGCTTCTGGAAATGATACTTCCATGCTTGTCTAAGTGGTTTTGATTGTTTTACACACACACACACACACACACACACACACACACACACACACACACAGACACACACAGACACACACAAAGAGCCATTGTCCTGATCCCTAGAGGACTGAGGTTGGTGATTCTGCTCAGCCTCCTTCATCTAAATAAAATTCACTTGCAAGTCATGATATCTCCTTCCTGAAGTCATGATCCTCTTTGAGAATAAAGGACAAACAAAGAAGGAACAACAAAGCATAAGATTGCTGGTTTCAATCAGTTTGGTTAAACACAAATGCTAATATTTAAAATTAAAAATCTATTTTAAAAAACAGGATACTGGTAATTTCATTGATTATATCTTTTTTCAATGGTGGAGACTTGCAGTACTTTGTTTTGAATCAGTTTAGAAGAATAATGGACAGCCTATTGGACTTAATGTCAGGATAGTCCTGAGTTAAAGTTGTCATACATGCAAACATACACTAGATTTAGTTTGCTTTAGTTTCTTCCTATGTAAAATGGGACTAAAAATAGTTCCTACCACTTGAGGAGGTTATGAAGATCAGATTATATAATATTTAAAGTATTTTGAAGATTTTGATATGGGTGTGCATTTTTCCCTTTATTCCTCTTTAATTTATGGAATAAAGCAAGCATTTGCAATATATAGTGCAATAAAAAAGTGATTACACATGAAAATGCAAATCTACTGCGCACAACAAATATAGAAGAAAATATACAACAAAATTTTCATATAAATTTTTATTTCTTCCCACCCCCAAGATGACTACCATTAGACACAAATAAGTGTGTGTACATATGTATACTTCTATTTATCAGTTCTTTCTCTTTTATGCAAATTGCATCTTTCTTGATGGTTGATTTGGTAATTATAATAGACAAAATGACTTATTTGCTTAAAGTTGTTCTTAAAACCGTATTGCTATCATGGTATACAATGTTCTTTTTTAAAAATTTATTTTATGGTCATTATTATTAATTTTTTAAATTTTTTAGGTTTTTTGCAAGGCAATAGGGTTAAGTGGTTTGTCCAAGGCCACATAGCTAGGTAATTATTAAGTGTCTGAGGTCGAATTTGAACTCAGGTCCTTCTGACTCCAGGGCCTCTATTCACTGTGCCACCTAGCTGCCTACAATGTTCTTTTGATTCTGCTCATTTCATTCTTTATTATTTCATGCAATTCTTTTCATGTTTTCTAAAATAATTGAGTTTATTATTTTTTATAGCACAATAATATTTCATCACAACTATATACCATAACTTGTTCAGCCATTCCCCAATTGATGGGAATCCCTGCCATTTTCATGCTTTTTTTCCACCCCAAAGAGAGATGCTATAAACATTTCAGAATATATTCTTTTCCTTTTCCCCTAATCATCTTTGCAAATAGATCAATATAAATAGTGATATTGGTTTTTCAGACCAAAATTATCTCCTTTCAATGATTTTATTCTGAATTTCTGCTTTTAGAGACTAATTCATTTGGTTTTGGTTTCTATACAGAGGGAGAGATGAGAAAACAGGAGGATAAGTACATGGGTTTTAGTTACAATATCTAGAAGCATGTGATTTTTGAGTTGAGAGAATTTTTAGAGATCATCTACTCAGGATTTAGGAACTAAGGGTATTGAAAATAATTGGTCAACTTTAAAGTTTTGCCTACTTTGTTTCAGAAATAATATAATTACATCTAGCAACCATTTATTAAATACTTACTTGTGCAAAGAATTTGGTTCCAGGGATGCAAAGAGTCATTGCTCAGGAAGTTAAAAAACCTAATTAGTAATGATTGAATTGTTTGATACTTTTGAATTATTTTGTTTTGTATATGTATGTGCATATATATACACATACATATGTGTTTGAATGTGTCTCTGGTATGTATTTTACTTTAGGATAACTTTTAAAATAATTTGTGAAGTAATGAAACAAACCATGGAAAATATTTTAATCTACCCATGCATGACAAGAACACATGCATATACACATAACCTCAGTTTAAGTGCCACATTAGCATGAAACAGAGAGAAGAATAACTGAAGTAAAATGAGACTGATTGAAAGTGGTGGATACAAGGAGAGAAATTTTTAAAAAAGGAGTAGGAAGAGGAGGTAATGGGAAAGGTACTGTGGAATGATCAGATGCAGTGAAGCCAATACTGTTTCTAAAGTAATGTAAGTATTGAAAAGCTGTCATTCTAATCAGGCAAAGTGATAGAAAATAGACTATTGTCTATTATTTTTTTGGTGGGGGGGGGAGCTGTCGGGACTCCTGAACTTAGCTGTTTTGGATTAGTTTGATTTAGACAATTGAAATCAGAGGAGGACTTAGCACTTTAGAATGTTTTGGGGGTATTTTATTTTGAGTTTTTCTTTTCAAACTAGCTCAGAACAAAGATTTAGATCAGGGATAAGAACACCTGGATTTCCTCAGAGTTCTGTTATTAGAATCGAGGAATTATTTAGTTCTAAAAGGATATATTCAGTGCTTTTTGCTCTCTATGCACTTTGTCACTTTGTTCTTGTTCAGTCCAATCCAACTCTTTAGTACCCCATGGTATACTTCTATTCTCCACTATCTCTCTAAGTCTATTCAAGTTCATGCTCATTGTTTCCATGACACTATCACTCCTTTGCCACCCTGTTCTGCTTTTGCTTTCAATCTTTCCCAACATCAGGGTCTTTTTCTGTCTTCTCATTATGTGCCCAAAATTTTAAGCTTCAGCTTCAGCATTTGATTTTCCAGTAAATAGTCTGAATAAATTCCTTTAAGTACTGACTGATTTGACCTGCTTGCTGTCCAAGTTACTCTCAAAAGCCTTCTCTAGCACCTCAATTCAGTTTTGTGATAATCCTACTCTCACAGTCACACATTGCTACTGGAAAAACCATAACTTTGATTATGTTGTCCTTTTTTGGCAAGGTGATTATCTCTGTTTTGTGGTATGCTGTTCAGATTTACCATAGCTTTCTTCACAAGAAGCAAGCATCTTTTCATTTCATGGTTGCAGTTACCATCTCCAGTGATCATTGAGTCCAAGAATATAAAATCTGACACTGCTTCCATTTCTTTTCCCTCTATTTGCCAGGACATCATGGGACCAATTGTCAAGATCTTTTTTTTTTATTTGAAGCTTCAAGTTGACTTTTACACTTTCCTCTTTCTTCTTCATCAAGAAATTTCTTAATTTCTCTTCTTTTTTTCCAATTCAGAGTAGTATCACTGCATTTCTGATTCTGTTGGTATTTCTTCTAGCAATTTTAATTCCAGTTTTTTTTCATCCAGTCTGACATTTTGCATGATGTGCTCTGTATATGTTAAATAGTAAAGTGATAATATACAATCTTGTACTTTTTTTTGCAGTCTTAAACCAGTTATTTCATTGCTTCTTTGCACTCATACAATTTTCCCAAAAGATGAGTAAGATGATCTGGTACTCCTATCTCTTGAGCACTTGCCATGTTTTGTTGTAATCTGATGAAGAGGAAATGGTAGGCAGAGAGAAAAGAATTAACTTGTGTTTTTCTTTGCTGTCTTTCTGCCTACAAAAAGTCCATCTTGTGTAATTTAAAGGAATATTCAGTTTTATAACATCTCTGGAAAAACATGATTTTGTGCCTCTATGTGCCATCCTTGGATAACAAACTTACACACTCTGTATCTGGTCAGAATTTTTTTGCAATATATCATTAACTCTGTATCTTGTAAACATTCTCATACAGCGTTGCAAAGTTATATCACCTCAAATAGGGACCAGGACCACCTGGTTCTGGAGGGACACAAAGGATTTTGAGATAACAGAATGTTACCCAAAAATATACTAATCATCTTTGTGTAGAATTCTGTCCATATCCTGTTTTCCCTACATGTTATTGCATTTTCTCCTTGTTTTGCTCATCTCTTAAAGGATTAGCCCACTTGTGAATCCTTTGGATAAGTGTAATAAACTTAAATGCCCATTAAATATCGGGGTCATTGAGTTTTGGAATTCTTTCAACACTGTTATAATTCACACAAAGGCTTAAGTGAAGCAAAAGAAGATGTTTTTCCTGGAATTTCCTTGCTTTCTTCATAATATAGCATATGTTAGCAATTTGGTATCTAATTCCTCTACCTCTCTGAAAACCAGCCTGCTCTTCTGGTAATTCTTAATTCATATATTACTGAAATCTAGCTTGCAGAATCTTAAGCATAACCTTTCTGGCACATGAAATGAATGCTATTATTTGTAATTTAAACATGGCTTAACATTGAATTTCTTTAGGATTGGGATATAAGATGATCTTTTCCAATCCTGTGGCCACTGAGTTAAAGTACCCCAAAATGGGAACATATTGAGTACAGCACTTTAACTCAGTATCATCTTTCAGGTATTCTATAAATCTCCTTGTATTCCATATTCAATATGAAAGTAAAGCAAAGAGCTAATTAAGTCCATCTAGTGTAACTTAAAGGAAGGTTATATTTTTCTAACATCTCTACAAAAATTTGTTGTTTTGTGTCTCTCCTTGAATGATAAGGGACTATCTCACATACTCTATTTCTGTTTAAAAATCTTCCTATACATCTTGTACCCTGTATCCTATAATATTATGTTAAAGTTATCATGTCCCAGGCATGAATGGGAGACTGAGGTACACAATATTGAGTTAAACTGTGTGTTATACAAATAATGAGCCAACTGCCCTTGACTATCTCTGCTGCAATTCTCTAAACCACACTTGTGCAGAATGCATCCTTCCCCAAGCCTTCCCCAATCTCTTCCAGATCATTTTTCTTGCTTAACTTGTTTCCCTTTAAAAGTCTACTTATCCTCCTACCAGTTGCTAGTTCTTGAAACAGCTTCCTTGGAGAAGTGTAATAAACTTATCTGTCCCTTTGATCTCTGTGGATGATTGAATCTTTAATCTTTCAACCCAGATAAAACTCCATCCCTATTGATATCTTTTATCCAAATTCTTGATAAAAACATCAAATTAGTTGGTTGATTCTTTGTTATGGAAGAAGACCAAAATGACACCACTATGCTTGAGATAAATTACAGTGTGTCTGACTGTGGCTGATCAAACCAATACAGCTTGGAATGTAAACTTACATATGTCACATTTTCTTTGAGCTGCTTCAATTTTGCCTTCCTCATATAGTGCACTCACTGATGAGGGCACGCCATGTTGGGCATTCCTGTGCTAGTGTCTCCCATGCTGTACAATTAGTTCTAAAGTTCTTCAACGATACCTTATCAATTCTTCTTACCCCCTTGTGAGTTCCTGCCCTGTGTGAGTTCTCCATGAAATAGATTTTTTGGCAAGTGCACATCTGGCAAGCTAACAACTGTCCAGCCTATCTTAGTTGCTCTCTCTATAGTAGTGTTGGAGTGCTAGGCCCTTTAGTTTGAGAAAGGATCTCAGTGTCTGGTATCTTCTCCTGCTAGGTAATCTTTGTAATCTTCTTAAGACAATTTAAATGGAAGCCATTTGGTTTCCTGACATGGTGCTGGTAAACTGTCCAGTTTTCGCATGTTTATAGCATTGAGGTCAGTACAATGGCTCTGTAGACTTTCAGTTTGTTAGTACCTCTTCTCTCCCACACTTTCTTTCGGAGCCTCCCAAATACTGAGCTAGCTCTGGTAATATGAGTGTCAATCTCATTGTCAATGTGTACTTTCTTGGAAAGGACACTGCCAAGATAAAGTGAACTTATCCACAGTAATCAAAACTTCTCCTTTTGCTGTAAATGATTGTTCCACATATGGATGGTGTGGTGCTGGCTGATGGAGCATCTATATTTCCTTGGTGTTCATTGTTAGACCAAAATTAGCACAAGCATCAGAGAATTGATTCATACTTTTGTTGCATCTCAGCTCCACAGGCTTCATTGAGAGCACTATCATCTGCAAACAGAAAGTCACATACCCAAACTTCTCCACTTTGGTCTTGGCTTGTGGCCTTTTCAAGTTAAAGAATTTGCCATCAGTGCAGTAGCTGACCTTGAGGCCATGTTCATTCTCAGTGAAAGTGCTAATAATGACTGGAAACAGCTAAAAAGTATAGGAGCAAGGATACATGGACTAGCTGTAGAAAATGGTAGTATATTATTACTTACTAAGTTTTCAATATCAATAGTTCAACTATTTGTAAATTCAAAAGAATATCTTAAGAGAAGACATCAAATACAGTGCTGAAATCAAGAATCATTCTGTCCTTAGGTATGATTTTCTAGATGCAAAAGGCTTAAATCTTTTAGTTACAAAAGGGTTTATCTTTTTAGTTACAAAAAAGGTAAAATTCATTTGGCATAGGGCTGATTCTTTCTGAATTCAAACTGAGTACCATAAATTACTTCTTTGATTTCTCACAAACTATGTATTTAATCATTATTTAACACTTTGCATTGTTGTATCAATTCTAGTTCTAGAAATTTTTCCTGAATTTAATATTAAGATTTCTGAAATATAGGTTTTGGATCTTACATTTATTCTTCTTATTGGAAACCAGGGCACCTAAAATAAACAACAACAAAACACTCATTTCTTTTTATATCTCTCCCCATCTAAAAAGTTTGCCAGCAATTTGATCTCATTTAAAAGAGTCAACTCTTCTTTCTTTTCCATTTTCCTCTCCTTCACCTTCTCCTTCCCCCCTTTTCCTTCTTCCCCTTCTTCTTACTCCTCTTCCTCTTCATTTTGAGGGGGGCAAGAGAAGCCACTTATATTCTATATAGATAAACATTGCTCAAGACTGCTCAAACAGATGCCAGTAAGAATGGTCTCTTTGAGAACTTCAGTCTGTTTCTTTGTCTATTTTCTGGGCAGTTCAGACTGGAGATATGGCCATCCTTCTCTTTCTCTGTAACTGGATAACTCAGACCTACTGTTTCTCACTTGTTTTGAATATCAATTCTTTCTTGACTATATTTCTTTTGTCCTTTCTAGGGTTTTCTCCTTGCCTGAAAAGATTGATTCATCAAAGTAATTGAATACTTTGACTTAATTACTATTGTTTGATGTAATTTCCATGACATGGGGGAAAGAGTTTTGACTGTGGAATCAGAAGCACTGACTTTAAATCCTGCCTCTGACATCTACCTGAGTGACCTTAGGCATTCACTTAACCTTCTTGGGATTTAATTTCCTCATCTTTAAAACAAGAGGAAAGGATTGAATAATTTTTTGTATATTTATTAATTTTTTCTCACATTAAATATATTTTATTTTATTTTAATTTTATTATTATTTTTGTAACCATTAACATTTTTTGAAACCTCCTATTCTGTTTTAGCCAGTCTAACACTAAACTCAATTATCTTTCACTTTTATTTAGAGTAGCCAAAGAAATCTTTTTGCTCCATTATGTAGCTCATTTTCCACTTTTTGCATTCATATGTGGTATAAAGTCTAAAGTTTAGCAAATAGCTCCAAGTATAAATTCAATGATCATCTTGGATTCTTCTTCCTTTCCCCTCATCATGACCCCTGATATCATCAAAACTCAAGTTCTTAGGACTTTCCAACTACATTGAATCATCTTCCCCTTTATAATCTCAGTCATTGAAATAACCATATATATCTATTATTTCTGTTCACTGAACTAACTCATTCTCTCTCTCTCTCTCTCTCTCTCTCTCTCTCTCTCTCTCTCTCTCTCTCTCTCTCTCTCTCTCCTCTTTCTCTTTCTCTCTCTTGACCAGAGTATGTTCTTCTTCACTGTGTTAAGAATTGCATTCTTGGGAAGAATCAATAAAGTTCCCTCTCTAAAATAATAATCTTCTCCATGAAGATTTATATTGCTTCAGAATTCAGTTAGAGTAACAGTTTTCTCTAATTTCTCAATGAGAAAATTGTTTGCAATATATGTCTAGAATTTGTCAAACCAATCTTGTTAAATGCCCAAGGGCAAGTTAGTAAGAGTCTAAGGTCACATTTGAACTCAGGTCCTCCTTACTCCAAGACTTGTACTCTATTCACTGTGCCATTTAGCTGCCCATAGATTATCCAATTAGTTGATGCACACATATCTATTATATCTTGTTGAGGCATGTTAGCTCAGAGAAGAAGGTAATTCTGCTTTTCTGTGGAATGAGCAAGACAGAAGCTGGTTTCCCAAAGCCAGCATATAAAAGAAGGAGAAAATATAATTTTGACTGTTGCTAATCCATAATCCTAGGCAGAGAGTATTAGAAGCCAAAGAGGACATATGGGAGTGGGGTAATAGGTTGACTAAAGTGGTTCAGGAAACAAAAATATATTTATCTTTGTGTGTAAAAGTGTGTGAAAGGATGTGAGTGTGTGTGTGAGTGTGTATGTGAGTGTATGTATGTGTGTATTTGAACTATCAATCCTTTGGAAAAAGAAGCTGGGAGTATGAGTGCTAGCATGTCTGTTTGGTTAGTTGTGTGGTTAAATTTCTCTAGAGTCTGGAAATAGATTACTGATGACATGAGTCCCAGACATAGTTTAGAACTATATTATTAACTCCTCTAACCACTAGAAATTTATCTTAGTAGTTAAAGAAATGTGTAATAGTGAGTTCATTTAATTCATTTATTAACTCCATTTTGCTTCAGTTCCTCTGCCTGGCTTCTTTCTTTTTAAAAATATATATTTTTATTTTTAACAATATTTTTTGATTTCCAAATTCTCTCCCTCCTTCCTTCCTCACCTCTAAGCCCTGAGAAGGTAAACAATATGATATCAATTTTACATGTAGAATCTTACAAAAAAATTTCCATATTAGCCATATTGCAAAAAAATAATAAAAACGAATAAAATGAGAAAATTATATTTCAATTTGCATTCAGAGTTTATCAGTTCTTTCTCTGGAGATAGATAACATTTTTCAGCATGAGACCCATGATGAGAAAAATCTAAAATAACTGAGGAGGCAAAGATTCAATCTTCTGAGAATATCAATTTATTAAACAATGTATTGGAAGCAGATTTCCTCAGTTTTGCATGAGATCCCCAGAAATGGAAGAGACAGACTTTTATACATTAAAGACATTTTATGCATTAAAATAAAATCTTATATAAAAATTAGTTAATCCAATTTTTAATTGGAGGAAAGATTTGGGAAGGGGAATGAAAAGACTGAAATTAGGAAAAAAAAGAGGTTTCCCATTCCCACATGTGACTGTAATCAATCAAAGAAACATGGAAATGTAATAGTACAGGACAAGTTTTCAGCTAAGACATATGGGTTTCTTGAGATGTATAACTGTGAAAAGCAACAGGTAGAAGTGGTGCAGTTTCCCAGCCCTTCAGGGCTAGGTTCAAACAATGCAATAAATTTTTCTTTCTATTACTATAATTGAATAAGGTTTTCTCACAAGACTGAAATTGTACTAGACCCTTAATAGAATAGAAAGGGAACTGAATAAGATCTAAATTATGTCACAAAATGTAATCAGTTTGGTTCACTCGATTTTCACTATCCTTTGGAATTGTCTTATGTCTTTGTATTAATCAGAGTAGTTAAATGTTTCACAATTGAGCAGCATTAACATATTGCTATTATTGTAAATAATTATCTTGTTCTGCTCACTTTATTTTACATCAGTTCATATAGATCATTCCATAGTGTTTCCTGAATTCATCATATTTTATACCTAAATAGTATTCCATCATGATTGTATGCTATAACCCACAACCCCTAATTGATGGACATCCCTTCCATTTCCAATTCCAATAAATATTTTGTCCATATAGTTCCTTTGCTTTGTTCTCTTTGGGATATAGATCTAGTAGTGGTATTTATGGATTAAAAGGTATGCACATTTTTTATAGTCTTTAGGGCATAGCTCCAAATTGTTCTCCAAAATGCTTTGACCAGTTCTTAACTACAACCTTTCATTAGTGTACCTATTTCCCCCTTCATCCCTTCCAACATTTGTCATTTCTAATGTCTATTAAGTAGTACCTCAGAGTTGTTTTAATTTTCATTTCTTTAATCAATAGTGATTTAGGAAATTTTTTATATGAGTACTGAGTTTCAGTTTATTCTGAAAAATGCCTATTCAAATCAATTGAATGATTCTTATTTTAATTAATTTGTCTCAGTTCTCAGTTAATTCAAATTTGATTCAGTTCTCAGTTTTTTGAGAAGTAAAACTTTTATCAGAGAAACTTACAGTAAAATTTTTTAGTATTACTTCATTACCTATAGAACCTTTTTAGTAAAATGAAGTTTCCCTCATTATCTCTTTTAATTAGGTTTATTTTTGCTTTTGATTTTTTCAGCGATTCTGATTGTTGCCCTTGCTTATTTTTGCTTTTACTGAAAGATAGACAATTCTGCTCTAGCCCTTTATTTTAACTGTCTTTCTGTTTCAAGTCTGTCTCCTGTAAACAAGTTATTATTAGGTTTCTGAGTTCTAATCTATCCAGAGCAGCTAGATGGCACCAATGGATAGAACACGGATCTTGGAGTCAGGAGGATAGGGGTTTGAATCTAGTCTCAGTCAATTGATTCGTTCTAGCTGTGTGGCCTTGAGCAAGTCACTTAACCCTGATTGACTACCTTGTAACCAGGACCATCTCCATTCCTGATTCATATCTGGTCATTGGACCCAGATGTCTCTGGAGGAGAAAATGAGGCTAGTGACTTAGCACAGCTTCCCCCTCACTCAATTCATATTCTTGTTTTGGTATCACCTCCATTATGTCATGGTCTTCTTCGAAAATGAAAGACAAACATTGTTATTATATAATCCATCCTGCTGTCCACTTCTGTTTTGTGGATGAGCTCAATCCATTTGCTGTTATGATTATTAAATTGTATTTCACTCCAACCTATTTTCTTCTGTTTATTCTTTTTTCTCTCTTTTTATCCTGCCCCTCCTCAAAAGTCTGTTCTGCTTCTGACTACTGCCTCTCTTAACCTTTCTTTTATTATTCCAACTTCCCTTTCAGTTTCCCTATTGGGTAATATAGATTTCTGTATCCAATTAAGAGAGTATGTGTGGGGACCAGCTAGGTGGCCCAGTGGATAGAGCACTGGCCTTGGAGTCAGGAGTACCTGAGTTCAAATCCGACCTCAGACACTTAATAATTACCTAGCTGTGTGGCCTTGGCCAAGCCACTTAATGCCCATTGCTTTGCAATAAACCTAAAAAAGGAGTTTATGTGTCTTTGTGTGTATTCTTTGCTCTTTGAACCCATTCTGATGAAAGTGAGATTCAAGCATTGCTCCCCCCTCATTTTCCCCTCCACTGTAAAAGCTCTTTTCTTTTCCTTGTGCACCTCTGATTTGTGAGTAAATTCCATCATTTTACCTCTCCCTTCACCTTTCTTCTAGTATCTTCCTCTTTCTTATCCCTTCTTTTTGATTCACTCACACTCATGCTCCTTCTTTATCTAAACTTCTTATGGCCCTAATTAATAATGATAAAGTTGAGGGTTAAAGTTGAAGATAGAGTTCTTAGGAGTTACATGTATCATCTTCCTGTGTAGAAATGTAAACACTTTAACTTTATTGAGTTCCTATGTGATTCCTATATGATTTTTCTCCATGTTTACCTTTTTATGCTTCTTTTGAGTCTTGTATTTGAATATCAAATTTTCTATTTAGCTCTGCTATTTTTTCAACAGGAGTGCTTAAAAGATCACAATTTCCTTAGATGTCCATTGCTTCCAACCCCAAAGGATTAGATTTAGCTTTTCTGGGTAAGTGATTTTTGGTTGTAATCTCATTTCCTCTGTCCTTTGAAATATCATATTCAAAGTTCTCTAATTCTTTAATATTGAATTTTGCTAAATCCTGCATGATGCTGACCATGATTCCATGATATTCAAATTGTTTAATTCTTACTGTCTGCAATATTTCCTCCTTGAGCTGGAAGTTCTGGAATTTAGCTATAATATTTCTGAGAATTTTCATTTTGAGATCTCTTTGACCAATTTTCTTTTACAAAGTGTTATCTTCTTTATTGTTTTGTATGTGCCCAGAATTTAACAAAGGCCAAGCAGAGGCAGTTATCTAAGTGAGATATTCTTTATTAATAAAGGTATGTAACCTGGTAATAGAGTGGTATTATTGGTTTGCCTCAAATATATGCCAAAGAGTGAGAGCTGACCAACCCAATAGCATATCATTGGTAACTTTGCTGACATATCCCAGTTAGTGGATATTTATTGAGGAAGTGGACCAACAGTTCACAGCTCCTTCCTCAGTTACTAAGAGGGAATGACTACCTCTCAGGTGGGCGGATCCCTACAGCTTCACTACACCCGGGCAAAATGGCTTTTCAAATGTGACTAACTCATCCCTCTCTGGCACTAAATAAATGTAATGTTATGAAACCTTGCTTCCGCTAGCAAACTTCTTGCTTTCTTAATTAATTTTCATTAGTTTAGTCTCCCTTTTTTAGATAGTATTGCCTAAAATCTTGATGAACAAGGACAAGGAGAAATGTCCCTGAGGGATGATTTTGCTCCAGTTGACTTTTGTTTACAGTGTTTTGTTTGTATTTTTAAAAAAGTCTCTGCCCAGGTAGATGTGTTAGAGGTTGAGAGTAGAATACATTCCTCAACTAATTAAAAAAAATAAGAAGTATTAAAAAATTTGATGTTATTTTTCTTTAAGCTAAAATTTTAAAAAATGGTCTTTTGAACAAATAAGGGAATGTTATAAATTAATATTAATAATAAAATGGTATAGCTTTAAAATTAATGTTCTTCATTTACCTCTTTTACCAAGCTATTTTTCATAATTTTTCATAATTTTCCTGTATTACTTTCTTCTGTTCTCAATTTTTCCTCTACAACTCATCTCTTTCTTTAAGCCTTCTAGGAATTCTTGTTGGGCTTGGTTCCAATTAGTGATTTTCTTTGTGACTTTGCTTATAGCTGCTTTCACATTATTGTCTTCTTCTGAGTCTGTCTTTGGTTTCTTTGCCACTGTGGTAGCTTTTTGTTGTTGTTTACTAATTTTTCCTGTCTATTTCTTGACTTTGAACTTTATATTATAGTTGACCTCCCCTTACCTGGGGATAAGAAGGCAGTGACCCAAGTTTTAGATCTTTCTCATGCTGTTTTATTTGTTAGTTTACAAAACTTTTGTTAATTTGGCATGTTGTAAGGAACAGATTTCTTAAAAGTTTAAGCAGATATATACAAAGCTACCAAAAAATCAATGTGATTAATGAAATCATGCAAAGTGACCAGGAATTGTTTTGTTAGTAGATAATGAAACTGAATAATTAAGAGTTTTGAATGATTATTTTCCTATCTTTTAATACATTTCACAGTTATCATTTCCCATATATGGGGGAAAATAAAGATGTTTGAAGTTACTAATTGAAATATTTTAATTTGTTTAATTAACCACCACTATTTTCTCCACCATTATTGTAGGAAATGTAATATTTATTAAAACTAGGGGCTTTAGGTAGTAAAATACATTTAAGTTTTTAAAGGGGGAAACAGTTATTTATCTATAGGAAGAAATAAAATTATGTCAAGTATCTGAAGCTGGATTTTTAAAGCATTAAGATGCTTAAAATAGCAGAACTTTTCATGTTAATAGTTCCGTCTACCGTTGTCCTGATAATACCAATAATTCTTTTCAAGCAAGATAAATTTCACAAATTCAAAAAAAAATCTTTGTTGTATTTGGATAGTGAATGTTTTCTAGAAGATCCATGTTGCTTGGAATCCTTTTTTCTGTTTGAAAATTGGAAAATTCAACAAATATACATCTTTAAAGTTGTCTCCTCTTCTCAGTTTTGTGGAAAGTGCAGCTTCCTTATAATTCACACTGAGGGTACATCCATGCTTACACATGGGCAATGCAGAACTTTCTCCACTTTTACTGGATAGAATGGAATGTTTTCTTCTTTTTTCCCCCAGAAGTTTGATGGATCCTTCAAGCTGAAATGAAATGACTGTTGCGTTTCAGAAGGTGAACTAATGCAGCAGCTGGTGTCCACTCACAGAACTTTCAGGGGTGTTTCATTCATAAATTTCTACTCCTCTAAGAGCATCCTTTTGCATCTGGGTCTCATTTGGTCCAGCTTTAGAGAAGTACAGACTACATTTATTTAGATTTTAGTTTAAATGATACATTGAGTCCACCAGAATTTTGTTCTGAAATACTTGATTCAGAGAAGTTCATCTCAGACTGAATGCTGATTTCTTCTTGCATAAATTACATTCATCATTCACTTTCTTTTGCCGCATGCTGTTGTTTATAGAGTTCTTTCTAATTTTCTATAAGTTTTCAGTGTTTCTAACATTTCTAACATTTTAAGTTTTCCTAACATCTCAGGGAGAGATGTATCTTGGTTCTCCTGATCTCTGTTCTGGTCCTTACCCAGGAAGGACACCTGTTCCCCTACAGTCTCAAGTATTAGTGCTCCTCTTGGCCGTGGAACTGTGAACTACAACTGTGACCCAGAACTGTTCATAAGCAATAGAGTTGTCAATCAGCATTAACTGCACCCAGTGCTAGCAAAGGGCTCCTTGTAATCTCTTTATGATCAGTGTTGACCTCTTTATTGTCTCTGGACCTAGCTCCTGAAGGTGGTGGTGCTGCTATCTCCAACAGCTACTACTGACACTTCTGCAACATGGACCCCAGGTTTAGCCGCCACTCTGGTGTCACAGATGCTTCCAAGGTTGTCTTAGACTGGAAAAATGTCTTACTCTTTTGTTGTCATTGCTGCTCCAAAATTTGGTCTAAGGCATTTAGAAAATGTGTAAAGGGGAATGTTAACTAGGTTATTACTTCTGCTCCACTATCTTGGACTCTGATTAATTTAAAATAGATGAATATCATGACTCTGCTCTTAGTATCTCCTGGTGATTTCCCTTTCCAGATTCCCTTTGTACATTATCTCCTTCTAATAGATTGCAAACTCTTTGGCTGTCTTTCTTTTTTTTTTTTTTTAATTTACATGTCCTGAGCTTGCCATTATACTTGATACATAGTAGGTGCTTAATAAATGTTCAATTCAAATTGAATTGAATTTCATTCATTTAACCTCTTTGGGCCTCAGGTTCCATCATTTATAAAACTATCTAACTATCAGATGACTATTTTTTAATCAATCTGTGATTTTATTACTGTAGAGACTTCTACTTCCCTCTATCATGTAAGTTGATAATTGCTCTTTAACTTGCAATCTTTGAGAGTTCCCTAGAGCAGAAAAAAAAATATGTATTTGTCTAAAGTCACACAGTCAGTATGTGTCAGACTTGAGACTTGAACATAGATCTTCCCAATTCAGATGCTGGCTCTCTATTTACTATGCCATGTCACTAAAACATTCATATGGTTATTTTAAGGGTCAAATTGCATAATTCATGTAAAAACCCTTAGCATTATAGAATTGGAAATGAAAGTAGTATATATTAGTAGTATCAGCAACAGCAGCAGTGTTAGTAATAGTGGTGATGGTATTTGCTACAGTGGTGACTGTGGTGGTGACAGTGGCCATCATGGTGGCAGTGATACCAGGAACATGGCATTGTCTTTGTTTTCCTTACAATATTTTAGGTAAACCAGCATTTAAACTAGCTTACACTTTATTTAGAGGTTTCCAGGAGACATGATGCCTAAGAGTATGATGTACTCCCAATAGAAGATAGTTTAGATTTATTCTCTTCTACTGCATATGAAAGTATATAACAACCAAATACAAAATATCAAAATTATGAAGAAAATTTTTACTTCAGCAATATAACTACAGAATCTCAATTTTAGAAATGGAAGAGACTTTAGTATCTCACAAGTGGTAATCTATATTCTGCTTTTCCTATTAGGGAAAACTCACTACCTCTCAAGGCAACTCATTCTACTTTTGCATGGCTCTAATTGTTAGTAAACAATTCATATCATCCCTGTTCTGAATTTTTGCAACATCCATCCATTGTTCTAGGTTCAGTGATGTGCCGGAGTCAGCTGAGATCATAAGAGTTATCTATTAAACTTTCAATGTGAGTATTTTACACATAAGAAATCAATAACTACTAACCTTTTTTTTTGTTGTTGTTTTGTTTTGTTTTTAGGTTTTGCAAGGCAAATGGGGTTAAGTGGCTTGCCCAAGGCCACACAGCTAGGTAATTATTAAGTGTCTAAGGTCATATTTGAACTCAGGTACTCCTGACTCCAGGACTGGTGCTCTATCCACTGTGCCACCTAGCCTCCCCTACTAACCTTGTTTTGATCCATATTTTATTGATTATCTACATTTGTAAAATTTATGGAAAAAATATTAATAATATAGATCAAATTTTAAAGTGTGTCAAGCATATTTTTTTTAGGTTTTTTGCAAGGCAAATGGGGTTAAGTAGCTTGCCCAAGGACACACAGCTAGGTAATTATTAAGTGTCTGAGTTCAGATTTAAACTCAGGTACTCCTGACTCCAGGGCTGGTGCTCTATCCACTGCACCACCTAGCAGACCCTGTCATGCATATTTTTAAGAGGGCTGTTTGTTGAACATATGCCAACACACTTTTTAAGTCTTAGTCCTATCCTTTGTAATCAAATCAAATTAATTCCTCTTCCATATGGTTATATGTTATAACCCCTAAAGGGAGATGGAAAAAGTAACCTGAAAGACAACTTCCAACTTTTGAGATTCTGTGATTCTTTAAATGATACCTATTATACTATTGGTTAGTCAAATATCTTCTTTACATTTTCATATTTGTCCTCTAAATGATTGAGAATGAAATTTGATCTTTCCTCTCTCATATGATTTTTTCTCAGCAAGCTACAATGCTTATCAACAAATAAAATTCTATAAAAAGTATTTCTAAGAGCAATTGAGGCAAAAGTGATCTTGTTTATGAAAAATGAAAGAAGACATACTTAACCATAGCACAGAAAGTAGGAAAATTATTTTCCCAGATTCACCAACAATCTCTGGGTTCATTTTTGTTCACAGAAATAGCCTGGAGGTACCTTCCACTCTCCCTGAGTTTTAGTAGTAAAAGAAGTGGCTCCTCCTATGCCACTATCATAAGTGTTGGGGAGAAGGATGCCTGAGATGCAGGATCTTGATTCATAGCCATATAGTTATATTGGATGCCTGTAATTAAAGCATATTTTTGGTATACCTTTTTTAAATTCCATTGTTTCTCTAAATGTGATGAATTCCTATTCTATGGGTAAAAAATGACGGTAGAAAAAGGAGACCTCAGGACAACTGATTCTTGTACTGTATTGGGAAAGTTAAAAAAGGAAAAAGAAAGTGCCTCAGGACCTGTTCCATTCCCTCAATTACAAAAGACGGGAATGATAAAACAGAGTTTGTATTACAAAATATAAATGTTCCAGTCTAAGTTAGTTAACAAAGATATTACATCTGTTTGTGTAGGGGTCAGGTGTGGGGAACAGGGCAAATACAATCCAATGATATTTGGACATATATTCCAAGTTGAAAAGATGCCCAAAAGGGACAGTGGCAATGAGATTATGAGACTAGATATTGAAAAAAGAGGAAAAAACAAAGAAAACAATATGAATTATATTGACTTAGACTTTCTGAAAAATTTATAATATCTAAGTAAGATGTCCTGATGTGCTCACTTTCAAATTGACTAAAAGGTTTTATTAGGAAAAAAAAAACTAGATGCTTTTCAAATTTTATCAAGTTTTTTTAAAGTTTAGATAGATAGATAGATAGATAGATAGATTGATTGATAAAATTTTGGAATTTAATAAGTCCTTGGGATAGATAAAAGTCATTTAAGAAGTATTCCTTTGCAAAAAATATCAGCAAGGAAGCACTAGAGCCAGATGGCTAAGCATCTGAGTTTTCTCAAATATTCCATAATAAACTACATCCAATTTTAAATGAGATATGTAAACACACTCTAAAGCAATCTTATATTAATATAGCAAAAATTTTTCTTCCTGAAATGGAAGTAAAAATGCCAAGAAGAACATCGCGAAAAATCCATCCTGCAATGTAAAACTTAGTTAGCAACCTTACAAATTAACCTCATATTAAACATATGAGTACACATTCATCCATTACTTGCTTATGTAACTTTTTTGGTTCAAAAGGTATGTATCCCTTTCTTAAAAAATTGAATGACATCAAGACAACTAAAAATCAGATAAAACTTTTGGTTCAATAATTAATAAGATGATAAGAAATGGGAGAAAGAATGTCTTTGAATAAAGAAAGAAATGCCTTTGAATTCTAGTATATTGTATATTTGATATTCTGTGTTTTGATTAAATACCAATGTATAGCTAATTATGAAAGAAATGTTTCCTGGTTATTGATATAGTCAAAAGTGTGAGTCTATGTGCGTTTGTGGGTGTGTGTGTGTTTCTGTTTATTGTCAAGTTATTAGGAATCTGACAAGTCCATTGCTCTCCTATTGACTACAAAAAGTTTTTACTACTTTTCAAACATGAAGCTTCCTTGTGGGTTCTAAATCTCTGGCCTTTTTTATTATTTGATATGGAACTTTGTCATCTAGCATACATATATTTATTATCCCTTCTGCCCACTTTTGCTTATAAATCATCCAATATAATGATATATATGTATATATATATATATATATATTGACAGTTTGGAAGATATTTTAAGTTCTTCATTAAATTTATAATCTTTATACTTTTTCAAAGAGATTTTT
Source organism: Macrotis lagotis (assembly GCF_037893015.1). Taxonomy (NCBI): domain Eukaryota; kingdom Metazoa; phylum Chordata; class Mammalia; order Peramelemorphia; family Peramelidae; genus Macrotis; species Macrotis lagotis. The sequence goes on from NC_133666.1 coordinate 301,739,886, forward strand.
TTCAAAAGTTACAATTAGGTTAATAGTGACTTGTTTGCTTACATTAATAAAAATTAATACAAGGCAAGATCATTTAATTTCATATTTATTTCATGTACCTTATATCTGGAAAGATAATAAATCCCCATGACAGCTACTGATACATCAGTCTCTGTCTTTACTTAGCTCCTCTAATTCTTTTTTGGAGGTTAATTTCTCTTGATTAGTGAGATTGCACCACATCAAGCCAGCCAGGCCAACAGACTGTATTTAGATCTTGTCATCCTAGCCATAGATTCTATTGCTACAGTGTTTGCTCTATAAGAATGTTAGCTCCTTTAGCGCAATGTCTATCTTGTTTTTTTTTTTTTCCTGTCTTTAGCACTTAGTACAATAACTGGTGCATAAAAAAGTGCTGAACAAATATATATTTTTTCTTCCATCCATACCAAGAAGAAAGTATGAACTATCCTTCCATTTAGCTGTACCTTTTTATGGGTTCTTTCTTTATTTGAAGCAATAATGCTGCTATGGATAGTTTCTTTATTTGTAAAATAAGGGAGAGTTGGAATAGATGGTCTCAGAGGTCCTTTACAGAGCTCCATCTTGGATCCTCCAATAATGATCCACTGCCACAGAGAGTGTGCTAAGTCACTGATCATCAGGCAAAGAATGAAGAACAATATCAGCAATTAAATTAATATTTCAAATAGTCTGTGATTCTTACCACCCTCTTTGCTCAAAAGAGGTTCATGCATTAGTTTACATGCATTTTGTCCATTTAATGTAATGCTATGGCTGCTGTAATTGATTGTCTTATATGCATCCCCTGGCAATCAACCATCCCATAAACATCAAGATTGGTCCTTGGAAAGTAAATTCAGATAGCCAGCGAACTCAACTCAAAGTCTTTTGAATTGAGTTGAACCTGCAAGAGCTTTAGGGCTTTCATAAGCTTATCACTATATCATATAGAGACTTGATAGTAGGTCTCCTGGGGATTAAATAAGATACATAGACAATATTTTAGACTCATCTACTAGGAATGCAAGAATAAAAAATGATATTGAATCAATTTTGAAAGCATAAATTGTTACATGAAGGTGTGAATGATGATATCTTGCTTGAGAAAATGTTTCATAAAATGTGTGGTAGCAATTTTGTACTCTTACTAAAAGGGAAACTTTTCAACTAAAGGAGCTCCTTAGCTCACTGTGAGGATATAGTTTATTCCCCTAGACTCTAAATAGTTTTGGGATATGATTGGGATTAGTTCATCCATAGAAATAGCCTTATCTAACTGACAGATTTCTGCCATATACCTTGACTGAGGACAACACAATAAGATTGTCTAGCTTAGACAAAAAACAGTTTATGAGGCTGCATGAGGCAAGATGTATCAGAACTAGAAAAACTCTTAGAAGATCATGCAGATCAATCTCTTCATTTGACAGATGAAAAAATGAAAGTTGAGAATAGTGAATTGGCTTATTCAACATCATAGTGGAGTTAACAGCACCACTGTAACTTCCACAATGAATGAAGTTGTAGAGGTACCTTTTCTTCTCTCTCTAGACTAAGCTGGGTCAGTAGGATCAGCTGGTGTTCAATTTCCTTTTTTAGTGTTTGTTGATGTTCTTTAATATATCCTCTTTTAGTCAGTATTCATACTATTTTCCTCCCTTTTTTTGCTCCCTTTATTTTGTATCAGTAAATCCATGTTAGTTACCTATGATCAATTTTAGGTATTTTTTTCATAATTACTTCTATAAATTTGAGTCTATAATGTTTTTCCATCAGTCAATTAATCAACCAACATTTATCAAGTGTCTTCTATGTGCCCAGCAGTAAAGATTCAAAAAAGGATAAAAAAAGAGGCCTTTCCCTCAAGGATCCTACAATCTAATGAGGTAGACAACATTTAAACAAATATATATATATATATATATATATATATATATATATATATATATATATACACATACAATATCAATTTATACTGAAAAACAGAGAATAATTGAGTGGGAAGCATTAATTAAGCAGGGTTAGAAAGGGTTTTCTATAGAAAATGCAATTTTATTTAGGGCTTAAAGGAAACCAGTGAAGAAGATGGAGGATGAGGAGGGAAAGCATTTCAAGTGTGGGGGAGAGTTATTGAAAATTCCAGCATGTGAGAGGTGGACAGACTTGTCAGGATATTTTTTGGAAAAAATGGAAGGGGGGGGAGAGAGATAGATGAGAGAGAGAGAGAGAGAGAGAGAGAGAGAGAGAGAGAGAGAGAGAGAGAGAGAGAGAGTAGCAATGAAACAATGAAACAATGGAGGGATTTTTTAGAAAGATACATAACAATTTCCTTCACTTAAAGTCCTTCTTACTCATGCCTCATCATACTATGGTGATAACCTTGGGGGCTTGAGGACATGCTATCAGAGCACAAGTTCTGGTTCAGAGCACAATTCCAGCAAATGCTACTCAACTGAAAATGCTTTCAGTATGGGCTAATGATGTCTAAAATGATAATAGTATTATACTATGTTATGGAAATATAACCACCCTCCATAGCACTGGTATTAAACTCAAATAGAAATGCGAGTCAATAAACCATACATAGAATTAGAAAATCAAGCATTAACATTATTTATGTTCTATTGTATTTTTTCTTTTGCTAAATATATCCCAGTTACCTTTTAATTTGGTTCTGAAAGCATTTAGAGTTGTGGGCAGCATATGGACTGTGGGCTGTGCTTGATAACTCAGTTTTGATTCTAATCAATATCTTTCTCTATAGATGATTCTTCCAATGTTCTGAAAGCTCCCATCTGGTTCTTTTCAAGCCTGTCCATCTGTTGCCTCTCACTATTACTAATCATCTTTATTGCTAGCATTTGCATAGTATTGTAAGGTTGGTAAAGCCCTTTACAGATACTATCTCATTTTATCCACACAACACCTCTGCAAGGTTATTTCTTTTGCTATCCTCATTATAGGTGAGGACATTGAGGTAGAGCTTAAGGCACTTACTCAAGGTCACACAGTTATTAAGTGTCTTTGGCTGTTTTTTTTTTTGCAAGGCAATGGGGTTAAGGGACTTGACCAAGGTCACACAGGTAAGTAAATATTAAGTGTCTGAAGATGGATTTCAACTCAGGTCCTCCTGAGCCAGTGCTCTATCCACTGCGCCACCTGTTACGCTCTTGTGGACAATTTTAAATTAAAGTCTTCCTGACTCCAAGACTCATCCAAAGATGCTTCATTTATAACATCAGGTGGTCTCTGGTCACCCAATGATTCATCCCAGTTCTTTTTGTGATCATACATATCCTTCATATATTTATTTTATTCTACTTTATTGTTATTATTCGTTTGTTTCTGTCATATCCACATCTTTGTGACCTCATTTGAGGTTTTCTTGGCAAAGTACTGAAGTGATTTTTCTATTTCCCTCTCCAAATCATTTTACGTTGAGGAAACTGAAACAAAAAGGGTTAAATAATTCACACAGGCTCACAAAGTGAGACAGTATCTGAGACTAGATTTGAACTCATATTTTTTGACTCCAAGTCTAGTAGTCTATCCATTGTACCAACTAGGTGTCCTGTGGTGCTTCTCATACACAAATTAATAATACTGTTGGTAAGTATACTTCATATATACATTTCTAAAAGGGAAACATAAAACTAACATGAATGTCAAACAGCACAGTTTTATTCACTCTATGATTTTCTGAATCCATGACTTGGACCCCAGGGGCATCATAATCATCACCTTCATGATCACCATCAAAGCAAACACTGATATAGCACTTGCTATGGGCCAGACACTATCCTAAGCACTCTACAATTATTATTTCATTTGAATCTTGTAACCCTGAAAGGTAGGCATTATTATTATTATTCTTTTATGATGAGAAAACTGAGACAAACAGAACTTACATATTTTGCCCAGAGTGAAAGATAAAGCTAGTGTCTGAAGTCATATTTGAACTTGTCTTCCTGTCTCTAGCCTAGAACTCCATTCACTGGGCCACCAAGTTGTACCAGCTTGACATTTTTCAAGGCGACATATGTAAGAAATGCACAGCTTCTCTTTCTAGCCCAGAATTCAGTAGCTGAAACAATTTCATTATGAATAGGAAAAACCTGGCCTGTGGAATATGATAAACAAGGACTCACAGAAGACTTGAGAGTGAAGGAAAGATACAACTTGAAAGAGGGAGTTCAGTTTAGATTCAAATAGGAACAAAAGAAGAAATCCCAAGGAAAACATTAAGAAGATGAGGGATTAGTCCACAATGAGGTAGTTTGTCAAACCCACATAAAAAATTAGGATACATATTAGCAGAGATTGGAAAATTAAGGGGTTGTCACTAATTTATAAAGCATAACAGTAATTAAAACCTAGAAGGAATATGGTAGAAATGACTTCAGTTATTTATTTCAAGATATCTCTTGAACTACTAATGGGGCCATTTGCTTCATCATAGAAATAATTGTTTCAATGGCTACTATACAAGATTATAAATGTCTCAAATTAAGAAAAGCTACAGAAAATGGTCGCAGGGATTGTAGTAAAATAAGAAAATGGTGAATAAGTGGCATTTAAAATATACACATTTGTCCACTGCAATTCTATCACTATCAGGAAAATCTGGACTGAAAAACAATCCAGATTAATTTTTATGAAAGATAGCTGAATCTGAAGTAGGAACCTCCTTCCCACCTCTTTCTCAGACTGAGACTGTACTTCCTCTAAACAGCTGCTTTAAGCCATTTTGTGTGAATTGACCTTTCAACTGAATCAGACAGCTGCTTAATTCAGAGAATATTATGACTAGTATTTTGGACTCAAGAGAAGGGGATGAGATTTGTTCCACTTGTGACCTCATTTCTCTGACTTCCCAACTCTCAGAGTTGGATGAGTTGCCTCTATGGCATAGAACTGACATGATAAATTGATTTTGCATCAGAAGTTCTATAGCCACTGTATCAAAATATGCAATTAGTGCCAAAGGGTAACCTTTGTTGTGGTCACGTCTCATATTCAGCTGTGACAAAGACACAGCTGGTCTGATTTATTGTGTTGGTCCTTTGAGAAGTGATCACAAGATTTGTGGGTCCTTACTATATGCAGGAATGTAGACATGCTCCATAGTTAGGGGTAGGTACCATTCCATTCAACTGCTCATAAATCAGTATTTATTAAACTCCTACTATATGCTAGGCAATATATTATTCATTGGGGATTCATTCAAAAGCAAAAAATAATTGGTCTTGAAAAAAATTATAATCGGGTGATTACTTGTGGACTGTTTATATTTGCTACCACTATGGAATCTGACAGATGGAAAATATCACATTAACCTTTAGATATATTACCTTACACATCATGAGAACTTGAATGGTTTCTTGATTCATATTGAATTGTATTGAAACTTTCTGATTCTTGATTTCTTCATCAATCAAATGAGGATATTGAACTAGACTCCCTGAATAAATGAAGACCCCAAGGTATGTCTAGGTGCATTATTATGCAGTGAGTTTTGTCAAAATAGTTACCCCAAATTGCACTCAAGATTAGAAATCTCATTTACAGATTCTTTCTTTCTTTTTTTCTTTTTCTTTTCTTTTTTTTTTTTTTTTTTTTGCAAGGCAATGGTGTTAAGTGGCTTGCACAAGGCCACACAGCTAGGTAATTAAGAAGTATCTGAGACCAGATTTGAACCCAGGTACTCCTGACTCCAGGGCCGGCGCTCTATCCACTGAGCCACCTAGCTGCCCCCAGATTATTTCTTTTGTAGGGTTTTAAAGTAACTAACTTAATATGATTTTAAATAGCAGTTTTTGTTACTATAATTTCAGAAACATTACATATTTATCTTAATGTTTAAAGTTCCGTTTTAAATATGTAACTTGCTAGTTTGCTCATATCATCTTCTTCCTCTAATTTTATGCAATTTAAACTTGTATTAGAATGAAGATCATCTATTCCCTCAAGCAGGTGAGTCTTTATCACAAAGGGTAATACTGTGTTATAAGAAAAAAGTTTTAAAGTCACATGACTGGATGAACCCTGTCACTTCCAACCCTAAAATTCAAATTCTAAACTGTCCAGGTGAATGTTCAAGCTATTCAACCTTTCTGCCCCTTATCGTCAAAATTATTTGCAATTTTTGAACATTGTACTAACTACCCTTTAAATTTCCATAATCTAGGAGATACAACATGAATTCCTTTGGCCGTTCATTCTATTCCATCTTTCAACTATTTCTAGTTTATATCTTTTTTTAAATGTGATTTTAAAGATTACAGCACAGTGCAGTAGACAGAATGCTAAACTTAGAGCTGAGTTGGAATCCTTTTGTTGCCTGCTAGTTGTGTGACCTTAGGCAAATCACAACCTCATGGACTGAAGTTTCTACATCTGTAAAATGAGGAGGTTGGATTAGTTGACCTTTGTCTCTCCTTGTCTCTAGCTCTTTGGTGCTAATTACTATGAATTTGTCTTTTCTGATCCCTGCCTACCATCTCTGTATTAATAGGATCCATGAGACCTAGAATCTAGAATGAATTCTAGAATGTTATATCTTACAGAGGGTTATCTGCAATTTCCCATTTGAAGATTAAAAAAATAATGAATATCTATCTGGGTAGACTGATTTTAGTATAAAGGAAAAAGAATGGACTTTTTTTTAAAGTCTCTGTTAAAGTTTGATGGAGTGTTTCAGTCTCTAAGTCAATCACTTACTAAGTAGTTTCCTCTATATCACAAAAAGTTACTTTTTTTCTATAGATGTCTCCTTTTGTTTAGATTTAAAATTTTTTTAAATTTAGATTTTAAAATAAAATATTTATTTTTCATTGTAAGTCATTTTAGCTATTATTTAATTCTGTGTTCTTATTTAATAGTCAAGGAAACTAATATCACAGTTAACACAGTTTTTGCCTTGAACTAGGTCTCTCTGACACTTCCTCATTCTCTTAATATCATGCTATCCTCACAGTCTTTGGCTCTTCTTTTTGCCATTAGAACCTTAAAGGCCTCCCTGAATTGCTAAGTTTTCACCTTATTATACTCTGTTTGAATATAAACTCCCTGAGTTTAAAAACTGTCTTTCTTATTTGTATTCATAGTCCCATACCTAAACATTTGGCAAATAGTAAGTGTATGTCTATTTCTCTATCTCATCTATTATCTAGAGGAATTAAATGAAATTTGGTAATGCATTTGTTAGGCTTCTATTAAGTATAAGATTCTGAAGATACCAGAAGCCAACAAGTTTGCCCACAAGAGACTGACATTTTCCTGGGATTACTTGCATCAATGTAATTCAGAGGCCATCTAGTCCAACTCTCTCATTTTGCAGATGAGAAAACTGAGGCCCATGGAGGTCAAGGGAATTGCTCAAATGCACAGTCAGCATCAGAAGTGAATTTGAACTCAGATCATCTAAACCCAAAGCCAATGGTCTAATGTACTAGGCTGTCCCTTCCTTGTCAAATGATCTTTTTTTCTCAGGTAATAGTTTGTGGTTTTTTTTTTTGAAGGATTTTATTTATTTTGAATTTTACAATTTTTCCCCTAATCTTGCTTCCCTTCCCCCCCACTCCCCACAGAAGGCAGTCTGTTAGTCTTTACATTGTTTCCATGGTATGCATTGATCTAAGTTGAATGTGATGAGAGAGAAATCATATCCTTAAGGAAGAAATATAAAATAAGAGATATATAGTAGAATTATATAATAAAATGACTTTTTTAAAAAATCAAAGGCAATATTTTTATTATTCTTAAAGAATCTTTAGGTGAATGGACATACATTTTTTCAACATGTGCATTTACAAATATTGAAATGACTCAATAGAACTTCTGAAAGTTTTCTTATCATGTGGAAACAACCAATGACTGATCTGATGCTATTATTTATGTTGATATGCTGTTTCTACCCAGGGCAATGTAAGTTCCTCAGGAGCAAAGGTTATGTCATTATCTCTCCAGTGCCTAGTCTAAGGCCTAGAACATAACAAGTACCAGAACATAAAAAAGAACATATGTTCAAGAACTTAGACTAGGCACTAATCTGACTCTTTGTGACTCCATTTGGGGTTTTCAATGGCAAATCTTTCAATGCCAATTTCTTCTCCAGCTCATTTTTCAGATCAGGAAACTGAGGCAAACATCTGAGGTCAATTTTGAACTCAGGTCTTCTTGACTCCAGGCCAGGTGCTCCATCCATTGTACCAATCATAATAAGCACTTAATAAATACTTAATGAATTAAATTGAAATCACCAGAATCACATTCACTTGTTCTTCAAGGTTACTTTGACCCAGGTCACTAGAAAACAAATCAGACTGGCTACTAGGACCACCAGAGGGGGAGGGTAAGTCTCAACTTCCTCCTCCTCCCTCTTTTCAGCCTCTCTTTTCCCAGGATTGACATACATTTGTGTACAATGTACTCTAAGGGCAGAACTGAAGAGGAAAAATGGAGGAAATATTACTCCCTCCCACCCCAACCAAAATATAATCTGATAGAAAGATGAAGAAGTTGCTTTTGGGGGGGAATGGAAATGAAAAATATATTATAGGTGGGGGCCCAAGGGGTGCCTTGTCTGTTGTATTTATATAAGTGTTGATTTTGTTGACTGATTTAAGCATCATGGGAGGGGAGCAGTAGGGCAGGTGAGGATGATACAGCCTCTAGCACTAGCCAAGGGATACTAGAATCACAGGGTCCAAGGGGATGTTTTTCATAGCCTAGAGAAGACTTTGGTATGCAATAAAACATTCCACACAGGGGATTTTATATCAAAACTTTATTAAACAAAAAAATGCACCATTGGAATACCATTTCTATAAAAAATGAATGTGAGACTGCTCTACAGTGCATTACAAAACCCCCTTTTCTTCATGTAGTAGTATACAAGATTGTGTGTAGAAACAGTCATTTATTTTTAAACTGTAAGCAAGTTTCTTTTCTCATAGAACAAGATTTACACTTCAATATTGCAATCACTAGTCTAATTTGGTTAACAATGCTAGAGTTTGACAATTTAAAGAAACTGTTTATAGGCTCAAAATACCCCATTTTAAAGGTGTTTTGTAACAACGAGAATTTTTCCCCCACTAAGGCTAGTTAAAGCTGTAGTATACCCATTTCTACCAGATAAAAACTTATCACTAGCACACTAACAATTGGTTTGAACTACATATTGCAAAGCCCTTTGAGTGAATGCCTAGCATTGATTTAACAAATGCTTTAATAACCTTTTGCAGTTTGTCTTAACCCCATTTTGATTTGACCTATTGGGGGAAAGATTGACACTTTAATAAGATGGCTTTGCCTGGGGCATCCTCATACTCAGGTGGGAACCACATAGCTAGTTCTCAGGAGAGCTTGCTGAGATATGGAACACTGCAGCTTTAACAGCCCGATCTAGGTGTCCAACCAGATATTCCTTTTATTTTTTTATCATAAATTATCCAAAAAGAAGATCACTCTAAATAATAAATTAAATATTACTTATAAAAAGTACACCCCATTCCCACCCTCCCACCCCCAAACAAGGTGACAATTCACAAAGGTCAGAATTGTCAGCTCTACCTTACAATAATAAAAACAACCTTGCTCCTTCTCCTCCTCTTTCTCCTCCTCTCCCATCACCTCCTCCTCCTCCTCCTCCCCCCAACATTGCTAGCTTGCAAAAGTACACGTACAGCATACAGTGAGATCCATCAGCCCCATGACATTTTGCTCATGACATTAGGCCGCCTGTGGTTGCTGCTCTCCAGTCCAGCCAAAAGTAAAATGAAACAAAATGGAATAACAATGCTTAAATGAATGGTCTCTATTGCGAACAAGGGGAGAGAAGCCTTCAGAGATCACATGCAGAAGTCAGACTTGGCAAATATTAGTCACCAGAGATGGAGACTTAAGAGATCCCAGAATGGAAGTAATAATATTGAATTGCTTTTCTGGGCATGGGCTTTGTCTCCAGTATAACTTCACTCAGCACAGAATATCCAGGCATTCCATTTCAGAAGCAATACCTTTTGAAATTGAATATTTGGATAACAAAGTATTTTGATCCATGGATACAAGTGCTTTGGAATGCAATGGAATATGATAGCACTGGGTGCCCTACCTGTGATTTTCCAAAGTATTACATTTGAGACTTTATTATTGGGCTCAGTGGATAAATGGTTTCCAGTGCAATATGAAAGACACTTCTGAAAGTCACCATAGTAATACCAACTGTAAATAGCCATGCAACATATTATTCTAGAAATGACAATAAAGGAATTTTTGTGTAGATTTGATTTTATGAACTGTTTTAGTTCTCTAGTGTTTTGTGAGCTCTTCTTAGCACTGGCATAAGTAGGCAGAGGCAGAATACTAATTGGGCATCTCAGTAATGAGGGATTCATGAAATGATTTAGAGCAAAAGCAGGGGACTTCAGACCCTGCTTCCTATTGTTTGGAAGCTCATGAAGATTGATATTTGTTGTAAAACAAAAAGAAAACCAAAACCATGTGGACAAAGTTGTGAGGCTGTGCACTATCCTCATTTTTGTGTCTTGTTCATAAAGTATAAGTGGACATACTTCAGGGAATGCTATGTCTGGACTACTTTTTTATTCAGGCAGGACTTAGGAGGCAGCTTGATTTTCTGGGAATTGCAACCCAGTTGCTATCTCAGCATGCCTCTATTAAGTTGTAGCAAGATTTTGAAAGCTCATTCTGTTGAATCAACTTAATGGGCCAATTTCAAGAAGAAGCTGTAGTATAGTAGCCTCTTGGGCAGCCTCAGTGGATTCCCTATACTGGGGGCCCTTGATTAGAAAAGCAAAGAACCAAGCTCCACAGTCCTGAATGATGACTATGAGTTCTTGAGTTCAAGCCAAGTGACTATTGTCATGAAGTTAAAAATTCATTTGTTTCTACTAGGGCAAGCAACCAACGACTCATTGATAGGAATTACAGTTTCTCTAAAGGGACTAGCAGATTCCATTCCCACCACAAGACACTGTAGCCAATATAAATTCATCTCATAGGGTTCTAAGCTGACCTGTTTTCCTCATATTTATTAGAAATTTAAAGTTGTGGTACATAAAGATCTTTCTGATTAAATACTGATTGCATGTTACTTAAAGATGAAGTTCCAGGGTAGCTTTTGTTAGTAGTTTTTATCTCTATTATATGTCAGAAGCACCACAACTGGGGAGTTATTCAATGAACATTACAAAAAATTAACTTTTGGCTACCATACTATTGAAATGCACTTAACTCATTTTGAGCTCTCTGTATTTGTATATCTCTGGCATATAGCTGTTTCTTGGGGAAACCTTTCCTATCAGATAAAAATAGGAAAGGAAAATAATTCCTCTCCTCAGAAATAGTGCTTGCTTGATAGTTTGGCTTCTGTGAATGTGAGATCAAAGGGCACATTGCAAAGTTGTATTTAAGTCCCAGTGCCAGAGAATCTGGTTTAGCTGTCAAGTGGAACCCTATGGGACTCAGAGATTTATGAGTTTAAAAAAATCTGACACTGCCTAAACTCATCTGGGAGCTGGAGCAAAACAGAGGTCACTTCCACCATTCACAGGTTATTTCTTGTCAAGAGATTAGGGGATTGCAAAAAAAATTAAAGAATTACCTGAAAACCCTGAGTAGGTAAGCTGTAGCCTTCCAGGAATGGTTTGGGGAAACCACAGTTCTACATATGCTACATCAATCATATGGATTTGGGGCTTAAAGAACTTGTATCTCATGGTCATACTCTTTGACTTGTCCTCTACACTAAGGCCTGGAATGGACTCTTATCTTACCACTGTTTAGTGAGACTTGACCACTACCACAGAAACAGTTTAACATTTTAAAAAAATGAACAAGAACCCAGAACATTTAGAAAACACAAGGCCTCTGAAACAAATTCTCCAAACTATCTCCCATATCCAGAACTCATCCAAAACCAAATCAAAAAGATCTGAATTGCTCTAACATTTCCATCTCATTTCCAAAGATGACTGGCCTGGATTGGAAGTACTGAGAATTTTTACGAAGATTCTAGCCAGTTCTCTTGAACTGCCTATGCTCATCTGACATAGTAGATAGCTAAATGACTTGGATTCAAAATATAGGGACCAAACAAACCTTGAAGACTGAGAACATCATCTTGAGAGAATTGGGTAAACCTTAAGGTCATATTGCTATTCTATGACTTTAAAAGTTAGGAAGGCTGTCCCTGGGGAGTAAGGGACTTCATTAAGGACTTAAGGTGTCCCTATTATTATTTTTTATATCAAAGTGGTTGGTTGATTTGGAAGAAATTGAATGCTAGCATGGGGAATGTCCTACTCCAAAGGGCCAGACTTCCAGATTCCCAAATACCCTTGACGTCCAACAAAAATAGCTTCAAATGTCCTCTTACAGGTAATAATTGTACATAATTCTTAAAGACAATAAATAAAATTTTGGCAAATTGAAAAACAACCAGAATTCTTGATGAAAGAACAATTTCACAAATGGACCAGATTTTCTAATGAATGATTTGAATGAGCTCTCTCTTTGACATCAGATTTCCTTTCTGACATATAACTGTAAAAAAATAATCTGAATTATTACTTCTGTTACGTTGCCATTTTGCTCAAAATATTTCATTCAGGGATTCATATATAATTACCCACCTAATAAAAGGAGCTATTAGGTTGTAAAGATCCTATCCCTTCCATGCTCTTTTAAAATTATGACCCACTCAAGCTTGAAATCAAAGGCAAAGCTGAATGGAATAATTCAGCTGAAACTTTCTTATTGGGTTTTGCAGTCTCCTAACTGATAAATATGCAAATTAGCTCCCTTTTGGTGATTCAGCTGCATAAACAGGGATTAACTCTGAATGCAGGCTGAAAAATTTAGCAAGTGAAAGTGTACACATAAAATGTTCTTAATTCAACCAGTTAAGAGTTGTCAATAAACAGGGTAATATAAAGTTAAAATTCTAGCAGAGAATGAAGATGCCACTTGGAAACACTTCCTGAATCATGAGACACAACTTTGAAAAGGATCCATTGGATTTATGAAGTTTCACGTGTCAAATGGGGCCTTCCCCTCTGCTCCCTGAGCTTGGAGCTCATCACAGCAGCGGGCCTTGGGGGTCACCACTGGCCAATGTGTGGCTAGGTCCAGTTGTTTCAGTGACCTGTCAGGAGAATCAGGAAGGGCCCAAGGAGGCAGTCCTCTTGAGGGAAGAACTCTGCCTTTCCTTCCTTCAGGTCTGCAATTCAACAGTTTTCTGTGTCTAACAAGGAGTGCAGAGATCCCTGGTATCCTTGCTGGGCAGAGTTTGAAGTCAGCCTTCTCTTGGGGAGGACAGTCTCTGGGGAAGAGGAAGGAACTTCAGTCCTACTTGGGTGCCTGAAGGAGGATGGCCTTGGTGAAGCTTGGAAATGTCATCACAGTGTGGTATGGCCCCAAAGCCACCCATGTTGAAAAGTGTTCTATTACAAGCTTAAGCTCATAATTACTGTGTGTCTGAGAAGATTGCATATTGGATCCTCTTTCTGAAAATGCACTGTAGCTGGCAGGATGCCACCCATTGCAGATTTTTCATGTTTCTATTCTTTGTTCTCCGGATATAAATGCTAACCAAGAATGGATATACAAATACTTGAAGAAAATGGATGAATTTTTACAGCCACTTGCTAATACCCACCACTTGCGCAAGATGAATGTCTGAGTTATAAAACAATAGGCATTCAATGTTTCTTTGTTTTTGTTTATTTTTTTTTTTTTTGTGCTGTTGGGGAATACATCCATTCCTTTGGTGATGTGTAGTAAGAATTTTCTAGGGATGCTTTGTGGTTGAAAGTAAAAGACAAGTGATCTCCATGGACTTTACCATAACATGGAACTAGTTTAAATAATGCACTTGTATGTTGTAAGACTATACTGATACATTAAAAAAAAAAACCCTACAGAACTTCAGGCCCTGATTATGGAAACGGATGCATTATTTATGTGAATGGAGTCACTTTGTGTGGCTAGCTGATCAAAGTCAAGGGCCAGAGATACTCCAGAGACTAACTTTGACCTTGCTGTGAGACACTCCTTTATTGTTGATGTTGTTTGGTCTCCATTTTGAGAACTTTGAGATGCACAATGGGCATTAAATGGGTGGCATGTACCTCTCCAAACCACTTGAGGATCTTCCTTTATAGACAGAACTGGGGATCAGGTGATGTATTTTGTGTGTGCAGGTGTTTGTGGTCACATCGTTCTGTGAATGAAATCCTGATATGCTGCATGGTCCTGGAAAATCCACTTCCTTAATCCACAAGCTTTAGAAGGCTGAGCCTGTGATGGCATTGAGCTGCTTCATTAGCCCTTCCAAACTTGCCATTTGTTCACTCAAATCATCCTGCTCATATACCTGTGGAAAGAGAGAAAGTGAGTTGTCAATACATAGTAGAACCTGAAGGAAGAACAGAGTTATTATGAGATATGGGAAGCCTAGTCCTGTACAGTTAACTCTGTGTCACTGCAAAAGCCCTAGACAACATTTTATTATAGGATCATAGATCCATAGACCTCAGAAGCTATATAATCCAGCTCCCTTGCATTGTAGATGAGAAAACTGAGACTTGGAAAGTTAAGGATCTTGTCTAAAGTCACACAGATCCTTTGACCCTAGGATCAGTTTTCTTTCTTTGGTTCCATACCAACTCTTTTAGAAAAACTTTATTAAGGTAACTACCTAAACCTACCGGATGTAGATGTAGTGTGATGAAGAAATCCTTAAATTCACACTTGTTCAGAAGTGAAAAGGGTTGGGGCGGCTAGGTGGCGTAGTGGATAAAGCACTGGCCTTGGAGTTAGGAGTACCTGGGTACAAATCCGATCTCAGACACTTAATAATTACCTAGCTGTGTGGCCTTGGGCAAGCCACTTAACCCCATTTGCCTTGCAAAAACTAAAAACTAAAAAAAAAAAAAAAGTGAAAAGGGACTTTGTAGAAAGTACACAGAAAATATTCGAACAGAGGTTAGAAGGTCACTTTGGGTTGATATAATAAAAAAGGAAATATATCAGATGAGGGTTTGTATTAGGCCAGTGATGTCAAGCTCATATAGAAATTGGGTGTCACTAAACTATACATAATGATCCCTGTGTGTTGAAATAGTGACCTAGAAAAACACACATTATCTATGTTCTACTGTAATTATATTTAATTTGTTAAACATTTCCCAAATACTTTTTTAATCTGATTCAGGCTATACTGGGAGTGTCATCAAGAACAGTGTGGTTGCCATGTGTTTGACAACCTATGTTTCCAAATGACTAAAGGGAGAGAGTACTATTGATAAAGTTGATTCAAGTTGCACCAAATCAGGGAAGCAGCATTTTGTTAACCAGTACCATAGACAATGAAATAATGTAAGAAATTTTGTTAAAATATAGGGAACTTAGTCAAATTTATAAAACTAAGATTCAATCCTCAATTGAGAGATGGTCAAAGATTATGAGCAGTTTTCAGAAAAAAGAAATCAAAGCTCTGTATAGTCAAATGAAGTAAAGCTTTAAATCAATGTTGATTAGAGAAATACAAATGAAAACAACCCTGAGGTACCACCTCATGATTATCAGATCAGATAACATTACAGAAAAAGAAAATGACAAATGCTGGAGTAGATGCAAACAAATTGGAATAATGCCTGCTGGTGATCTACTCACTTTGAAGAACAATTTGGAACTCTTCCTAATTGTGCATAATCTTTGATGCAGCAATATCACTTCTAGGATTATATATCACAAAAAGATACAAGAAAAAGAAAAAAAGGATGTAAATGTATAAAAATATTTAGAGGAACTCTTTTTTGTGCTGGCAAAGAATTGGAAATTGAGGAGATAACCATTAATTGGGGAATGGGCAAACAAATTGTGGTTTATGATTGTGATAAAATGCAATTTTATTATAAGAAATGGGGAACAGGATGATTTCAGAAAAACCTGGGGAGACATATGTATTGATACAGAGGGAAGTGACCAGGACCAGGAAATCACTCTACTGTAACAATGATCAACTGTGAAAGACTTAGCTATTCTCATCAATACAACTATTCTAAGGCACTCATGATGAAAAATGCTATCTACCTACAGAGAGAGAGAGAACTAATGAATTCTGACTGCAAATTGAAGTACATACAGTCTTTTAACTTCATATTTCCTACTTTTTTTGTTGACCTGACTACTATGGAAATAGGTTTTGAAAGATTTTTCATGTACAATTGCTATTATATTGCTTGTCTTCTTAATGAGTTGAAGAAGACCCTGAGGGAAGAAAATAATTTGGAATTCAAAAAAATAAAAACAATGCTAAAATCAAATTAGAAATAGAAAAAAACAAACAAAAAAAGACAGTTTAAATCCTGTGTCAGACATTAACTGTGTGACCTTCGGCAAGTAATTGAACTTTGTTTACCTCAGTTTACCGATCTGTTAAAGGAACTAATGAAGAAAGTGACAAAGCCAAAGTTTCCTTTGCCAAGAAAATCTCAATGGAACAAAAAAAAATTTCTAGAAGAGAGTCTATTTATCTTTTTTTTGGATAAACTTAAAAAAACTGTTCTGTTTTAGTTTTTTTTTTCAGGCTTAGATATGAGTGAGCCCAAGTTCTTCTGGGAATTGGGACCCTGTGACTTTGGCTGCATAAGTATTAACCATAAGGAATAAATTGAGGTTGTTAATATGGATAATTATATAATTTAGAGATATTATTCAAGTCTCCTCACTTTAGTGATAAAAACATGAGCTCTAGAGAAATAAAATGATTTGCTTAAAGTCATATTTTAATAATATCCAGATTGTTCTTTTAACTTGAATTATCTGTATTTCTTGTTGCTGTTCAGTTGTTTCAGTTGTGGTGTCTTTTCATCCTATTTGGAGTGTTCTTGGCAAAGAAATTGGAGTGATTTGCCATTTTCTTCTCCAGATTACTTTTTTTAAGATGAAGAAAATTGGGTTAAGTGATTTGCCCTGTGTCACATAGTTAGTAAATATTTGAGACCAGATTTGAACTTAGGAAGACACGTTTTCCTGACTTTAGGTCAAAAACTCTATCCACTACTCCACCTAGTTGCCTAAATTATAAACTTGTTTGACTTTCCAGTTTCCTGTGAGTATGAGTCAGTTTCCCCATCAATAAAATTCCATTTTCTTTGTAAAGAAAACCAAGATGGGGTTGTAAGTTCTATTGTGGATGTGTTTCATTGCTTGTGATACTTCTGACCCTATATTCTTCAATTTAAATGGACATGAGATAAACATCATAATCCATTTAGGAAAAAAAGATTCAACAATCTAATATTTATTGTTGTTGCTATTATTCCAAATTGATGTTCAGTAGTTAGCAGCATATTGTGTTGGACCTGGAATGAAAGATCAAAATTTATATCTGACTTCCAAACTGAGACTCTTAGCTGTTTGACTTTGCACAATTTATTTAATCTCTCATTGCTTCTAGAATTCCTTAGAACCCAGGTCATTGGTAAAAGATAGGTTATATACATATTAGTGAAGGGAGATCCCTCACCCAAGATTCCCTATACTGGATTGACAAAATCACAGTTCCTTCCAAATTCCTATGCCATATTATTAGCTGGCATTTATATAGTTCTTTACAGTAGTTAAGTGTCATATATACAGTTTCTCCTTTGTGATTTATAATAATGCTGGAAGGCATTATCATAATTTTACAGATGATGAGACAGAGGATCAGGATGGTTAAAAGATTTCTCCATTTTTACATAGCTTAGGAAGATCAGATGTAGATTTCTAGCTCAGGTCTTGTTTCTAAAATTCTATATTCTACTGCATAGCCAAGTACAAAGCTTTGGGGAAGCAATGCATCATCATCATGTTCTGTTTCAATTAGCTTATTTTTTAAAAAGTAAAAAATAAAAATATAAATGTTGGCTCTATTGCCCACAACTTGCTATATATCTGAAACCAATTATTCTTTGATAGTATTATGCCATCTATGTCGATATTATTTGCATGCTGATCAAAATCAGCATCTGTGCCTACAGAGAACAGAAGCTGTTGGAAAGTTTGTTTTCATCTTATGATACATATTGGAATAAGATCCAAATGAAATGGCATAATATGATTCAAATTAGTTTTTCTTGTCTTCTTTTTTCTCCTCTAATTCTTTTTTCTACCCCCTCCCCAGATCTGATATACCATTTCCTTAGTCTTTTAGAATTGTATTCTGAAATCTATTCTGGTAGTTTATCCTATTGTTTTCTAAATAAATAGCTGTCTTAAGTTTCCATAAGCACAACCTTCTCTCATCTTTTTCATAATACATTTTGTTTCTCTTGCTTATTTTTATCCAATCCCTTCATCTGTTTTCCCTTCCTTATTTTCCCTCATTTTCCAGCAATTACTTTTTTGTTTGTTTTTTTCTTTTCTGGGGAAATAATACTCATTTCTCCTTCCTCTATTGGTGACTTCTATTTCCCGTTCTTCTATTTTCTTGATATATCTATTGAGTCTCTAAATATCCCTCCTCAGTCTTTAGCTTTCTTTTTGTTGTTGCATCTTTTCATACTTATTCACTTAACTCCAGCAATTTCTGATGATTCAGGAAGCATTTACACACAAACACAGGTCATTAAAAAAAGCAAAACATGGCTAAATCTAGATACTACTGAATATTTTGAAAAGAAACTATGGAAGTTAGGTAAATAATTTCTAACCTGCTTAAAAAAATCTACTAAAAAGCAATAGTTTGCTAAACATTTTTGGGAGGGTAGGTGTAATTTAGGGTAGGTAGGTGGTACACTGGATAGAATGCCAGGCCTAATGTCAGAAAGATTCATCTTTGTGTGTTCATATCTAATCTCAGACACTTGCTTAGCTGTGTGACTCTCAGGAAGTCACTTTGCCCCATTTGCCTCAATTTCCTCATCTATAAAATGAGCTGGAGGAGGAAATGGCAAACCACTCCAGTATCTCTATTAAGAAAAACCCAAATGGAATCAGGAAAACACAGGTATGACTGAAAAATTATTGAACAACAACAAAAAGTGATACAGTAAATAAAATGTTGAACTTAGATTTAGGAAGATCTGAATTCATAGACAATGTTGGATGTTTAATAACTGTATGACTGAGAGAGTCATTTAGCTGCTGTCTCAATTTCCTGAATTGTAAAATGAAAATAATTAATAGCATCAATTTCCCGAGGTTCTTCTGACAGTAAAATGATGTGGAAGAAAAAGAAAATTAGGTTGAAGAACCTAATTCAATCATCTGACTTAAAAAATAAATTCCTGAAAAGAAGAAAATTTGAAACAAAACAATGTTTCAGAGGGTTCTTTCTTTCTTCCAATGATGGTAGAAGCTAGGGCTTAGACTGAATGTGACAAAAAGTATCCTTACACTGGCTGGATCCTCTGGCTGCTTGTGTCCTTCTTCAGAAACTTCAGGGGCTGTAGGTACTGACACTGGAAGCAAAGGAGACCTGGCCTTTCCTGCCAATCCGAGGGAAGCTGTTTTCACATGAGTCTTGGTCAGGGTAGGACCTAGGATAGAAAACACATAGAAGTACAATCCATGGACATCACATATTAGAGAACAATATTAAGAGTACAAGTTGAGGCATCTAGGTGTCACAGTGGATAGAGCACCAACCCTGAAGTCAAGAGAACCTCAGTTCAAATCTGACCTCAGACACTTAATAATTACCTAGCTGTGTGAACTTGGGCAAGTCACTAAAACCTATTGCCTTGCCAAAACAAAAAACAAACAAAAAAAAAAAAACCTAAAACAAAAAAAAGAGTACAAGTCAAATTCTATTAGTTGGGGATAGTTTTACCTTATTGGGTTATTCTATAAAAACAAAATCAAAGTCTAAAAGCAGGCTTAAAAAAATGTCTTCTGAAAGGGAGGTTAAGGTACTGATTAAGCTACTCTTTGGTAGATGAAAATTCTCTAGTTAGGGGTAATTTCAAGTGGACTTCAAATCACACTAAGGGCTGCCTGGATAGTTGAGGCTGTTCATTAGCCCCTGTGGTGTCAGGAAAATTCCTTGTACAGACTTGCAGCTCTAGGCTGGAAAGCTTTCTGTCCTGCTCCCTAATGGACCTGCATTGTGCAAGGCTCTGGATAAGAATGATGGCATAGGAAGCCGAGGCCACCTTGCTCTAGGAATGGCTCTAGATGATACACTGAAACATAGTCCCTTGTGGTTGACTTAGTAGACATTAAAGATTGCATCCTTAATTCCCTCTGAAGGAGCGGACATCCAAGTAAGCCCTGCTTCTCTCAGGAACAGGTTCAAATCTATGATGCTCATGAAAGGCATTAAGTATCTCCTAAGTGACATTCTTCTACCTGGCATAATAATAGCTCACTGATCCTGGCTATGTGGAGGGAATCACAAAACTTTTACATTCACTGAATTCAATTCATTCCCCATGAACACTGATTAAGAGCCTAATTTGTGCAATACATTGTGAAAGCTGATACAAAATCATGCAAACATTGCTTTCTATTTAACCAAGGACAGACATATGTTTTAACCATTTGAGTGTTGTCCTTTTTTTTTTTAAGCTTTAACAAGTTATAAAACACAAGTGGAGGATTCGTGGAGGATAAAGACCAACCAACCAGTGTTTACCTGGATGTGCAAGGCATTTTAATAATGCCATGCAAAAGACGGAAGGAATAAATCAGAAGAACCAATAAAACAATTAGTAAAGATTACTGAGTACCTAATGTAGGCTCAGGACTATACTTGGCATTTCAGAGGATATAGATCATTTATTATGAAATTCCATTGCTATTGTTAGGTCCCAGAATCCTCTATCTGCACTTGGAAGAGTTTTCTGAGCTGATCTAATCCATTGCATTTAATATAGTAATCTAGTCTTCACTATCTTCTCTCTGACCATTTTCTCCACAAGCTACAATCTCTTGACAATTCTGCCTATACCAGAAGATCATGGCTTGGAGGAATTTTGCTCTGGGACTGATAATTTTATTGATTTTGTTCAATGTCTCAGTTCAGATTTGAACGTTGGTCTTCCTGACTCCAAGACAAGTCCTCTATCTATCCATTGTGCCCCCTATCTAGGGTTGATAACCACCTCTCTAAAACACTATTTCAGGGTGCATAGTGAATAGAGTACTGGTCTTGAAGTCAGGAGGAGTTCAAATCTGACCTCAGATACTTAGAAGCTGTGTGACCCTGGGCAAAACATTTAATCCCTAATCCCAATTGATTTCCCTCAAACCCCCATATTTCTCTCTCTCTCTCTCTCTCTCTCTCTCTCTCTCTCTCTCTCTCTCTCTCTCACACACACACACACACATACACATATGCACATGCATGCATGCAAGCATAGCAGAATTTTAGGATTAAGTTCTGAAAAGCTCTCTGGTCAATCTTCAGCCTTTTTTTTTTTTTTTTTTTTTTTTTTTTAGGATTTTGCAAGGCAAATGGGGTTAAGTGGTGCCCACGACCACACAGCTAGGCAAATATTAAGTGTCCTGAGGCCAGATCTGAACTCAGGTACTCCTGACTACAGGGCCAGTGCTCTATCCACTGCCCCACCAATCTTCAATCTTAAGATCCTCCCATGTCCACATAAATTCTGGAGCTATCAGTCATGACTAAATCAATGCCTTTGTTTTATCCTTTCAACTAAACTCCTTGAGGGCAAGGACTATTTTTTATTTTGCATTTGTCTGCCTTACACTTCTACCACTGGTGGTGGTGGTGGTGGTGGTGAAGCATTTCAGTACTGTACAACATTTCATTACTCCATTTGGGATTTTCTTGGCAAAGATACCAGAGTGGTTTACCTTTTCTTTCTCCAGCTCATTTTACAGATGAGGAGATTGAGACAAACAGGGTTAAGTGACTTGTCCAGGGTAATAGGAGAGCTGTCTGAGGCTGGATTTGAACTCAATCTACTCTACCACCTGGTTACTCCTTAGCATATGGTAAACAATTAATAAAAGTTTTTTCATTCATTCTTTAATTCATTCATCTAGAACTGAAAAGAAACTTAGAAGTCATTTAGTATAAATTCTTTTTAAAAATGAGGCGGTTGAGGTAAAGTGATTTGCCCAATTTCACATAACTAAGAATTGTCAGAGGTGGGATTGGAACCCATATCTTAGGAGACCTTAACTTGTTCTCTTTCTACCTGACCAGGATGGCTGTTCTCAAGACATTAGGGGAAACAAGAATTATGTTTCTCACATAGCACAAACTGAAGAGATAAACTGGACATGAATTAGGTAATATACTGAATTAAAGATTATTATAAATCCATAAGTCCCAAAATAACTCAACAAAGAATACAAAAATTCCATTCTCCTTTTCTGATTTATGTTTTTATATTGTAATATAATGGAAACAGTTCTGGACTAGGAGCCAGGAGACATATTTTGATTCCAGCTCCCACGTTTATTAGTTATGTCATCATGAACAAGTCAGTCTATTTCCCTGGGTTTCACTTTGTTCATCTGCAAAATAAGAGGAGCACATCAGATGGCCTCTCAGGTGCCTTTCTGCTCTAGTTATAATGATTCCAAGATTGGTAAAATGTCAACAAGCAAATGTCAATGGTAACATTCCTCTCAGGGTGATGAGGAAAGTACTTTGCAAACCTTGAGGTGGATTATTTTTAATGTCAGAGTTAGATGAGACCCCAGAGATTATCTCAGAGCCAATTCTCTCTTTTGATAAGTCCTTGAGTGAATAAAACAAATTCTAGAGCTCAGAGCTCATTGGTGGTAGAGCCAGGAATTGATCCTACTTTTACTATTCTATCCAGAATTCTTTCTAACCATTCCACTTTGTTTACTGATGAGTAGGTTGCTGTATATGTTAGTATAATGGTCCCAAGTGAGGAGTTGTCTTTCCCTAGACAGTTGGAAAAAGGTTCTAGGTGGTATTGAAAGAACAAAATGGCATCTTCAGTGGCAGAATCAGGGCTTCAGCCCAAGTCTCCCCACTCCCAGTTTAGTACTCTACATTCTGCCATACCCAAGCTCATCAATGTTTGTTCTTGAAAAAAATGGCAAGTCAAATCAGCTTAACAATCTATCCTAATCAAAGAAATATTTCTGAACAGCTTGCTATGGATGAGGCATGGTGCTGAGAGCTGGACATAACAAGTTAAAAACAAACCTCTAATTTTTTTTAAAAAGCTTATATTATAATAATAGTAAAAAATATTATGTCTTTAAAAAATGAAAAGCCATCTCACATATGCTATAAATGTATGGATGGTGCCATGCAATCAGGAAGAATCAGTCAATTAATATTGATTGCTTTCTTTTAAAGTGCCCAACACTGTGATAAACACTGATATGGTCACAGAGATATGGTGTCTTCTCTTAATGGAAGCTATAGTGTAAATAATGCTGGTATTATTAAGAGACTAATAGAACTTCTGCTACTAACAAGTTATTCTATTGGGGCCAAATCACTTAAATGTTCTGTGCCTTAATTTCCACATTTCTGAAATAAGAGGGCTAAACTGGATGTTCTCTAGGGACTCTCCTAATTCTATGATGCTAATTTCATGATGTATTTTAATTTATGAACTCAAACTTAAGTTTTTCTTAAGCTCTAGGGAGACATATATTTGCAGTTTGAGGGCATCACCACAAGATGGTGGTATTAATTATTTGGTAGGACAGATGGGCATCCTGTATCTTGAAGTCAGGTGACTGATATATGAAAATACTAGAAGGTGAATCCCCTTGCTTAAAGATATATAAAATGACTAATGTAACAATAGGACAAATATACAATTAAATTATATATATACTTATTAGAAGAATAAAAAATAAAATTTAAATGCAACAAGTACAGGGCAAACGTTGTTATTTCTACATTTATTCAGTTATTCTCTCATCAAATATTAAGGTTTTCAAAACTAAGAATTTAAGGATTTCTTATTATTGGCCATCTATAGCCTCACCTTCTTTCAGCAGATTCTCAGTGCTGCTTCATAGATTTGTAGGCTAACTTGTTACAAATGGTAGCTTGTTGGTATTGGAGTCTGATCTATTTAAATAATGATCAGTATTAAATGTTGCCTGATGGCAACATATATTTAAGTTCTTAAATCTTAAAGTGTGTGTGTGTGTGTGTGTATATATATATTATATATATATATATATATATTATATATTATAAATATATTTATAATATATTATAAATATATAGATTATAAATATATTATATATTTCAATAATGGAAATTAGTGTGGCACAGTAAACATTTTGAATTTGGAATCAGAGGGACTGATTTCACCTTTCTTATTCGATTTCCTCTTGATAAAATAAGGGAGTTTAATGAGAATTCTTCAGCTCTATTTTTATTTGTTTGGGAAATCTCTGTCTTGAATACAATATTTGGAATGGAGTATGCATTCTAGTGAGGTCCTGGGGTCTTATGTCTATGATAATTGTTAAGTCTTTTCTTTTCAGTTGAATCTGACTTTTCATGACTCATTTGAGGTTTTCTTGGCAGAGATATAGGAGCAGTTTTTCATTTTCTTCTCCACTCATTTTACAGATGACAAACAAGTTGAAGTGACTTGCCCAAGGTCACACAGCTAGTGAGTGTCTGAGTTTGCGTTTGAACTTAGGAAGATGAGTCTTCTTAACACCAGGCTGTCATTACATTTACTGTGTCACCTAACTGTGTCACCAAACTGCCTATGAAGCTACCAACAGATTCTAAATAAGTTCTAAGCAAGTGGGAGATAAGTGAAATCTGTGTAGGAAGCCAGAACTTGAACCCCCTATAAGTTAAATAAAATAATGGACTAATTAGGAAATGGGGACCCTGAGGGTAGTAGTCAGATTTGTTCTGGGAAAGTTGGTTCAGAATAATTGCTACAAAGAACTGACTTTTTAATTCTTCAATATTCAAGATATTTGGTTGTAGCTGCTTCTCATTGTAACAAAGTGATAAGTTTTTTGACAAATTTCTCTACTTTTAAAAGAATAACAGAAAAGTATCATACAATTACTATTTATTTGCATTTTAAGTGCTCTGAAACATAAATTACAATCAAACATAAGATCTTAATCAGTAGTAGAGAGGAACAGTAGTGTGAAAATGGACCTGGAGTTAGGAAGACCTGAATTCATATCTCTCCTCAAAACTTACTAGCAATGTGATACTGGGCAAGTAATTTAATGGCTTTTTGTCTAAGTTTTCTTAACTATAAAATGAGGACACTAAAAATACCTACCTTATAAAGGGTTGTAAGGATCAAATGAGGTAATATTTGTAAAGCATTTAACATAGTACCTATCATGGTAGGTACTTTGTAAATAATTATTCTCTATTTTCTTCCAGTTTAAGTTATTCTCACTGTAGTATAATAAAAGATGACCAAAATGGAGAGATTTTCTTAATTTTTATTTTTTTGTTTGAAGCTTTAATAAACATACTTATAGCATATGAGAGAATGGCTTTTCATTTTTTCAGAGACACAATGTTTTATAGTATTATCAGAATATAAGCTTTTTGAAAAAAATCAGTTTTTTTTTTAACTTGGCATGCCCAGGTCTCAACATCATGCCTTGCAAACACTTCACAAAAATATTTCTTTGATTAGAATAGATTATTTAGCTGATTTGGCTTGCCATTCCTAAATGCCATCAGTTTTCAAGAACTAACTGGAAAGGCTTTGATATGAAAGAATGTAAAGTATCAGCCTGGGAATGGGAAGCCTAGGGCTGAAGTCCTTATTCTGCTACTGAAGATATATATAAATTTATATCCATAACTTAACCTCTTTGGACCTCAATTTTCCCATCTGTAAAATGAGAAGATTGGGTTAGAAGGTCTCTAAAGTTTGTTTCAGCTCTGTTTAATATCTGCTATATTGACTTTATACATCTTAGTGCTCTGAAAGGAATAATTCATTATCTGAGTCAGGTCTTAACTGGTGGGGAAAAAATGCTTTGTTTGTAAAATCCCCACGTGGAATTGTTAGATATTCTTGACAGTTTGTTAATCACATTGTAAAGAGGAAGCTTTTTTGATTATCTCTAGAATCAGAACTGGGGTACATACAAAAGACACTTATCTGCCAAAGTGTCTTTATTTCTCCACCTGGTCCATAACTGCATGACCTGGCTGGTGATTCTGTTACTAGTATAACTATTATTCTTGTTTTTAAGCAATGAAAATTGGAGATGGTTATGATAAGAGCAAACCATCAGGAGATCTAAGAGTGAGTTCATGTTGAATTTGAGCAATTTAGTATCAGTTCCCTAAGGAATGACCTTTGGGGTTCAACTAGCTTGCTGCATTTGGATATGGACTTGATGATGTTAAGTTTGAGTCCACTTCCCTTGAGAACTGAGGCGGGACAGGGGAGAATGTATTGTATTCCCAGGTATGAGATGAAAGGAATATTTGTACTTGTGTTCTTTCTATACCTCTAAAGCAAATATTCCTTTGAAAATCTAATTGAGGGGTAGTTAGGTAATACAGTTAGATAGAGCACCAGACCTAGAGTCAGGAAGACTTGAGTTCAAATCTGCCTCATACACTTAGTAATTACTTAGCCACATGACCTTGGATAATTCACTTAACCCCATTGCCTTGCAAAAAAAAAGCTAATTGATATTAACTAATTAAATGGAACTGGGTGGGGGGGGGTGGAGTCAAAATGGCAGCATGAAGGCAGCATTTTCCAGAAACTCCTTCCCCCCAAAACTCCAAAAGCCAACAAATGATGACTCTAGCCAAAATTTAGAGGGGCAGAATCCAAAGAAAGGCTGAGTGATACATTTTTCCCAGTAAAAGATAACTCAGAAGTTCTGCAAGAAAGGTATGTTTCACCAGGACTGGGGGTGGAAAAAAGCTGTGGCCACAGCTCAGTGCAGCCCAGCCCAGCCCAGTCCAGCCCAGCCCAAAACAACAGTTTGAAGGGACTGTGAGAGAACTCTGCTACACCAGAATGAGTGTGGAGTGAGAATCACTGGCAGCAGAACCTGCAGCATGAATCGGGGGGAACCAGCCTGTACCTCCAGAGCAAAGCCAACAGTTGGTAAGGAGGTCAGGGGAAACTGCAGAAATCTCTCTGCTCTCCCTGGGGCAGGATTCTACTGTTTGCCCACACTCAGATCCAGTTTGCAGTTTGGCCTTCCATACTAAGATAGCAGGGATCTTCCTCACAGCTCCAGGGAAGGAGGAAGTGCTGTGGTCATCTACATATCAAAGCACAGGCAAGAGAGCAAATGCACTTGGAGGAATAAAGGTCCCAGTGGAGTGTATCAAGAAAATCACTAAGTCAGGTGTCCCAATAATACTCAAAAGCTCTGGAAGCACCCCCAAACCAGGCACAGGCTGGAGAAATGAGTAAACAGAGACAAAAGAGGAAAACCATTGAGAAATACTTTGTCTATGATCCTAAGAATCCTCCTCAATTTGAAGATGAGGAAGTACAAGCTCCTGCATCTAAAGACTCCATGAAAAATGGAAGTTGGGCTCAGGCTATAACAGAGCTCAAAAAAGATTTTGAAAATCAAGTAAGGGAGACAGAAGAAAAATTGGGAAAAGAAATGAGGGAGATGCAGGAAAAACATGAAAAAGAATTAAGTTTATTCAAGGAGATACAAAAAATGCTAAAGAAAATATGATAAAAATCAGCATAGGCAAAATGGATAAAATAGTTAAAAAATTATTGAGAAGAATGCTTTAAATAACAGAATTAGCTAGATGGAAAAGGAGATAAGAAAGCTCTCTGAGGAAAACATATCCTTCAGATGTAGAATGGAGCTAAAGGAAGTTGATGACTTTATGAGAAGTCAAGACACAATTCTTCAACACCAATAGAATGAAAAATTAGAAGAAAATGTGAAACATCTCATTGAAAAAACAACTGCTCTTGGGGCAGCTAGTTGGCGCAGTGGATAAAGCACCGGCCCTGGAGTGAGGAGTACCTGGGTTCAAATCCGTTCTCAAACACTTAATAATTACCTAGCTGTGTGGCCTTGGGCAAGCCACTTAAACCCATTTGCCTTGCAAAAACCTAAAAAAATAAAACTCAACTGATCTGGAAAACAGATTCAGGAAAGATAATTTAAAAATTATTGGATACCTGAAAGTCATGATCAGGAAAAGAGCCTTGACCTCATTTTAAAAGAAATCCTACAGGAAAATTGCCCTGATATCCTAGAAGCAGAGGGCAAAATAGAAATTGAGAGAATCCACCGATCTCCCCAGGAAAGAGATTAAAAAATAACCCAGGAATATTATAGCCAAGTTACAGAACTCCCAAGTCAAAGAGAAAATATTATAAGCAGCCAGAAGGACACAATTCAAATATCATGGAGCTGCAGTCAGGATCACACAGGACTTAGCAGCAACTACATTAAGGGTTTATAGGGTTTGGAATATAATATTCTGGAAGGCAAAAGTACTTGGAATGCAACCAAAAATCAACTACCCAGCAAAACTGAACATCCTCTTCTAGGGGAAAAAATGGACTTTCAATGAACCAGGAGAAGGGTAAAATATGAGGGACTTAATGATGATGAACTGCATGTATTCCTGCATAGAAAAATGATACTGATAATATTCATATGAAACTTCTCATTTAATAGAGCAGGTAGAAGGAGTTTTTATAGATGATGCACCAGAGAGAGCTGAAGCTAAAGATATAATATATTATAAAGATGGAGTTAATGGCTAAAAGGGAAATGCTCAGAGCCGTTTGACCCCAGGGCCAGTGATCAGTCTGTGGTGCTTCTCAGCTACCATAAAGCATATTTTAGAAGAGGGACAGAGTGAAAAAAGAGAGAAAATATAATAGATGGTAGTGGGGAGGGATGGATGGAGGGATTTACAAGCAGCAACAGCAACAGTCCAAAAATATGGAAGTAACTTTTATGATGGACTTATAAAAAACGTGATCCACCTGAGATAGAGCTGATGGTATCAGAACACAGACTGAAACAGTTTTCTTTTCTCTTTCCTTTAGTTTATTTCTCATGAGGGTCTATATTTTTGGGGGAAGAGTGTATTATGTTTATACAAGCATATTTTAGTAATATATATAAAAAATCACTTGTAAAAATATTCATAGCAGCCTTGTTTGTGGTGGCAAAGAATTGGAAATCAAGTCAATGTCCTTCAATTGGGGAATGGCTTAGCAAAGTGTGGTATATGTATGTGATGGAACACTATTGTTCTATTAGCAAATAGGAGGGATGGGAATTCAGGAAAGTCCGGAAAGATTTTCATGAATTGATGCTGAGCGAGATGAGCAGAACCAGAGGAACATTGTGCACCGTAGCAGCAACATGGGGGTGATGACCAACCTTGATGGACTTGCTCATTCCATTAATGCAACAATCAGGCACAATACTTTATTTTTCTTCCTTAGGGATATGATTTTTCTCTCATCACATTTAACGTAGATCAATGTATACCATGGAAACAATGTAAAGACTAACAGACTGCCTTCTGTGGGGTGGTGGGGGGAGGGAAGCAAGATTAGGGGAAAAATTGTAAAAAATTCACAATAAAATAAAAAAATTAAAAAAATAGAACTGGGTAGGCAACCACTGGAATTTAACAGTATGGGATCAGTGCTGAAGCAAATAACTTTAGAGGAAAAACATCCTTGTTACCCTGAGGGCAGAGATGTAGCCAACCTTATGCTGAGAGAGTTGGTCCAGAATAATTGTTACAAAGAACTGACCTTTTAATTTCTCCTCAACATTTAAAGTGTTTTCTTGTAGCTGCTGCTAAAGTATTTTTGTTAAATGGAAACAGATTACATTAAGTTGGAAAAGTTTTCCTTATATTTAAACAAAATCTACCTTCCTTTAATTCCTGTCTATTGGATCTAGTTCTTCAGAATAAATACAACTTAACTAATTTTAAAAGGTATTTGTAGACAATGTGATTTTTGGCTTTTTTTCTAGTTTCCTAAAAAATAAAAGCAAAAACAAATCAACAAAGCTAAAAAATGACTTGTTAACTTGATTGCCAAGAGGAACCAGTCACAAACTCCAATGGTGCATATAATA